>NC_140585.1:4225606-4724606 GCF_964204655.1 Triturus cristatus
ATCCAACTCGTGGTCTAAGATAAGAGAGTTAATTTCAATGGCATGGCTTGGCAAGGACCGGCAATTTAGTAAAGCCATGGAAATAACAGATTTCACCGCCACTGAATTGTGGCCGGTGGGACAGGCTCTACACGGTAAAAACGGAATAGTTCCCATCTGAGCAAAGCTACAACTAATGGGGTGGGGCGGCCGCAAAGCCAATAAGGCGTCCCTCCCATATCGCAGCCAGGTGGTAAATGGAGCCACAGGGTCGGGTATAATGACAGGCCCTGGGCCCGTCTATATAGCCACACTCCTTTCACTAGAATCTAATACATTATTATTATTAGACTATTAGAAGGTCTCTTAGGCTAACAGGGGGGACCCCATACCGTATAGATCAGCTTAGTAGAATCACATCAAAAGATCAGCTCTCGCATGCATCAGCTCTTCTGTTCGAATGAATGTAAAACCAAACTGTTCTGCAATATTAAAGACGCTTGTCCTTCAGATATTGGCAGCTGTATGCATGATATGTCTAACAAGTGGTACGATCAATCTAAACACAACACTCTGTACCTTCTAGTGACCCAGACGCGTTCTTTGCATGATGTACAGACCAAGGGCACATTTCACGGTTAAGAATGTGAAACAACAGTTTGTTATCCGGTAAGGCAAAGTCGAGTCAGCATTTATAAAATGAATAACACATAACAACAGTGTCGTGTGCAGCGCAGCAGAAACGACAAGCTTGCTTGCTAAAAATGATCTCGTTTATGCTAACTTAGTGTTGTAAATAGGGCGTGGCTTAATCCATCTCACAGTATCCAAGAGCACTGTGACCAGGAAAGGTCTCTAAGTGCTGCATCACCTAATGTGCCATCCTTAGAGATCGTGCACCTTAACACCCACACACTGCCATTGCAGGTTGCATGTTCTGGTGCAGAGAAAAGTGGATGGCAACATGGCACACATCCCTGTGTGCCATGCCTGCAACCCACTGCCTGTGGCTTAGTTAAGTCACCCCTTTAGCAGGGTGCACTAGACCACAGGTGAGGGTAAAGTTGCATGAGCACTGTACCCCTAAAGTGTCTAAGTCCATTCTTAGACATTGTAAGTTTAGTAAAGTCATGAAGAGTACATGGTCAGGGAGTTGGTCATTACAAACTCCGGAGCTCAACTTTACTGAAACCTGGGAAGTTTGGTAGCAAACTACTCAGTGCATTAAACCCACACCGATGCCACTGTGGGATTTAATGCAAATTGCACTCAGAGACCATCTTAGATGATGCCCCCTGAAAAACAACCAGCCATTGTGTGGTTCCTTAATGGCTACCCTCATTTGCCAACACCAGACAGGTTTCTGGACCCTTGAGTAGAGAGCCTTTGCTGTCTGGGTCCAGAAACAAAGCCTATTTTGGGCAGAGGTGTCATGCCTCCCCTAGGATGGACTGGGTTCACAAAAGGGAAGCTTTGCTAGCTGACCATGCCTTTTGTTGCTCCCAGCTCTCACTGTCCTGACCCCCACTTTGGATGGGAGAATCAGCAGGTAAAACAAGTTAGGAAGAGAGGTGGGCCCTCCTTTGCCAACCCAACCCCATAGGTGGGGGGGGAAGGTGAAGCATACATCTCTGTCTCCTCCATCTTGAAGATGTGGGGACCCAGCCAAACCAGAGAGATGTTAATGGCCCCTTCCACTGGAGGGTGGCAAAATAGGGGGTGTACTCACCCCAAGAAAGGGACTCATTGGTCCCAAGCTGCACACACCTGTAACACCCCTAAATTTACTATTTAGGGGCGATCTTGAACCTTCCCTCCTCAGATTCGAGAAGAAGAAAAGAGAAGGACTAAGGAGCCATGCTGAACGAGGAAGGACACTAACTGCTTGGGCCCCAGCCCTACCGGCCTGTCCCGACTTCGACCTGTAACCAGCGAAATCCCAGCATGTCCGGGAGCCAGCAGCCATCCAGACTCGGAGGCCATGCCCTGCCCTGCCTTTACCGAAAAAAATACTCTATCTCCCATGAGCAGTTGAGTTGCTCAGCCAAATAATCCAACACAGACCTCTGATCCAGCCAAATCTGCAATTCTGCACCCGACGCACACAGCCCCACTTTGAGTGGCCCAACACCACCAGGAGGTCTTCCTAGCGATCCTGACCTGGGATCCGGAGATCCCTGACTTGCCTCAATCTTCAACCCAACGCATGCAGCCTCAACCTGAAGGGTCCACCCGACCGCGACCAGAGCTTCTAAGAAAACCTGATGCCTAAAGAAACCCATGCACCCGATACCCCATGGTCTTGGGTGGCCTAACCAACGGTTTTCAGGCATCCCAGAACAACCCAAATTACCTCACTCCCCTGTGGTCACACTCAGAAAGCCTCTTTGCCCGAGCCTGCAGCCTTTCTTCCAAAACGGTGATCTTCATTGAAATCAACTGGGCTTCCGACGTCTTCTTGGCACCCTGCAACTGTGCCGCTGGTGGTGCAGCTCCTGTGCTGATTGCTGGCCCCTTCAGTGCTACTCTTAACCCCAGGAACTTTGCTTCCACAACTGAGTGGTCTGCTCATGAGCAGCCCCTAACCGAAGTCCCCCTAGCCATAGGAACCCATGTTGTGGTTTTTCCTCTGAAATATTGTCGGCCTGTTATTTTTGTATAAAACAAAAGTAGCTGTGCTTTGCAAAGTAAATTGTCTTACTTACCTTTGTATTGTTCGACCCACAGTGTGATATCTTGGCATATCATCGAGTGGTTGATGTAACTAAAAAGTAACGCAAAAGTAATCCAAAGGATTTCAAAGTATTCTAAACTGTTTATAAAGCAAATACAAACCTATAACAACACCAATTTCATCTACAATTCCATTTCTGTGTACAGCCTTGCATTTGAAAGTATATTTTACCTACCTGTGCCAAGACCTGCTCGGTTCTAGACTTAAAACATAAGTATACCTTTTAAATATTTACTCAAGTGTCTGGATTCTGTCTCTGAGTGTGTACCATCATTCCTTGACGTAAATGCTTAACACACCCTCTGATAAGCCTGACTGCTCAATTACACTACCACAAATAGAGCTGTTGTTGATTATCCAATTTAGCTTCTGCTATACCTCTGGGGATCCACTGGGCTCTGTGCACACTATACCTTACTTTGATATAGTATATACAGAGCCAGCATCCTACACCTCCCTGCCCTGAAACTGCAGGGCAGGCACCGTGGAGGCCCTCACAGCCACCAGGTCAGGCCCCCTATCACAGCACAGAGTCCTCCCCTCACTACAGATGCGGGTTTCTAGAAGACCCCCTTCACAGCTCCGCATACGGCCCTGCTGGAGGGTCAGGATAATTTTTTTCCTGGGGGGTGGACCGCGCCACATGAGCCAACAGGTGCTGGGTGCTGCCATGTTGCAGTCGATCATGTGGTGCTTGGACTCTGGGCTCCCACAGTCCTCAGGAACCGGATTAAGGGCATCAGTAGGGAAGTGGCTTGGCATGCAATGCTCCCTGAAGTGCAATAATGTCCCGCAAAGTGCCACCGGTGAGAATAGACTCCGATGATCGAGCTCAGTCGCAGAGGTCTAGGGAGCCATGTTCGCTATCTTGGCCACCTCAGCCATGCCCCAGCTGCTAAGCAGTCTTATCGGAGAGCAGACTAACACGGTGTTCGCCTGAGCTCACATCCCAGCAATTACGCTGACAAACACCGAGCATCATGCGGCTGCAGACTATGAAGCAAGGGGAGAGTAGAACCAGTTTTCTGGCTAGAATGAGGGGACAATTGGGACAAGAGACAGGATAGCCATGGACTGATACAGGACTAGAAGTCGTATTCTATTACAATATTCTAGAAAATGGGCTGTGCACCGAGATACCACACAGATTGGACAGCGTAGCCTGCTGGGAGATACAAGCCCACATATTGCATTACGTCAAAAAGAGGCAAGAGTAGGATCGAGACACCGCTTTATTGGTCCAACACAAATTGGAATAGGCTGCCCTCAAGGAGACAGTGTTGCCTCCGAGCATGCAAGTGGCATCAGTCTTAAAGGGAGCTCCACCACAAAACCCCAGAGGGTTTCAACCTAGCTATAGTGACAGAGATCAAGGAACTTAGCAGCAACCAGACCCTAGGGAATGTTATTATTGCCACAGGATGGACCACCAGGCAGAGAGATGCCGGCTAAAAGCATATAACGAACAGAGATCGATGGACCAGGGCCTGCCACCACCAAGTCCTCATCCACAAAACCAAGCCCAGGGAAACCCGAATGCACCTTAGGTTCTGCCGCAGGGAGGTCAGTCAGCCACCAAAACAGGATCCAGTAGTTGGACAAACATGTGGCAACAGAAAGCACAGATAGGGAACTCAGCCCAAAAGGGACCGGGGCCATAGCCTCGGCATGGAGGGGTAGCTGTCTGGGAAGGTAATGCCTTCACACAAACACAGGTTCCAAATGTGAAGTAAGGTAAAAGCCCCAGAGTAAATACCACCCATTCACCCACATCCCAAAAATGAATTGTACCAAAACGAAAAGAAGGACCAATAAGGCAATTTTGGGCATACAAACTTTTACTTGCATGTGGGCATTCAGGGCTGCAGTATGTGTTCTGTTTACAGAGTATTCTCACTAATGTTTGCCATTAAGGGTGCCTGCAGGAGGCAAGGCCTCACTCTGCTGCTGATATCCGAGAGCGGGATTGACTTGCCATACACCCAGGGGGAGGGCAGTCTGACGAGGGGGTGGGGTGGCTCCCAGACAAAGAACTTAAAAACAGGCACTCAGATCCCCGCATCCAAATTCAATGGGGACGTGGTACAATTACCAACCTGAAAGGTCCCATTCTCAGGCATCCGGCCCGGAACCCATGTTTCCTTTGTGGCGTATAGCCCCAGCAGTGCCTCCAAAAATCTAGAAGCCTCCAGTCATATGGAGTCCCCCGTTCACTCTAAAATGAAGCTGTCCTTAAGTGAAGGGAGCCAAGATTCCTGTGCACCTGGGACAGTGAAGATCCCATAATCTCCACAGCACATGCACAAGAACCAACTAGTAGCAGGTAGTCGCATGGCATCAATCAATCAGGGGTTTCTAGAGTTCAGCTACTCACTGAAAGGGTCTTAAGGCGCTGAGGGGGGGAGGGGTGAAGCTCCTGGATGTTCACGATGATTCGTTGAAGAACCAGGTCTTGAGGTCCTTCAAGAACTTGGAGAGTGTTGGTGTCTGTCGGAGGTGGAGAGGGAGGGTGTTTCATGCCTTGGCCACGAGGAGGGTTGAAGGAGCCTCTTCCTGTTCTGGTCTTCTTGATGAGTGGTACGAGAGAGAGCTGGGATGAGCAGAGGGTTCTTTGCGGTGCATGGAACGAGAGACGGTGGTTCATGTAGGCGAATCCGGTGGTGTGGAGGGCTTTGTGGGCTTGGGTGAGAATTTTGAAGGTGATTCTCATCTCAACGGGGAGCCAGTGTAGTGTCCGAATGTATTGGCTAATGTGGCAGTGACGCGGTAAGTTGAGGACTAGACTGGAAGCGGTGTTCTGGATGTTCTGAGGGTGAGGTTCCTGTTGATCCCAGCGTAGTGCGTTGCGGTAGTCCAATCTGCTGCTGATGAGGGCGTGGGTGACATTTTTCCTGTGTTCGAGAGGAATCCAGTTGAAGGTCTTTCAGGGGAGGCGGAGGGTGTGGTAGTAGGAAGAGGTGATCTGGTGGTCCATTTTGAGTTCGGAGTTTGCATGATTCCGAGGTTGCGTGTGTGGTCCATGGGGGAGGGAGGGTTCCTGTGGTTGGGGGGTCACCAGGTGTTCCAGGCGTCATGGTGTGGGCCCATGATGAGCACTTCAGTTTCATCTGTGTTGAGTTGTAGGCAGCTGTTCTTCGTCCACCTGGTGACTGCTTTCATTCCTTCTTGAAAGTTGTTTGAAGATGTTAGGTTCATTGGATATGGAGAGGATGAGTTGGGTGTTGTCTGCGTACGATACGATGTTGAGTCTGTTTGATCAGACAATGGACGCGAGCGTGGCCATGTAGACGTTGAACAGGGTGGCTGATGGAGGATCATTGGGGGAATCCGCAGGTGGTCGCTGTGGGTTCCAAGTAACCCTGGGCGAAGTTCACATAGCCGCGCTACGCAGCCCAAAAACTCTGCAACGCTACGCAGAGTTCTGCGAGCATGCAGAGTTGCTCGTTTCCGCATGCTTGCATGTGCTCGCGAGATTAATTTGAAGTACGGCAATGCGGATGACGTGTTCGGGGAGAAATATCGTGCAAACTTCACCACGCGGTCGCCAATGGGCATGGCCATCTTGTTTTCCTATCTTTTGCATGGTTCTTGGGCCTGTTTTTCAATCCCTCTCCAATTTTTTCAATCCTTTGTTTTTTAGACTGTTTTCTGATCTTTTTGAATGATTATCTATCCCTCTCTGTCCCTAAGTCTATATTTTGCGTTTTATATCTAGTTTTACTGCGTTCTTTTTACTTTTCTACTGTTTTATATTACTTCCTTCTTTACTCTTCTATTTCTTCCCCTAACTTTATTTTTTCCTGCTAAATTTTCTTTTCCGCCACCTGCCCACCCCAGCACCATGGCTAAGGGAAAGGGAACCGGCTCCAAGGGCCTTGCGGCAGACTGCACCCTGCAGGGGTGCAGGCCCAGACCCTTTTTGGCGAGGCGGGGGTGGCCGCCCTTGTTTTGTTTGTGCAGCGCCACCTCCCCTTGACCCTAGCAGCAGGCGGCAGGCCTGGCTCCGGGTACGCTACCCAGGAGCGTCATGGCCAGTGGGCGAGGGTCCGCCGGGCAGTGTTTCACTGCTCTGGGGTCCGGCACACCCATAACCAGCTGACCCACCGGTGGTCAGACATCTTGGACCGGGAGCAGGACCTGTTAGGTGTTGAGTTCCTGTGGTTTGGTGAGTAGCTAATAGCCTAATACTAGTAGTACTTTGTGTTCGCTAGACTGTGTTACTGTTATTGCGAATATCATTTTTTCCGAATAGCAAGAATGCTGCTCCTTACATTGCAGGTAAATTAAATTTGAAAATCTTTAGTGGTTGTTATTCTTCAAGACACAGGTGCTCGGCGCTACTAATCTCACTTGTTTGCAACTTTGTGCTCGCTTGGGCTGATTAAGAGTTTACTTTAGAGAACGTAATTTAGGTAATGCTAGAGAGACTCTAGTCTTTCCTTTGTCCTCCTTTCACTAAGATAGCGGTGGATAGGTAGTTTAGTTACTTGGTAACTTAGTATTAGTTGGTAATTTTTAAGTAGTCTGCGTGATGCACGCATCCTCTGTCACTTGACTCACGTCACGTGCTGCTGAGTTCTGCTTACTCCAGTCCTTCGCAGAACCTTTTGTAGTTTGTTTAGTGAGTGAGTAATAGGCTTAGTAGAACATCAGCAGCAACCAACCAACAATTTGGTGTTTGCTAAAATGTACGCATGTGTCCTCCATCTATGCATTTTTGAGGACTAAAATAAATCGAAATGCAGACGTAGTGAACAATTGGCCCGTCTGAGTAGGTGGGCTAGGTCAGATGGTACTTAGGCTTAGGATTCTGGAATCAGAATGGAACACTGGATTAATGTTCATAAATAACAACTAGATGGTCAGCGAAAGCCGCGATACTACCAGTCGATCAGGTTAGATTGGTCGATTGTATTGCAATTGTTTCCAAAACCTTTTTTTGGAGTGTTTTTAAAAATATTCTATTTGTTTCACACCAATCATCAATGTTTGTCTTTTTCTTTATTATATCTTACATGATCAGCACCCAGGGGCAAGAAGACGGGATCGGAATCGGTGGGAGCAGCTGGAGAACACCAGGGCCAGGACCGCTGCTCTACCGAGGGCACTGCTGCTGTCGCCAGTAAGTCTTCCTCCTGTTAATATTAATAATTATATTTTCCTAACTTTTACTGAACTATTATTTCCGTTTCCTAATTCTATTTTACCAAATCTCCTTCGATCTAGACTATCTGTTTCTAAATTCTTGTTATCCCTGCCTCTAACTGCCTCTGCTCTGACTCTCTGTACTACTATATTAGTCTGTCTGTAGCTAAGCTTGCCCAGTTGGCCACTCTATTTTTTTATTTAAAAGGTTTTAAAACTCAGATTCACCAATAGGTCTAGCTACTGAGTCCAGTCCTTTGCGCTGTTCTCTTCTACTCTTCTTAATCTCGATAGGCTTTGACAATTCCCACCAACAAAATGCTAAACCAGATACTTTACTATTGGATAGGCCATACTTCTACTAGTGTCTACTCTACTCTAGTACCCGGTTTGTACTAGTGATGCATGTGGAATATATGTATGTATTTTAACTATATTTTTCAATCTTGCTAGTGAAAAAGAATAAATAGGGGGAGGCGTTTATGGCATCTAAAACATGTGTAATGTTTTTTCTAGGCATACCAACCACGACCACCAGTGCCTGGGCCAGCGGTGGGGCAGGTGACGCCACCCAGGAGAGAGCAGCGGATGCGGCCGCTGCCAAAGAGGTGGGTGAGGCAGCAGCAGTTGCAGGCGGCGGTAAGTTATACTTCTATTCCTTACTTATTGACAATAGTTACACACTGGCTGCAAGGGTGTACAGTACACTGTATGTTGAGAGAGATTAAGTTGTTGTGAACAACGGTTGAAGAAGAAGACACCCTTTAATTAGCATTAGAGCAATAGCATTAGCGGTGGGAGTAGTTGAGTAACAATGGCCTCTTCAATCTGACTTCTACTCAGATGGGAACGTTTTATGGAGAAGACAAAGAGTCAGACGGCCTTGATGAATGGGTTGAGCGAAAAGGGAAAGAAGCATGGAAGAAGAAAGAACGGGCGAGATGTAAATATATATGACGGGCAGAGAAGGATACGTGCCACGTGGGATGCATGCATAGGTGGCTGATAGGAAGGAATCAGATGCATGGGTGGTTCGAGGATGGGTGGAAGGTGAAAGAAGAAAAGATGTCTCACTGGGTGGATTAAACTGTATGATTGATAGCAAGAATCCTCTGGGGTGATTCATGGGCCAAACTCGGAGGCAAGGAAGGAAGGACTCATGGGTGGTTGTTAAAAAAAAAATGTTGTTAAAAACACACTAAGGTTTGTTGAGAGGTTAAGATTGAAGAATGATAGACATGTTTACTTTGAATGAATGGATGACTGGATGGTATTCATCATAGCATAGGTGGAGACTGTCACAGAATGAGGAGGAGACAAGTCTTTGAAGAGAATGTAAAAGGAACGCGCCAGAGTAGCAAGCAAAACCAAGGAGAATAGAAGTTGTATGTTCAGAATACTCCCTTGACTCACAGTAGTTTGCAAGCACAGCATATATTTTGTGTATGTATGTTACAACTTATGAAGCGCTTCCGGCCAACTCCGATGCAAATTTGTTTTCGACTGTTTCAGCCTGCCATGTGTGGCCTCACTGACCTATCGGCTGCATGGATTGTTAGTTACTAACCGGGTACACAATCATTCAAAACAAAGTACCGCATGTCGTCCCATACATATGTAAACCATGATCATTTGGATGAGGTATCATCTGCCTTGTTATAGTAGGCAGGGTGAAAGTGAAATTGAGCAGTTGCCCTGGCCTTGATGTAACAGAGTATGGCCAGTGCCACCCATCATAGAAAAAATAAGAGGAATGTGTAGTCAGCTTCCCCACCTGCAGACAGTAGTGAATAATAATAATGTAAGTCTGCATCACGAGTGTCTTTGTCTTGGGCGCAAACTGACTGAGCTGGCGTGCCGGCTGCAACAAGGTTACTTAATTTAGCTGAACAAGAGAGAAGAAGAAAACTGGAATACTAGAGTCCATAATACCACAAATGTTATGTCATGTGCTTGCTAGTGCTACTGTGCCAGTATGTGTAGAATTCATTTTATGTTACTGTTTTGCTAACAGTATTTGTTAGTTACAATAGTCTTTTTTCTTTTTTGATATAGCTACTCCTTCCCAACCGAAAGCCAAACCAAACAGGAAGGAGTTGGCAGCCATGACCTGGTGCCTGAAGCTTGAGGCCATCCGCTTGGAATATCAGCAGCTGGCGGCTCTGGCGAAGGAGGAGGAGGAGGCGGCAGCAGCTGCAGCCTCCTCCAATGCCTCGGGCCCCAGCCAAGCGGCCCCTCGAGTGGCACGGTGCCGCGGACTGGCAGCCGCCCACCATACTTCATTACACACTGCTGCCCCCCATATGGATGCAATTGTCCAGCGTTTAAGTGCCACATGCTCCTCCGAGTGGCGCACCTAGAGGAGCAGCTAAAGAAGGAGGTCCTGGCAATTAACCGGCGACTGTGAGCCTGCCGATAGACTATAGATCGCATTGAATTGCCCCTTTTTTATTCCTTTTTTTTGGTGGGTGGGCATTGGGCTATGTTGGGGAAAAGTTGTTTTTTTTTATGGACAATTTTAATTGTGAATTTTATTTAATGGACATTGGTTGGACTCGGGAGAGGGGTTGGTCAGGTGGGATTTTTTACAATAGTTTATTTTGTTAGGGAATTCAATTATATTTATACTTAAGCTTTACATACGATGTAAATGTTTTGTGGGGGGTTACACTTTTACGTCACACAGTTTCCTTTCTTTGCTGCTGCAGGGCCACAACCAGTTTTTGATTTAAATAATCTGCCAAATTTGTAACACACGAACAGATAGATGCGGTACCCTCACTTAGTGACGTGTCCTACCAATACTGTCAGTCTCTTCTCTTAGTCTATGCAGTCTGCAACTGGACTCAAGGATGTGGGTGTGTGAATTAACAAATCAATTAATTTCCATTATTAATTATGCCTCCCCCAAACTTCTCTTACCTGTGATTGGTGTTTAAACTTAGGCACAGCGATGGCTGCATGGTGATAATGGTTTGTTTTCCAAAGATGCCATGGTTGTGGTGGTATTAGTAGACACTGGCAGTAGCATTTGCAAAAAATGAAAATGATAGTCAGTCGCCTGAGAGAGACTCTGGAGGGAGTAGTAGAACGAAGTACAGTAACAGTACACAAGAAGACTGCCAAACAAACCATAATAATGGTGATTATTTAGCAATGTTAAAGTAAAATAAAACATAATGGTGGTGGGGATAGCCTATTACAACAAGTTACAAACTATAGTTAACTCGAGTCATTCGACACAAGCGTAACCTTTAGTGCTATAAGGAGGAGAATGATGAATCCAATCGATGCCGGCAATAAATATGATGGATTATATTCCTTTGGAAAAAAAATTGACTTGCAAATATACTGAGCCTGGGTGGGCAAGCAGAAGATCCTTGCCCTGCCTTCAAATGGAATTAATGTTGCTCTCACCACATTTAATTTAGTCACACCTCAATTTAAATCACACAGCCCGGGGAAAGAGGGTTAGGCCAGTGCAGGGCATGTCATAAAGGCTGCCTTATCAATAGAATTTGGTTTAACTGTCATGATGCACACTTAGGTCATTCAGGGTCCTTTGTTTCAATTGAGACCCTGTACTGAGGAGTCTGATGCATACAACATATTGCAATAAAGGAATCAATCGTGAACTGCAGCCTGTCCTGTTGGAGTCTTGGGGTTCTGAAGGATCTTCCTTGCTCAACCACGCATTCGAACGGTCCGCAATGGTGGCCGATTGTCATGACGCCATTGACTTGCGCTCACATCGAGATGGGGAAAACACTTTGCCACCCAGAGAAGTTGTCCCCAATGAAATATCCATGTTGGATAAAATTGGGCGCTACTTGGAAAACAACTCTTAAGTCCATTTTATTGGGACTAGGAGTTTCCACTTCCTCACAGCCAGGCCAATGTCCCATTTCAATGGAGAGTTCTCGGTCTAGTTGTCTTTCGACTCGAGACTCTCTCTGTGCTAATGCGCGTGCGCGAGCTTTGCGCGGCGCACTTCAACCTGTGAAGAAACCTGAACGGACGTTCCTCTACAGCGCGCAGTGACCTGACTAACTAGCGCGTTTTTCTTGAAGTTCCGCTGAGGCTATTTTTGAGGAAAGTACTAGAGAATGCCTACCCCACCACACCCTTGGCACACGGTATCTATGGATCTGATTGTTGACCTTCCTCTTAGTCAAGGTTTTAACACCATTTTGGTAATGGTAGATACCTTTTCAGAAATGGCCCATTTTGTTCCATTAAAGAATATTCCTCAGGCCTCACAATAAGCACATTTGTTTACACAGCATGTTGTTAGACTGCATGGAATTCCCAAAATACTAGTCACTGATAGAGGTTCACAATTTGTTTCCCATTTTTGGAAAGCCTTCACTAAAAGATTAGGAATTGATGCTCGTTACTCCACCAGTTTCCATCCTGAAACTGATGGACAGACGGAAAAAGTCAATCAGGATCTAGAACAATATCTTAGGCTTTATTTAATGAATCAAAAATCTGAATGGTCAGAGTTAGTGTGGTCAGCAGAGTTTGCTTATAACAATGCCAAGCATTCCTCTACTGGTTTCTCACCTTTCTATTTAAACTATGTGCAACATCCAAGTTTGATACTTGAAAAAAAAGAGGGTCCAGTTCCAGCAGTAGAAGATTTTGTAAAAAGGGTTCAAAATTCCTTAATCCAAGCCTCAGAAAATATTGAAAAGGCCAAAGGTTGTTATAAGACTCAGGCAGATAAGAAAAGAAGGGAGAGCCCAGTCTTTAAATCAGGAGACCGAATTTGGTTGTCAACTAAGAATCTAAAACTAAAAGAGAATCGAAAATTTCAACCTCGATTTATTGGTCCTTTTAAGGTAGACAAATTGATAAACCCAGTGTCAGTTAAAATTCACTTGCCATCTTATCTCAAGGTGCATCCTATATTTCATGTCTCGTTAATCAAGAAAATCCCCACTAATTTAAGAATTCAATCTCCTCCAAAACCCATAGTAATAGATTCTGTAGAGGAGTTTGAAGTCCACAAGATTCTAGATTCAGCCTTTAGAAAAGGTAAATTGTATTATTTGATCAGTTGGAAGGGTTTTGGTCCTGAGGAGAGATCTTGGGAACCACATACCAATGTTCATGCTCCAAGACTCATTCAAGAATTTCATAAAAGATACCCTACCAAGCCAAAGACGCCTTTTGGTGGGGGGTACTGTCATGACGCCATTGACTTGCGCTCACATCGAGATGGGGAAAACACTTTGCCACCCAGAGAAGTTGTCCCCAATGAAATATCCATGTTGGATAAAACTGGGTGCTACTTGGAAAACAACTCTTAAGTCCATTTTATTGGGACTAGGAGTTTCCACTTCCTCACAGCCAGGCCAATGTCCCATTTCAATGGAGAGTTCTCGGTCTAGTTGTTTTTCGACTCGAGACTCTCTCTGTGCTAATGCGCGTGCGCGAGCTTCGCGTGGCGTACTTCAACCTGTGAAGAAACCTGAACGGACGTTCCTCTACAGCGCGCAGTGACCTGACTAACTAGCGCGTTTTTCTTGAAGTTCCGCTGAGGCTATTTTTGAGGAAAGTACTGGAGAATCTTGTTGTGCTTAGCTTGAGCATTTCTTTATGTGCCTTTTCCGTTTAAATTGCAGCGCAATTTTCAGTCAGCAAATTTTCCTGTGTGTCAAGTGAAGTACTGAGGAAGGCTCAGTGAGAAGTTCGAGTGGTTTGTAAAAGAGAAGAGTCTTCTGTGAAGAGAAGCCTTCTCACTCACAGAAGTAAACATGTTTATTTCAATCGCAAGTCTATGTATTGGCAATTAATGCTGCGAAGAACTGAAAGCAACGTTATTTCTTAATCCTATATGAAGGTGTTATGAACTGTTTTTCCTGACATAACTTTTCAAGTACAACTAAAGAAAAGACTTCACTAAGAGTGTACAGTATCGGATTTATTCTCTCTTGCAATACTGCTGAACTAGTAAATGTTTAAAAGAATGGACAGCATCGAACTTCCAATTTTCCTCAAAAGATCCTAACCAACTGATCAAGTAAATCAAATAATTGAATACTAAGAGAGGGGCTAGATCTCTGGCTTCAAGAGGTAAAGAGTAGTTAAATAGTAAAGTATACTACACAGAGCCTAGATAGGGAAAAAGCTAATAATTGTTTTTTATTTCTGGAATGTCACTAGAACTGAATTCCAGAAGAAGAAACTGAAACCAGAGGCAGTCTCTCTTGTTTGTCCTCCACTTCCCCTTTCCCCCTGGCTGAATTCAGAGACAGTTGTTCACACCTGTCACTGATTTTGGTGAGAGGGTTCTGGGACCTATCATCTGTTCCTGGGGAGATCGCTACACGGATCTGATACCGATCCTTCTCGTACTTAGCTCCCTTGCTTTGGAACAAACTTCCATCGGAACTGCTATCTATAACGGACCATTTATACTTCCGTGAAAGGATGAAGACTTGGCTTTTTTCTCAATAAAGTCCGGTATTGGGTACTTTGGTCACTGTCTGTCTCTTTGTCTTGGCTGCTAGCGCCTTGAGACCTTTTGGTGATTTGTGCGCTCTATACAAACGTTTGACATTGACATTGACATTCAATTGGGACCCTGTACTGAGGGGTCTGATGCATACAACATATTGCGTTTCATAGTACTAGACATCTATTTTCCTTTTGTCCACAGCGAGTGAATCGTTCGATTCGATAGTTCCAATTTTGATTCTCTTTGGGAATTTATTTCCTTTATACTCCAGCCGGGACAGAAAAACAAGTGGTAAGCCTCTCCCATTTTGTCTTTTAGACGTTGCGCAGGTGCCAGTTTTTTACTTAAACCATAGCCCAGTGGTATGGACATATCTTTGATCCACACCTTCTTACTCCTTGTTTTGCAGATCGACTATTTCATTGCCTTTGCCATAGAGGTATGATTTAGATCTCTTGCCGATAGTTCTAATCTTCTACCAAGTGATCCTTGCTCTGGACTCACTCTGGGTCTTTTCTCTTTCAATTTTCTCCCCCCTCCTCTCTTCCTAATTTCATTTTATTTTTGTTCACTCTCTCAAATCCTTGAACAAACCTATTGCTTAGTCGCTTAATATGTCACAAAGTTTGTTGATCAGCACACTGCACATGTATTCTATTCAATAACACAACTGTAAAAGATTAGTTTTAGCAAAATTAGACCCTTGGGTCCAATTCACAGAACTAACTTAAGATAAAATCCTGAACTTACTACTTTTGGTATTCACAGAACGTACTTACTACTGTTGGTAGTCACAGAATGGATTTATGACTACTAACTTTACGTCCGCACTCGGGCTGGAGATTCCGTCCCGGTGGCGGAGATTCCGGCCCAGAGGTGGGGATTCGGGCCCAGAGGTGGAGATATCAGCCGTGGCTAAGTCTCCGCCACCGGACGGAATCTCCACCTCCGGGCCGGAATCTACACCTCCGGGCCGGAATCCCCACCTCTCCATTCAAATAAACTTCTTTACCCTCCCTCATGCACCTATAGGTGAATGGCAGAGACCAAACTTCATGTAGATAAGCAGTGCCCATTGGTTCCTATCTGCCTATGGCATAGTGTTTCATGCATGAATCAAACTTGAACAGTGGAAAAGGCAATGTTAACAGCTGAATTTGACTCCGCTACAGAAAAAGGCAAAGGTTCTAACTTTTCAAAATGCAACAGTGAATATGTAGCATCCTTCATTGACATAAATTGTTGCTTTTCAGTTAAATTAAACAGTAAGTGTCTGTGTGTATATATATATTCACTGAAAAAACCATGGGTTTCACACACGTTATAGTTAGGAATTAGCATTTAAAAAACCTTAGAAATTCACTGAAAAAACCATAGGTTTCACACACGTTATAGTTAGGAATTAGCATTTAAAAAACCATAGAAATTCAGTGAAAAAACCATAGGTTTCACACATGTTATAGTTAGCTGGACATTTTACTCGTAAAAAACCAATGAAATTGCCCCGTTATAGTTAGTTCAGCTAACTATAACTCGCGCGCCCGCAATGCACTGCTGATGACGTCACATATTACATCACTCATGACATGGTCAGTGACATCACTCATGACATCACTGATGACATCTCAAATGACATCACTGATGACATCATCCAGTGAATGTGTGTTTTTCTGAAAATTACATATGTTTTATATATGTATATCTCAAGGTCGATGGAAGAATAAATGGGTATATAAGTGTCTAAATGGATGATTTGTTTTTGAAAAATTGATTGTGTAACTGACTGATTAAGTGTATCTCTCACTTTGTGTATAAGTGGCTGCATGGGTTGGTGAGTAGCTACATGGGTGTCTATATAGGTTATTAGTTGTTTTTTTGAGTATCAGTCTGAGTGTCTGTATGGTTCGGTGGGGGGTATTACGTAGTGCATAGGTGCATGAATGAGTGACTCACTGTTTGTATGTGTTGAAGACAGCATGTGTGCAGGACTGTATGGGTGGATGAGTGTGTGTATGGGTGTGTTAGTGAGTGAATGACTGTCTCAATAGTGTCTTTATGAGTAACTACATATGTTTTAAACTAGTATATGTGACTATTGGTGTATATAAGTGAGTATATGTGAGAGTGAGAGATTGAAAGAGTTCCTGTATGAATAAGTATGTGTTTCTATAAATGATTGTTTAAAAGACTAAGTATGTGTAAGTTTCCGTAGAAGTAAGTGTGGTGGTGTGTGTATAACTGTATATGCAGGTGAATGTATGTTTGATTCTTTATTAGCATGAGTGACTATGTGTGTGAGTAACTCTATGGATGAGTGGCATTATGTAACAGGATGTATAGGTGTATGAGTACATATGATGAGTGAGTACATGTATGAGTGACTGTATAGGACTGTTGGTGAATGAGTGGATGTGTATGTGGATCTTAGAATTACTGAAGAGGTTGTTGTAACTGGTATTGGTATGTCCATTGTTTTGAAAATTTTAGTCTCTATTTTTGAATGTGTGTATCAAAGCTTATATTAAGGTGAGAGGAGGTCTGCCACTCTATCACAAGGATGATGTCATCAGTGATGTCATCAGTGATGTCATTTGAGATGTCATCAGTGATGTCATGAGTGATGTCACTGACCATGTCATGAGTGATGTAATATGTGACGTCATCAGCAGTGCATTGCGGGCGCGCGAGTTATAGTTAGCTGAACTAACTATAACGGGGCAATTTCATTGGTTTTTTACGAGTAAAATGTCCAGCTAACTATAACATGTGTGAAACCTATGGTTTTTTCACTGAATTTCTATGGTTTTTTAAATGCTAATTCCTAACTATAACGTGTGTGAAACCTATGGTTTTTTCAGTGAATTTCTAAGGTTTTTTAAATGCTAATTCCTAACTATAACGTGTGTGAAACCCATGGTTTTTTCAGTGAATTTGCAAGGTTTTTTAAATGCTAATTCCTAACTATAACGTGTGTGAAACCCATGGTTTTTTCAGTGAATTTGCAAGGTTTTTTAAATGCTAATTTTTTTTTTTATTCTTCATTTTTTTCAAACATATTTTTAATTTAATTTTCTTTCCTTTTATAAAGACTATGCTTAAATTTTTAAAATCCTTAAATATTTTTTTTTTAATATATTTTTTAAAATAAACATGTAAAATTTATTTCCAGATTTGTTTTTTTTTTTTTTTTTTTTTTTTTTTTTTAGTACGCGTACCGTAAGCTCACGGTAAGCGTACGGTTTACGCAACGTCCGTAATCTATCTACGCTGCTTGCGTATAGTTACATACTTTGCGTAGCCGCGCGTACTGCGCGTGGGACGCGTGCGCGCTTACGCCACACGCGCACGTTACGCGGAAGTGCCGGGGAGTGACTGTTATGCGCATGCGCGCAAGCGAGTGTCTTTTTTACGCGCATGCGTACTTTTTGCCGTAAGCGTACGGTAAGCGTACCGTAAGCGTACGGTAGGTCATGTGATCTTGAAACACAACTTTTGATTGGTTGAAACTACTTTCAGTTCTAGAACTCTCCTACACCACACCCATTCCCCTCATTTCTGCTTGTGATCCCTTGGGAGAAGGAGCTGGTTTGTCTTTGGGATACGATGGCAGAACAGCAGAGCTCTTCTGAGAGTGAGGCTAGCACCAGCAGCACTGTCTTGAGGCAGAGATCGAGGAAACAAAAGCCTTCTTATGTTTGGGATTATTTTACTTTTCCAGAAGGCCAGCAAAAGGTGAATGCACCCTTAGTTACTTGCTGTCTGTGTAAGCGTGTACTTTCTAGAGGTAATCCTGACAGGAAGTATTCCTTTGGGAATCACACCATGAAGAGGCACCTCCAGGATGTACACGGAAGGACACATGGTCATCTTTTTGGAGGTAACTCTTCAGAAAGACGAGCCAGTACATCCACAGCAGCTCAGCCTGGACCATCATCTGCAGGGCTGACTCCTTCCTCTGCAGGTCAGGTGAGCCCTTCATCTGTGGGGGGAGCATCTCCTTCTGCTGGCCCTCTGGAAATTAACCCTCGATTTCTGAGGGTTGATATTCGATGTGCCTCTTGTCATGATCTAATTTGTCATAGGGAGACCAGTGTTTCCCTAGTGAACCTCAAAATAGATCAGCACACTTGTCACAGAGACTAATTTTCCCATGCTTCCTTTCCTCTGTCCCTGCATGAACACAACGGTTCTTTTAAGAGCCAACCTTATCTTTCATCTTTTTTTTTACATATGTTTTTTAAAACCTTTTTTTTTTTTTTTTTACCGTACGCGTACGGTGCGCGTACCTTTTTTTTATTTTTTTAAAAAAACACTAAAAATCAATTATCACATTACAAGGTCCTTGAGAGACTACAATTATTATTATTGACTTACCATACTCACTCAAAAAAATATTTATTCATTTGTTTTTTTTAAAAATAGTTTCAAAAATGGTTGTAGTTTTCGAAAATTTTCTATATAGATCTGAAAAAAAAGAAAAAAGTATTAATATTTTTTTAACAATTTATAATACAGTATACATATTTACATTTTTTTCCAAAAAATATTTTTGCCTTATTTTTGCTGTTTTCAGAATATATTGCATTTCACTATAAATTGTGAAAGCAATTGCATTCATCATTTTACAGCGGGCAAAAAAAAATAACAATCTCAAAGATTGTATTAAAAAAGCCCAGAATCTCTTCTCACTTAAACTTATCATTACAGAAATGCATATTATTCTAAAAAAATATCATCTAAAAACAATACTTATTTCTTTAAAATACCGTCTGATATGTTTGTTTCAGAAGTATAATCACAATATTATATCTCAAATAACTCCAAAATACATCTGATTTCATTTCCTTTAGGCCAAATAGTATTTTATTTTTTTTTTTTGGAATAAATTTCCAAGGGAAATCCATTAAAATTCTAAAGTTTAATCTGTCCAGATCTCACCGATTCTCTGTAACATTTTGGTTCACGAAAATTTTTTGAATAATTTATTTAGTCCACAATAGAATTGCTTACTTTTCCACATGGCCAAATAGTCATTTTTTAAATCATTTTTGAAAAACTTTCCAATGGCAGTCCAATAGCATTCCAAAATTTAAAATGTGCAGAAGTTACCGATTATCTCTAAATTATTGGTTTTTCAAAATTGCATTAAAAATTAAAAAAGTCCACATTACAATTGGTTATCTTTCCTTTAGGCCAAATGATAATTTTAAAAATATTTTTTCTACAAAATTGCAATGGTAATCCAGTAAAATGGTAAAATTATTTTGTCCAGATCTTGCCAAGTCTCTCTAAAATTTAGGTTTCAGGAAGATTAGATAGGAATTTGCTAAATCAAAAGGCAAACGTTGTTTGAAAATCAATTGGGAATCATTACACAGTGTCCAGCCTTTTTCACATTTTAGATAAACTGTGTAATGTCCAGAAGTAACAGTAGGTCCATCATGGAAAATTATTGCAACAGTTACAAAGGTTTTTCCTGAAATTGATAATTGCTGTCCTGTAAACTTCTTTATTAAAGTATCCAATTTTGAACCATCAGCTCTACATCGTTGCATCATTAAAATTACATACTGTCCGTATTCCCTTAAAATTAATGTTGAAAACATGTCAGAATTACACTCACCACATTTCATGCTATGATTAGCATCTTTAACTAATTTTGCAAAAGTGACTGTTTTACTCTCTGGCAATGTCAAATAAATAAACCTTTCATTATCAACAATAGAGCCACATATATTATAACAATTATCACAACTATGTTCCCATTTATAAGAGAGACCAAAAAAAATGTCAATGGGAACTCCTTCTTCTTCCACTACCTGAAGAAAATACATCAAAAATTCGTGTGCATCTTGCTGTTCATTTTGAGAAAACTGTGTTCGTCCTGAACATACATCTAAAAGTTTTCTAATATCAGTAGCACTTTCTATTTGAGTTTTATCTTTACTCAGCTTTTGAAAAAGGAGACTCAGCTCTGAACAGAATCTTTTTCCCTGATTTACTATTATCTGCTCTTGCAAACTTTCCAGATAAAATGCAACATTCAGCACTACATTAGCGTAGCAGTTGACACCAGAGCTATTTTCAAAATGACATCCTACAACCTGTTCTTCATTGTCCTTTTTCTTTTTGCTTGCAATTACATCACTCCTCTTTTTTTTCCTCTTCTCTATATCTTCATTACAGATATTCTCATTTCTCCTTTTACGAGAAACTACACGTTTCTCCAACACAGGATACTGACCTAAATGAGGAGCATAGCTTCTTCTTAATCTATTATACTCCTTTACACAGTTTGTATCAGCACTAACTTTTGAGTCATCAAAGTCTATCATGAATAAACCTGATAATGTTTTGACTCGTGACAAAGCTACATATGCCATACCTTCTTTGAACACAGTTGAACCAATGTTCACAAATGCACAATCTACAGTCAATCCTTGAGACTTGTGGATAGTTACAGCATATGCTAGAGAAAACGGAAACTGCTTCCTACGTACATATAAGTCTTTCACAAGCATAAAACGAACTGTACAACGACAAATATCTTTAACTTCATCTATCTGATCAAATTTTATCTGTAAACATTCAATTCCTTCTTTTTTCTGATAATTAATAAAACCCACAACTCTTCCCATCGCTCCATTCACTAAGCCTTTCTCAACATCCAAATTTCTCCTTAAAAATACTCTACAGTTCATGCAAACATATAGATTTTTTTCTAATCCTGCTGTTTTGGAGATGTTCTTCTCTAGTGAGTCCAATTTATTTTTCAGTTTGCCTGTTACTGTGACAGTAATTCTTCCATCCTCAATTTTGTCCACTGCTTCCAATTTCCTGATCTCTTCCTTTTCCAATTTCAAAAGCTCCTCATTAAATATTGAGCATTCACGTAGAGTTGGCATTAAGCAGATGACACTTTTGTTTTCTGCAATATTCTTGTATATTTTCTCTGCAACTATTTCTTCCTTTGGAAATAAATTATGTAGCAGCCGACTCTGTAATGCTTTTTTCCCAACTTCTGTGAGTAGTCCAATTCTGATATCTTTCAGAATACTTCCATATTCTTCATCGTTTGCTTGCCTCATATTAGTTGTAAGTTCCTTGTACTCAAAGAAGGACCAAATATTTGTATTTCCAATGCTTCCCAATGACTTCTTCGTGTCTTCATGTGTCACAGTATTAAACACTGGTTGTCCTTTAACTGGAGTAAGTTGCAAAAGATCCCCAAAAACTATGACGTGTTTTCCACCAAATAACACGTCATAGTCTGTCTTCAAAATTTGCTGCATTCTTAAATGCACAAAGGCAAGCATTAAGTTTGATACCATGCTCACCTCATCAATAATGAGAACTTGCATCTTCTTCAATACTCTTGAAACTTCCAAGGATGCTTCTCCAGTTAGCTTGTTGAATTGTATTTTGTTCTCATGCTCCACTGGTAACATTAGCAAACGATGTAAGGTGATTCCTTTTATGTTATATGCTGCTAACCCAGTTGGAGCAGTAACCACACAAGACAAAGTAGAATCCGTTTTTTGCTTTAGGTAGCTTCTGATGACTTTAATTAGGAAACTTTTTCCAGTGCCAGCTTGTCCGCTTACATACATCCTGATTGGATGAAATGATGTGCATGAGCACTCTTTTTTTTCATGTAGAAATCCGTGATCAATTTTGTTTTTGATCTCTTCATAAATGTGTTGCTGCTCTTGATTCAGTTGTCTTTCCAAATTTTGTAAGTCTATAAATTCTTCTTGAGCTTGATTCATAGCCGTTTCCACTTCATTCATGGCTATTGATGCTTCATTTTCAACGATTGGTTGTCCTAGGGGATCTTGACTGAGTGTTCCAGAACTTTGGCTGTCCTGAGAACTGTCTCTAGCTATTTCTGCTGCAATTGTAGTTTCCTGTTCAATTTCTTCATTTAACATTTGCAGATAAGTTGAGAATGTACTGCATTGTATGCTGTCTTTGCAAGCATTAAAAGAATCTTCATAGCTCTGGAATTCTCCCAGTAGTTCATCCTCTGTACGCCATGGTTTAAACAACTGTAAAAGAGCCAAGTAGTAAAATTCTTTCTTGTCGGTAGTGTCGCAACTCAGCTTCCGGTGATTTATCAAACTTCCTTTGGTTTGCTTCACCAAACATCCTTCTTCACCAACAACTTTATATTTTCCACTGTTGATGTCTTCTGCAGCTTTCCGTGAATAAATGTAGTTCTGCAACACTTCATAGACACACATGTTCTCCAGATGATGACTTCTCTTGGGATAATATGTGTCCAACATGTTTGTTTTCAATATATCTGTACTTTCTGGGTCATTCTCAGCCAAATATTCAATTTCTCCAACAGATTTCAGTACCCGATTTCTCATTGCTGCAAGGCCTAAACTTGCCCAAATTATTCTTCTTGACTTCGAGTAGAGACTTGCAGAAGATAACCTATCTGAACATTCGTAGGATCCAATTTCTCGATGCGATAACATCTTCAAACTGAAACTGTACAGCTTCTTACTGACAGTCTTCTCGTGAGAAATCTCTTCCCACATTTCCTTCAATTCTGTTTTTTCTGATTTCGTAATGTAAGACGTTACATATCGTGCAACAGCAATGGAATTGTCAGCTACATACTGTATATCCATGTTAGCGTTCCACATGGATAAAATGACTGGGTTGTAGTCATTTATATTTTTTGATTCTTCTTTTCTTTTAAGGTTGTAGGTATTCTTAGGTGATTTTCTTGTGATAGTATGTCTCACAGCTGACATAAAACTGTTGACTCTTCCATTTGAAAGAACAGGTCTAGGAAATCCAAATCGACATTTAGTGTAGTATTTTTCTTTGCTCTTGTATTTCCGTCGACAGTATTTTCCACACCGATGACTTTGGAAACGTAGAACTTGCTCCTTTAACTTGTTCTCTTCTGTGCTTTTTGGTATACCACATGTTGCATATTCTTCAATGTAAGATAACACTGCTTCATCAGTATCTGTTCCAAACTTTGGGGCATCCTTGATCCACAGCAGCATATGAATATGAGGAGCACCTCTTGCCTGGTACTCTTTTCTCCAAAAGAAATCCACTACTTCTCCAAGGGGTGGATTTTTTTTATTGCAGATGAAGGACATCATAGCCTCAAATCTATGATTGAAATATCTGCAAACATTAACCGGATCCAATGAGCACAGTTCTCCTGCTGTCTTGTATTCGATGTTTTTAATGTTTGAATTTGCCTCTCATAGAAAATCCAGTAAATCATCCCAAGCGTACTCGGCACAGCTTAGGGTAAGGAACCATGTTGGTGTTCCTAAATTGCGTAACATGCATTTTAGTTCACCATGGCGTCGGTACCAATATTCATTTGTCCCACGCTGACAAGCCATCAGATTGATCAGTTGTGTTTCCAAATGATCATCTCGGTGCTGCACTTTCTCCATAAAATCCTTAGCAGACACATTTTGTAAATGTACTCCACTTTTTAAAATGTGATTTACTGCATAAGACAGTGCAGACAAGTCGCTTTCAAATAAAAGATGGAACAAATAAGGAATACTTTGTCGAAATCTGGGATCTTCAGCATATAGTCTTGTAGTCCGATACTCTGAAGCTGGAATCTGTTCTGGACGTTCATCGTATCGTCCTCCTTTTCCTTTAGGAAACAGCTGGGGAAAACATCGAGCTTCCAAGCTCTCCTCCCATACACTCACGGGATTTCCTTTTGCTTTCTTCATCTGAAAGAGATCAATATTGTCTCCCATAACTTCTTTCGAATGGAGAGGATGTATGCTAAAATGTTCATAAATTTCTTCTTCCTTTGACTTGTCCACTTTTTCAATTTGTCCAGTTGGTGTTTCTGTGTGTTCTTGAAAATCTTCTTCTTCTTCTTCTTCTTCTATATAAATTGATTCATACCATTTGTTATTTTTTTTCAAATACAAATTTGCTCTTTGTACTTTCCGCACATCTACCAGCTCCTGCCAAATCTTCTTATTCTTTGTAGGTACACCATTAACCAGAATAATTAATGGTTCAGTTTCCAAAGTATCCGCATCAATAGTTTCCATATTTTTTTTCAAATCCAAGGGCAAATACACCACTCTACCTTTTAAACCTCTCAGTAAATCTGAAGGAGGTAATTTACCAGTTTTGGGCTCCATACGTACTATGGTCTGGAACGGATGAACACATTGAATGAGTATAGACTCATATGTATTTAATTCAGAAAGTTCAGCAGGAATAGCATCCAATTCTAAATTATTATGTACAGCTCTGGTCGGCATTCTATTTTCCTCTAACTTGTTGTAACAGTATTTACAAATACGCTGATCTTCACCCAATTCAAAACAATTTTCAAGAAATATATATGTGGCAAAATCCATCCACTTATAATTATCTTCATTTTCACTCTTTCTGTAGAGATCAACATTCCTAGTTTGTTTTCTATAATGAGTTCTGCGGCAACAAATACAAGTAACATTTGGTCTTTCATTAGAGACTATTGCAAATTTTGTTATGTGATCATTAAATGTGTTACTTACAGAGGGTTCTACATTCTCTTCCACTTCTGCCTCATTTACTGTGTCCTTCTCTGCACTGTTTTGTTCAGGACCAAAGTAACAAAACTGAATTTCATCAACAACCTTCTCTACATCTGATACCGTTCCTCGGAACAGAGCCCTATTCAATTCATTTAACTTTATTGCTGGACTTTTGGCAAAATACAACCGTCTCACAAACTTTCTCATTTCAGTATGATGAACAGCCAGCATCCTAAAATGATGGAAAACACTATTGCACACTTTTCTAGATAGACAAGCAAGAGAATGACCCTGCAAACCAGTATTCTCTCTCACTCTGCATGGATCCAGACTTTGAAGCACCTTAATCTTTTGTTTTACACTTTTTTTACTATATTCTCTTAGAAACTCTCGAAATCTGTCAATAGATTCCTGACGCACAGTGCAAATACTACTACAATTCCAAGTGTACACTGGGGCTTTAGGACGTCTCCCCATTGCCTCATCTGCCATCACTTGTACCTCATCTCTTGGAACCATTATCTCCTTCTCCATTATGCAACCATTTTTTACTTCGTATGAACGACCTCTGGTGTCAACTGCATGCAGCAAACTATTACTTTGAAAATAGCTCTCTTCATTAAAAAAAGGTTCACTACTTGAACTATGCATCCACTTTCCTAAAAACACTTTACAAAAGTTTGTTCTGTTCACTACTCTTTTGCTTTTGCTTTGTGATTTCAGTACATTAACCATTTTATCTAATGTACGCATCCTATTCAAAATTAATATGAATAGTTTCCTTTTTAATTCTAATGCTTTTGCTGCAATGGCTTCAATTTCTTTTTTTCTCTTGTAATATTTTGCCTTTTGCTTATATTTCTTTACATCCTTTATCAAATTGGACATAACTCTTCTCTGAAACATTTTTCTACGTATCTCTTTAAACGCTGTTTTTCTGTTTATGTTAAACTTTTCAATTGCAGAAGGTATATTTGCATTAACTAAATTCTCAATTTTTTGCTGTTCTCTATGTTTTGTTACATTTTTCCGAGGACAGACATTTTGTACATTTTTCTTTGTTTTGAATATTTTGTTAAGAAATTGTTTTTTCTGCTTACCAGAAGATTTTTTCTTTTTCCCAACATGAGCATCTTCTACTAACTTTGGTCCTCCAGTTGTCTTCAAATATAGTTTTTTTTTAGCGTTTTTTGAACTCGAGATTTTGTAGGCATCTTAAATTTTGTTCACTGTTCTTCAGCAATACCTGAAAAAAACTAAAAAAAAAATCCTTTATTGTATTTAAATATATTACTACATTTGTTTTCACAATAGTCACAAAACAAAATTTCTTTGCCAATTTGAATGCACACAAACTGCTCTTTTTTTTGGGCAAGTGAAAATCTCTTTTACAAACTGTCACATTATGAAACCACTTTTCAGATTTTTTAAAAAGCTCATGTCCACAGTGCTACACTCCAGCAAGGGCAACCAGCCTTAGTGAAGCTCAATGTATTTGCATTACAGACTGAAACCTGAAAACCCCACTCGCTTGTAAATACTTTGCATGACTATACACGGCAAGCACATGGGTGTGTGCTAAGACTCTGCTTCTTCCCCCAAAAATTCGCTCCCCCTTTCCATCTAATGCAACTGTGAAATCACCAGAGCAAGACGCAATAAATCTCTGCCTATAATTCCTCTATGCACACAGAGTCATGTTTTCACATTAGTCCCAAAACGAAATTTCTTTGCCATTTTGAAAGCACACTTACTGCTCTTTTTTTTTTGGGCCGAGTGAAAATCACTTTTACAGACTGACACATTATGAAACCTTTTTTAAAAATTTATTTAATTGCACATGTCCAAGCTGTTTTTTTTTCAGACCACCACCATGTGTATTCTCTGTGTCTGCCTACACTCCAGCAAGGGCAACCAGCCTTAGTGATGCTGAATGTATTTGCATTACAGACTTAAACCTGAAAACCCCACTGGCTTCTAAATACTGTGCATGACTATACACGGCAAGCACATGGGTGTGTGCTAAGCCTCTGCTTCTTCCCCCAAAAATTCGCTCCCCCTTTCCATCTAATGCAACTGTGAAATCACCAGAGCAAGACGCAATAAATCTCTGCCTATAATTCCTCTATGCACACAGAGTCATGTTTTCACATTAGTCCCAAAACGAAATTTCTTTGCCAATTTGAAAGCACACTTACTGCTCTTTTTTTTTCGGGCCAAGTGAAAATCTCTTTTTACAATTTGAAATCACTTTTACAGACTGGCACATTATGAAACCACTTTTTTTTCTTTTATTTAAATGCACATGTCCAAGCTGTTTTTTCAGACCACCACCATGTGCATTCTCTGTGACTGCCTACACTCCACCAAGGGCAACCAGCCTTAGTGATGCTGAATGTATTTGCATTACAGACTTAAACCTGAAAACCCCACTGGCTTCTAAATACTGTGCATGACTATACATGGCAAGCACATGGGTGTGTGCTAAGCCTCTGCTTCTTCCCCCAAAAATTCGCTCCCCCTTTCCATCTAATGCAACTGTGAAATCACCAGAGCAAGACGCAATAAATCTCTGCCTATAATTCCTCTATGCACACAGAGTCATGTTTTCACATTAGTCCTAAAACGAAATTTCTTTGCCAATTTGAAAGCACACTTACTGCTCTTTTTTTTTAGGGCCAAGTGAAAATCTCTTTTTACAATTTGAAATCACTTTTACAGACTGACACATTATGAAACCACTATTTTTGATTTATTTAATTGCACATGTACAAACTGTTTTTTTTTCAGACCACCACCATGTGCATTCTCTGTGACTGCCTACACTCCACCAAGGGCAACCAGCCTTAGTGATGCTGAATGTATTTGCATTACAGACTTAAACCTGAAAACCCCACTGGCTTCTAAATACTGTGCATGACTATACATGGCAAGCACATGGGTGTGTGCTAAGCCTCTGCTTCTTCCCCAAAAAATTCGCTCCCCCTTTCCATCTAATGCAACTGTGAAATCACCAGAGCAAGACGCAATAAATCTCTGCCTATAATTCCTCTATGCACACAGAGTCATGTTTTCACATTAGTCCTAAAACGAAATTTCTTTGCCAATTTGAAAGCACACTTACTGCTCTTTTTTTTTAGGGCCAAGTGAAAATCTCTTTTTACAATTTGAAATCACTTTTACAGACTGACACATTATGAAACCACTATTTTTGATTTATTTAATTGCACATGTACAAACTGTTTTTTTTTCAGACCACCACCATGTGCATTCTCTGTGACTGCCTACACTCCACCAAGGGCAACCAGCCTTAGTGATGCTGAATGTATTTGCATTACAGACTTAAACCTGAAAACCCCACTGGCTTCTAAATACTGTGCATGACTATACATGGCAAGCACATGGGTGTGTGCTAAGCCTCTGCTTCTTCCCCAAAAAATTCGCTCCCCCTTTCCATCTAATGCAACTGTGAAATCACCAGAGCAAGACGCAATAAATCTCTGCCTATAATTCCTCTATGCACACAGAGTCATGTTTTCACATTAGTCCTAAAACGAAATTTCTTTGCCAATTTGAAAGCACACTTACTGCTCTTTTTTTTTCGGGCCAAGTGAAAATCTCTTTTTACAATTTGAAATCACTTTTACAGACTGACACATTATGAAACCACTATTTTTGATTTATTTAATTGCACGTGTCCAAGCTGTTTTTTTTTCAGACCACCACCATGTGCATTCTCTGTGACTGCCTACACTCCACCAAGGGCAACCAGCCTTAGTGATGCTGAATGTATTTGCATTACAGACTTAAACCTGAAAACCCCACTGGCTTCTAAATACTGTGCATGACTATACATGGCAAGCACATGGGTGTGTGCTAAGCCTCTGCTTCTTCCCCCAAAAATTCGCTCCCCCTTTCCATCTAATGCAACTGTGAAATCACCAGAGCAAGACGCAATAAATCTCTGCCTATAATTCTTCTATGCACACAGAGTCATGTTTTCACATTAGTCCCAAAACGAAATTTCTTTGCCAATTTGAAAGCACACTTACTGCTCTTTTTTTTTCGGGCCAAATGAAAATCTCTTTTTACAATTTGAAATCACTTTTACAGACTGACACATTATGAAACCACTATTTTTGATTTATTTAATTGCACGTGTCCAAGCTGTTTTTTTTTCAGACCAACACCATGTGTATTCTCTGTGTCTGCCTACACTCCAGCAAGGGCAACCAGCCTTAGTGATGCTGAATGTATTTGCATTACAGACTTAAACCTGAAAACCCCACTGGCTTCTAAATACTGTGCATGACTATACACGGCAAGCACATGGGTGTGTGCTAAGCCTCTGCTTCTTCCCCAAAAAATTCGCTCCCCCTTTCCATCTAATGCAACTGTGAAATCACCAGAGCAAGACGCAATAAATCTCTGCCTATAATTCTTCTATGCACACAGAGTCATGTTTTCACATTAGTCCCAAAACGAAATTTCTTTGCCAATTTGAAAGCACACTTACTGCTCTTTTTTTTTTCGGGGCAAGTGTAAATCACTTTTACACACTGACACATTATGAAACCACCATGTGTAACTACAACAAAAACAATTCCCATTTCTATTATTCATTTCTTAAGTTACCACATACATACCCTCTCAAACTGTAAACTCACCTTTAAAATTAGTTAGTTGTGAAAGAAATGTGACACTCAAACAGCAGATTATCAGAGCCAGGATCTCTGTTGTGTTCACCTCTCTCCTCTCAGCAGAACCAGATAATGGCAAACTTTCCCTCTATTTTTCCACACATATACATGTAAGTTTCAAATCTCAGTGCTTCCCCCTTTTTTTCACATGTAATCACACATTTCTATTGGTTGAAAACGAACCCTTTTCCAAAAGTACCCTTCCCCCAACTTGACTTCTGCCTAGTACCCTTCCCCCAACTTGACTTCTGCCTGCTACCATAGCAACAGCTCATGGAACACTGCTGTGTGCAGTTAGGTCAGAAGTTCGACACACAATGTTTCAATTCCACAGAGCAAGAGTGCTTGACTTTTCAAACCTAACAGCAAATCCATAGTACTGTTCTTTGGTTACACATTTTTTTGTACCAATACAAAACATGCTTCTATTAATTTTCACATACAGCCTAGTTTTTATTCTAGAATGGTATGAAACAGCCAATCAGTTCTTTTTGTTTTAAAAAAATATGTATGCCTCCATTTCCAAACTGTCTTTCTTTTCATATTGCCATTCTACTGAAAGACACCTCCTGAGTGCATCCAGTTCTCCTTTGAAGATGTTCACAGTGTGGATTGTAGGGCACAGCTATGTCTTCTGGAGTGAAAAGTATGCAGAGAAAACAGATATGGTGAGAGACCTTGCTTTGCCAAATGTAGACATTAAATGGATTGGTCATAGAGGGTTAAAGTGGCACCAATTGATGCCATTGGTGAAATCCTTCATTCAAATCCAACACCCTGACCTCATAATAGTGCACTGTGGTGGCAATGACCTAGGCACTTTGACTGGGGTAGGTCTGGAAATGCTTATGAAGGACACCTTTGCACAACTATTTTCACTTTTCCCTAAAACTGCCTTTGTGTTTTCCAACATATGCCAAAGGCAAAAATGGAACTGGTCCAATCATTTCTGTCCACAGATTGACAAAGCAAGAAAGCACGTCAACAAATCTGTTTCTGCTTTCCTCCGTGACTATGGTATGGGTGCCATTTACCACAACAACTTGCGTTATGACATGCAAGACATTTATAGAGGAGATGGTGTGCACTTCAATGATGAAGGGAACAGAGTCTTCCTCTTGAACCTTAGACTCTGCATCGGTACTTACTTGTAGGTACCACTAAAAAAATGACTTCATAAACACAACAGCTCTTTTTAGAGCTCCCTAATTTCTAAACTCTTAAATCTGCTTTTCATTTATCTATTTTTATTTTTTTACCGTACGCTTACCGTAAGCTTACCGTACGCGTACCCCGTGATTTTTTTTAAAATCAATAAATGTTTTTTTTGTACTTTTCTGTCCTTCTTTGACCCCCTTACAAATGTTAGGGGGTCTGTAACTCTCCTCATTGCCCCCTTTCCTTGTTTTCACTCTTTTTTTTCAGAGTGAAATACACAAAATGGCGGCCGCCGCTTCCTGGTTTCGGCCGATTCGAATGTTTACTAAGATCTAACAGCCAATCAGAATCGCGCTCGCGCACGCCGCCGTACGCTTACCGTAAGCGTACGGTAAGCGTACCGTAAGCGGGCTCAGATATATATATTGATTTAAAGGCTATTTTCTCAGAATCTACTGAACAGATTTACACCAAACCTACAAAAGGCACTTCCTTGACCTAGGGACTACCTCTCTGCCAAATTTTGTGTAATTCTGTTCAGCCGTTCGGGCTGTAGCTCGTTCTAAAGGTCCTATGGAAAAATGCATGGGAAAAACGCGTTTTGGGACCCCCCTTTTATCTCAGCCCCCGCTTGACGGATCCCCCCGAGACTTTCAGGGTAGGAGCGGAGCGTAGCGCCCCACCTATTTTGAGAAATTCGCGAGGATTCGTCGACCGGCGCCAAAGTTATTCAAAATAGAATGTTGAGGTTTTCCTATGGAAACGTGGTCCTAACTATAACTACCTACTGGCGACCGCCAGTAGGTAATATGTGGATATAGGTAGCACCACCTTACCCAGGCTGCAGTAGCAGACCTGTGGTGCCATATTGGAGTGCTTCCCAGGGGTGGCATAATACATGCTTCAGCCACTGGTAGGCCTCTGAGGTACCTATGCCCTAGGCACATAGTACACCATATACTAGGGGCTTATAAGGCATTCCAGAGTCCAATTAGATATGTACCTAATATACATGCAAACCATTTTACAGAGAAAGCAGATAGACTGGGGACCTGAATAGCAGGATCCCAGTCCAACTAAGTCATAAACCAGCAAAACACCAGGAAAAAAGTGGGGGCAACCATATAGTCAGATTCCACCTTCCTACACACGAATCCACTGCAACTAAGATGTACTTATACGCAGTATCGGAGGAGAAAGGACTGCAGTGATCTAAATAAATACACCCAAGTGGTTTATTAGATATGTACAACTGTGTCTGGGGCGAGCGCGTAGCAGTAGAAGGTTTAATGTGCTGGCAAATGTCACAATGAAGGACATAATCACACGTTTGTTTGTACAATCCGCACCACCAGTAACGCTGTTGCAAAAGAGATAGTCGCAGAGACGCCGGCATGAGCAGAGGCCATACCCTCGTGAGCCGCTGTTATCAGGGTGGACCTGCGGTCAGCGTTGGGAATCAATCTGTCACCAACGTCGTTAATTCTCACATAAGGAACTTTATCAGGACTTAAGTGATAAAGAGTATTTGGAAGAGAAACTTCTAGGGAAATTACCTCCCTTCTCTGTTGCAGCAACGGCTGCCAAGATGTCATCATCAATCTTACTTTTGGAACGTGTAACTGCTGCTACTACTTATGTTGCTACTGCTGTCTTCGCTGCTTCGTCAGGAAGACCGTTGCCAACAGCGTGTACCCCTACGTGCTGAGGACCAAGAGTGTGAATTACAAACACGAGTGGCAGCTGCTCTTTAAGCTCAGCCACTCGAACCCATAGCATTTTGTGTTTGATTGTGCTACCTTTGGAATCACGAAATTCATTTTGAGTCCAAAAGAATAAATTGTCATTGTAAGACTGAACACAGTAGTAAGTCACTTACAATTAGAGTAGTCAGACAAGGGTCAGCATACTCAAGTGCAAGTACTAGAGCACGTAGCTCTGCCAATTGAGCGGTACAGTCCCCTAATGTCTATGTATGCACGACATCGGACTTTAACCCTCCATTCACCATTGTACCCACTACTATTGCGCAGGCCGCCGAATAAGAATGCTTTGAATCCGTCACCGGTTGCGCCGATCCATCAGTGTAAATGACACAATGGAAATCCTCCAGCGGGCGCATAGTCAGAGGAGCCGGATGAACAAATTCATACTGTAAGTACTCCTGTGTTTGCAAAGAGGAATCAAAAATTAACGTGACATCCGGAGACGTCTAGGATGTAGCCCATTTTATCAACCTAGGATGCAAAGCTTTTGAATTTGGTACACTGGCTTTCGTCACTGCCTCCAAGGCAGGATACGGTGTAACAACCAATATGTGTTTCCCCTGCGATAGTGCTCGTTCTTTCAGAATCGCCATCTGCACTGCTGTCAAAACTTTTTCCACAGTGGAAAAACGCATTTCAGCCGAAGTGTACAAGTGTGACTTGTAAGCAATAGGGACTGTGTCACCCTCATTAAAAGTCAGGTACGTGAAACCAACCGCCCCAGGCACGATTCTTATTACCAGGTTGATGTGGTTATCACGAGTCAGTAAGAATTTAGATTCTAGAAGATCAGCCTGCAAAGATTGCAAGATGGCTGAATGTTCAGGCAGCCAGCACGATTTGGTGAAAGTAGGTTGTACCAAGGCATAAAGAGACTTGGTACGCTGGGCATATTCAGGAATGTAACTACGCCAAAGTTAAAAAAAACAGTAAAGATTGTAGTTTTTTCAGAGTTGTAGGAGCGCGCAGCTGTGCGCATTTCTCCAGAAAGTGAGGTGCCAAACCTCGACCTTCATTGTTGCGCTCATAGCCCAAGAACAACACTGTGTACTCTGCAATGTGTGACTTTGCAAAGGTAAATTTGTAACCGAAGTCCGCAAACATGCATATGATGCGGTCAACGCGACACAGATGCGGCCATAATTCTTCTGTGAGATAAATATCATCCACATACGAGCACGCATCAGGGTCAAGCCCCTCTAAAAGAGAGACTATGTGGGCAGCAAAGACGCCTGGACTGTTCTTATAGCCCATGGCTAATCTTGTGAACTGCTTTTGTTTGCCGCCACATGTGAACGCTGTCCATTGACTACTAAGAGAGAACAGGTTATGGCTGAAAAAGCCATTGGATATGTCAAGCGTGGTTTTAAACCGTTTACGCACGTGACTATCCGCAAGGGCCAAACTGTGAGTATTCTGTTCCGCGCAGGTCCGACAATGTGAGTTTAAATGTCGGTAATCCAATACCAAACGGTACGACCCATCAGGCTTGGTCACAGTAAAAAGAGGATTATTCATCGGTGACACACATGTTTCAATGACACCTTGATCTTCCAATTGATCAAGGATCCCTGCTTTCGCTTCACGCCACATGGGATATTGGGGTTGAGGTTGTGGTATAGACCGTAATGGAATCTCAAGTCGAGGGGAAAATTTGTCCCAACCACACTGAGTACGGTACAACGCCGGTGCAAGCACCTTGCCGACTCTTCTGCAAAATTCAGCGCCTGCTCTTTCAGCACAGTGTGTGCGAAACTAGGGAGGATCCTCTCCTCCCCTCTCAGAGCAGCGAGAATGAAAGGTGGGGGCCAGTCAGCCACCGCCAAAAAAATATCGTGGTTAGTAGTTAGATTTTCCCAAAATATCCCTTTTAAAGTACTTTGAATGTCACCTTTAATTAAAAGAGCTATTTCATATAGTCTGTCAAGGGGAGCCACTCTATTATCAGCTGTCTCAACAGCAACGAACGTGTCAGTTGCTGTCACCTTCATAAATGGACACAATACTTCCCGCACTACTGGAATTTCTGCCGTGCTGTCTAACAGCGTCAGTGCCCATGTCAGGTTAAGAAGCTGTGTTCTCACTATCCGTGGCATACCTCGCTGTTAAAGCGGCAACTTTCTTCATCTGAAGCTGGGGTCGCTGACATGGAAAGTCGTCTGCTTGCCTTTACCTTCTGTCTGGCGGGGCTGCTCACGGCTTTGCTGGCCATACCGGCCTCTGCTGCGTCTCCTCCACCGGTTGATGAGACTGATGCTGCCTGTAAAGTGCGAGGAGAACGTTGATCAGGAACCTGAAAACTATCAGGTGACTTAATATTAGCGCAGTCGCGCAAATCATATGTGCGCTCAGTAGACACAGGTATTGGCGAAGCAGGACGTGACCCCTGTTTCTGTTGCTGTTTACCCTGTTTTTCATTCTTATTCCAATTCTGTTTTGGAAAAGTCAAGCGATCATCTTTGTCGGACTTCGCCATCTGAGTTTGCTGCTGTGCTGGTTTCTTTGCAAAAGGCTTAACACCCAAACTATTGCGGCCAATGGTCTTATAAGCCTCCGCAATGATTTTCGGTAACTGCCGGGGTTTCTTGGCATCGGGGACATCGCGCAAAGCATTAGACACCTGGAAGTTCACCCTGTGAGAAGGTGGCCTGATATATGCTGTCCACTAGTTCTAGTGGGCACCTTGTATCAGTCCAAACAACCCCTTATGGTGATGGGTTAAAGACAACCTTTATTGAAAGCTATCCTAGTGGTAGCTATGGAGAGCAGCCTCTGAAGGAATGTAAAGCGGCTTGTTTTACCAGTCTATAATCTCTTGAATGATCAAAAGAAAAGACAACCACACCAGGTATATATTCAAAATATATGTATTTAAGATAAAACACACCCCCTCTAGTCTCTTTATGAGACTGGAGTTCGAAGTACTTAGTTTACAAGATGGCAATCATCAGTAAAAGCACAAATACACGTTTGGGCCCTAGGGGCGTACCAAGCCATATACCAAAAAAGTGGTATAAGAACCATGACTGGAATAGACACTAGGCCTATAGCCTGTAGAATCGCTGGGACCCCAAGGAACCACCCAAGCTAGTGACACAGGGGACCCACAGGGGCCCGTTTGCTTCTATGGGCAATGTTGCGGTTGGAAATTTAAAGATTAGGGACACTTAGAATCAAGTCAGGACCAAACCCTTTTGGACTTAAGGAGTTCTAGGCCTAGCACCCACGAGAGCCGTGGAGTACTCGAGTTACCTCACCCAGGGAAGCCGGGTGCATAGGTGTCTTTTGGTGTCGGGTCGCGTCATCGATTACAATGGAAGCTGGTGAAGAACTGCTGCTAACGTGAAGAGGATAAGTGTCCGAAGAGATCCAAGCCTGGATCTAGGATGGAAGGAACCTGAAAGCAGAGGGGACAGAGTCTGGGTCACTTGCCAGTGACCGAGGGCAGGATGGACCAATGCCCACAGATGTCAGGTGCTTCAGGTGAGTTGATGGGTGTCTTGACTCTTCAGCCACGAGGTCCAGGAGGCGTCGACGAAGTCCACAAGCTGGATTTAAGCTGTTCCACTCTGTCGAGTGCTGCTGTGTCAGCAACCAGAATGGACCCAACAAGCCTTGGCAACGGCAAGTCTTGTGGAAAGAGAAGGACGTCGGTGCAGACCAGCAAAGTCTGAGGGAATCACCCAGTGAGGGTAAGTCAGGGCACATCTTGAGCAACCAGGGAAGCCCAAGCAGAAGAAGAGATGCCTTCGTGGGGACTGGCTTGTGCTGACCAGACCTCGGTCCAGGCAGCACGTTCCCTGGCCGCTCTGCCAGACAAGCAAAGCCTCTTCTGACCCCAGCAGCAGAGTTCGAGCCTTGCGCCCGACTCTGCCTCAGGTTTTTGTGATCATCGTACTCACGCGCCCCTGGCATCAGCGCTTGTGGGTTTTTGTGTGTTGTATTCTTTACTGTGTGTGCTTGTGCTTCTTTCTCCTTTTCATTTACAGGTTGTGCCCTCCCCCCCTCCAGACTCACGCCCACTTCTTCCTTGATCCCGCCCACCTCCCCTTGATAACGGCGACCGCTGCGGGGGAGCGCATGTGCTGACCAGACCTCGTTCCAGGCAGCACGTTCCCTGGCAGCTCCACCAGCCAAGCAAAGCCTCTTCTGACCCCAGCAGCAGAGTTCGAGCCTCGCGCCTGACTCTGCCTCAGGTTTTTGTGATCATCGTACTCACGCGCTCCTGGTATCAGCGCTTGTGTGTTTTTTTGTGTTGTGTTCTTTACTGTGTGTGCTCATGCTTTTTTCTCCTTTTCACTTACAGGTTGTGCCCTCAGTAATTTCAGCGCCGTAGCGCCTTGCCGCCTCTTGCCATTAGCCCCGCCCCCTCCAGACTCCCACCCGCTTCTTCCTTGATCCCCCCCCCTCCCCTTGATAACGGCGACCGTTGCTCAGCGGATGCGCCCAGCAGGCGTGCCGCTGGCACGCCGAAGGCATACCAAAGGCAAGCCCGTCTGCGCCCGTCCGCGCCTGGACCGCACCCAGCACCACGACCCCTGGCCCTCCAGGCCCCTACCGCTACACCAGCACCACTCTCCTCGCTCTCAAACCCAGCTACCTCCAGCTCTGCGTACAAGCTGCCCCTCATAACACTCAAGGAGCTTTCTCATGCGCGCACTGCCGTAGCATTTTCTCCTTGACAAACGTGGACACAGCCACACGCACTACCCCTCAAGCCGCCTCAGCCACCAACACCATCCACTGCATTCTCCTCAACGTCTGGTCCCTCCACCGACACGCCACTGAGATTTGGGACCTACTGGACACTCTCACTCCCGATGTCGCTTTTTTCACCGAGACATGGACAAACGCAAGCTCCGGACCGGACATCGCCACGGCTATACCTGAAGGCTACAAATTCAAGAGATTAGACCGCCCTAACCGCCCAGGAGGAGGCATCGCCATCGCGCACAAAACTGCCCTCAAACTCTCCACTCCCAACACCAACACCACTCTTCCCAACATAGAACAACTCCATTTCCAGATTCACACCAACCCCAGGACCACACTCCGAGGCTCGCTCATCTACAGACCACTGGGACCTCGCACCCAACCCACTACCGCCATCACTGAACTTGCCGCATCCCACACCATCACCTCCACGGACTACATCCTACTCGGAGATCTAAACTTCCACCTCGACAACCAACAGGACCCCGACTCAAACGCTCTACTGGAGAACCTCTCCAACCTGGGACTCAAGCAACTGGTAAAATCCCCCACTCACATGGCAGGTCACACTCTTGACCCCATTTTCGCCGCAGGATCTAACACCCGGGTCACCCATACCTCCCAGCACACTTGGACCGATCACCACTGTATCCATTTCACTTTCCCATCTGGCGCCACACCCAGAATAGCTCCGCGCCCTCCTCGACGAAGCTGGAGCAAGATCTCCGTGGAACTCCTCAACTTCACCCTCCTTCAGGACCCCCCGCCTCCTTCACTGACACTGACGTGGCCGCAGCAGAACTCCACAGGTGGATCACAAGCTGCGCAGATAAACTAGCTCCCCTGAGACAAGCTACCACCATACGCCCTCCGAAAGCCGCCTGGTTCACGACAGAACTCCTCGAGTCCAGAAGCACCTGTAGACGCCTGGAGGAACCAGAAGACCCGGCAGCCCACGCAGACTATAGAAGCGCCATGAGGAATTACCACCAGCTGATGCAACGAACAGCAGCGAACTCTTCAAGATCATCACTAATCTCAACAAACCCACCTGCGAAGCCTCAGACATCACCCCCTCCCAAGATCTCTGCAACAAGCTAAGCACTTTCTTCCACCATAAGATCATGACCCTCTACGTCAACTTCAATGACCCAATGAATGCGTCCACTCTCACCCCCACCATCTCCACTATGCCTACCATCACCACTTAGTCCCCCACCTCCTTCGATCTCATCACCACCACCATGAAGAAAACTCACTCAGGAGCCCCCACGGACCCCTGCCCCCCCCCCATATCTTCCACAGAGCCTCCTCGGCCATCGCTCCAGAGCTAGCCCACACCATCAACTCTTCCCTGTCCACGGGCACCTATCCCCCGGATTGGAAATGCGCAGAAGTCAAGCCCCTCCTCAAAAAACCATCGGCGGACCCGACTGACCTAAAAAACTACCGGCCCATCTCCCTCCTTCCCTTCACGGCCAAAGTAGCAGAGAGAATCGTCAACACCCAACTGACCACTTTCGTTGAAGACAACTGCATCCTAGACACTTCCCAATCTGGCTTCCGGAGCAACCACAGCACCGAGACAGCCCTAATCACCGCCACCGACGACATACGCATGCTGCCTGACCAGGGCCACACCGCGGCCCTCATTCTCCTGGACCTCTCCGCAGCTTTTGACACCGTATCGCACGGCATACTGACCACCAGACTCCACAACGCAGGGATCCAGGAAACCGCCCTCAACTGGATCCGCTCTTTCCTCTCCAACAGGACTCAGAGAGTTAGGCTCCCTTTCTCTCCGAACCCACGGACATCATCTGTGGAGTCCCCCAAGGCTCCTCCCTGAGCCCCACCCTGTTCAACATCTACATGGCCCCGCTCGCCAACATAGTCAGACGACATGGACTAAACATCGTATCCTACTCCGACGACACCCAACTAATCCTATCCCTCACCAGAAACCCAGAAGATACTAGACTCAGCTTTCAAAAGGGAATGAAGAACGTCGCCACCTGGATGAAGGAACAACTCATGGTGGCCACCTGCCTTCGGCCCCCCCCCACCACCACGGACCAAGCACGTAACCTCGGCATAATCCTAGACTCTTCCCTCTCCATGAACCGCCAAATCAACGCCATCTCATCCACCTGTTTCAACTGCCTACGGACTCTACGGAAGACTTTCAAATGGATTCCCCCCGATTGCAGAAAGACAGTCACCCACGCTCTCATCACAAGCAGGCTAGACTACGGAAATGCTCTCTACGCAGGAATCAACAAATCTCAACTACGCAAACTCCAAACGATCCAGAACGCAGCCGCAAGGCTAATCTTAGGGACACCTCGCCATGATCACATGACCCCTCACCTGTGAGAACTCCACTGGCTCCCCGTCGAGAAGAGGGTCACCTACAAACTACTCACACACGCCTCCAAGCTCTCAACAACATCGGACCCAGCTACCTCAACGACAGAATGAGTTTCCACGCACCCACAAGGAACCTCCGTTCAGCGGACCTCACCCTGGCAGAGGTCCCCCGCATCCGCCGAGCCAGATCAGGAGGAAGAGCTTTCTCCTACACCGCTGCCACAGCTTGGAACTCTCTCTCATTAGGAATACGGCGCTCTCCTAACCTGCACTCAGTCAGACGAGATCTCAAGACCTGGCTCTTCGACTGACCTGGAGCTGCCTTACCCTCCCCTCAGCGCCTTGAGACCCTCACGGGTGAGTAGCACGCTTCACCAACCACTGATTGATTGATTGATTGATTTAAGTTTGTGGGTTGGATATACTCTAGGGACCCACCTATGGCGTTTGTCCAGTTTTGCACCAGAGCAGGGGCAGGTAGCCCCTGCAACCGGTTTGAACTGGACTATGCACAGGGACACCAAGTGTGCCCCCAGTGTAGGACTTCAGAACACCAGAGAGTGCTCTCGCCCAGCCCCAATACACATCTGCCTGTCTGGGGAGGTGGTTACACCTCCCTGGGACAGAAAACCTATTGTCCAGGCCTCCCCTGCCGGAGTTTCGGTCAGCAGCAGGAGGCCAGACCCGTGTCTGTGGCAGAGGCATCCATTTTGTGATGCCAGGGCTCTAGAAAGTCCTACCAGGTTAGACCAGTGTGAACATGTTTCTCCCTCTAGAAGGGTGGATTGCTACCCCCGCTGCCAGAACTGGTGTTGGGGTAGTATTCCAAAGCGTTTAACACCAAACACGACATGTTTCCGTGCAGCCATCCCAAAGTTAGCATTTACTGCGAGGTTATAATGCACTTAAGAGTATATGGTCAGGCTGCACCACAAATAGCATTATAGGAGGTACTCCGAATGCTGCAGAGGGGCTCTGCTCAGCTCATGCAGGGACACCCTCTCACATAAAAACCAAGCACCCTGCATTCAGGATTAAGGCCTGCCATAGGAATGACTTATAGGTTTTATATGTGTGTGCAATGATAGTGATATAGGTAGCCTATACCACAGTAAGGGGTGCATGCACCACCTTACCCAGGCTGCAGTAGCATACCTGTGGTGCCATTTTGGAGTGCTTCCCAGGGGTGGCATAATACATGCTTCAGCCCCTGGTAGGCCTCTGAGGTACCTATGCCCTAGGTACATAGTATACCATATACTAGGGGCTTATAAGGCACTCCAGAATCCAATTAGGAATGTACCTAATGTACATGGAAACCATTTTACAGGGAAAGCAGATAGACTGGGCCCCTGAATAGCAGGATCCAAGTCCAACTAAGTCATAAACCAGCAAAACACCAGGTAAAACGTGGGGGCAACCATATAGTCAGATTCCACCTTCCTACAGTGGCCATATAAGGAAGCACCTGCACTAGCATGGTTGCCTCCTGTCTTATGGTCCACTAAGCTATTCCTCACCCTAAGGGCATTAGAGGATCTTCACCATGGGGAATTACTACCTGTGGTGTGTTTTGGCAAAGTAGAAGGCTGGTGAGGTGTCTGTGTAGAGAAGTGAGGCCCTAATAAAGTTGGCCTCAGCTTCCTCAGATCACTTGTCACCATGGATGCCTTACTTTCCATGACTACATTGTACTTTGCTGTAAGGGTCAACCTCTGGCTGCCTACAGCTGGGGGTTGGGTCCTTTTGGATTGAACACTGGAGGGGCTGGGCAGGTTTGGAACCTTGGGGTCCCATGCTTGCACTTGCCCAACAGAGTCCTGCTGGGAGAGATCCCTACACAATGATAATGAGGATCCCTCAGTGGGGTGAGGATATTTTCCCTGGCTAGGGCTCCTAGCCTGCGGGCCCCATATCTGCTGATGGGAGGGTTCCTCTGGACAGTTGCCCCTTTGGGGTCCACTGACCTTCCTGACCTCTTCAGCCCTGGGCTGACTGAGGCAGGGTAGAGAGGGGCAGGTTACCTGCTGCAGACTGGGTACCACCTTGGAAGAGGCCCCTGCCACCAGAGGTGTGGCCAGGCCAGGCCTGACTACCTCTGGGGCAGTTCCTTCACTAAGGGTACGATCAGTTCCTTGAGGAGGCTGACCCTTACCTATTGTCTGGGGGGGAAGAAGACTTTTCTTCAACTCTTGTGCTCTCTTGTGGAGGAGAGTGGGCCATTATTTCAGGCTCCATCACTCCAAAATGCTTCTGGGGTTGGGTTGTGGCCATCACAGCCCCACTAGCCTTTTCAGGTATGCCCAGCATTCTCAGATGGGCTTGGTGTTCAACTTCAGTTCAGGCTGAAATTTCCAGATCATTGGCCATTAGGCAATCTACAGGCAAGTTTGTGGACACTGCTACTCTCTTTGGGCCTGTGACCCCTCCCCAGCTGAGATTGACTATGGAGTGATCTGTGCTGACACCATCTATGTTGGTCACCTGATGACTAAAGTCAGGTAAAAGCCGCTGAGGGGGAACTAGTTTCTCTGTCACCATGGGGACACTAGCCCCAGTGTCCCTATAGGCCACAGCTTGCTGACCATTGATTATTGGCTTCAGTCTGTACCTGCCCAAAGTATTGGGACCTATGGTAAAAGTGGCACATTCCACACCACCAACACAGACTGAGGAGGCCTGTGAGGGGGGCCTGTCTAAACTAGGGCCCACCTCTGTTCCCCGTGAGAATGCATTTACCTTTTTGGGTACATTACTACCACCCGGGGTATTACTACTAGTAGTACCAGGGGGAATGGTAGTATTTGTTGGAGGAACATTTTCTTTATTGCCAATCCTGGGGCAACTGGGATCAGGTTTTCCAGTGCCCAGGCTTTTTACAGACATGGCAATATGGTTTCATTTCAGGAGAGGAAGGAGTTTGGGACCCTCCCCCAGAGGAGGACTTTTGGGCCCTGTAGTGGACTTATCCTTAGATTTATCCCCACCTTTCTCTTGGGGCTTGGTAGAATCTTTCTTCTGGTCACTCCCCTGATTCTTAGGCCTTATCCTGGTTCTGACCCATTTGTCTGCCTTCTTTCCCAATTCTTGTGGAGAGGTCAGATCAGAGTCCACCAGGTACTGGCGTAAAAGCTGGTTTTGATAGTTATTAAGAATCTGCTCCCTCATTATCAGATTGTACAATCCTTTGAAGTCACACACTTTACTGCCCAATAACCAACCTTCCAGAGCCTTAGTAGCACAATCAACAAAGTCTACCCAGTCTTGAGACTGAGCTTTTTGGGTGTCTCTGAACTTCAGCCTATACTGTTCAGTGGTTAGGCCGAACCCATCAATCAAAGCACTCTTCAAGACCTTATAATCATCAGCATCCTCTTCTCTTACAGTGAGGAGCTTATCTATACCTTTGTCTGCAAAGGAGAGCCATAAGATTGCTGCCCACTGACCTTGAGGGACCTTCTGTACTTTACAGGCCCTCTCCAAGGCAGTTATCCGTTTGTGGATGTCATCCCCACTCTGGTAGGGAGGGACAATCTTACTCAGGTTTCTATGGTCATAAGACCGCTCCCTATCTCTAGGGAAATTGCTGCAACTAAGGGAATCTAGTCCTTCTTTTTACTAGCTCTGTAGAGCTCCAGGGCTTCCCTATCTAAGGCCATCTGCTGCTTTCTGAGGTTGAACTTGTCTTGCTCATACTTCAGCAGTCTCTCTCTCCTTTCCAGGGAGGTTTCCCTCCCTCTGTGAGAAGAGACAGAGGTTCCTATAGAGGAGTTAGACTGGATAGATCCCCTTGACAGAGATCTATCCCTTCTAGCCCTGTGTTCAGGCCTACCAGGAGGAATGAAGGAAGTGGCATTATTGTCATCCTCCTCATCCTCATCCTGGTGGTCTGGGTTCACCAGAGTCTGGTCATTGTCACCAGTCTGGTCAGCATTAGAGGTAGGGTCAGGGGAATTATTACCCCTAGGCCCACCCTCACCTGCTGCCCCACCCACACTGTCTCCATCATCAGGCCCACTAGGCCCTCTGATATCATCCAGTTTCAGTATCTTTATGAGATGCTGCGTGGGTGTACTTTTGCCTGTCTTCCGCTTCCTAATGGAACATAAGGCCCTAAGCTGAGCGAAGGAGAGATCCTCATAGGGAAGGAGCTCACTGGTTCCTGGTAGGGACCCACTGGTTCCTGGCTGGTTAGACATTACTAATGTGGTGTGGTGTATTGCACTATCTTCACTAGTGTGGCCGACTAAACTCTCTTGAGTTGTAGAAACGGTGTGCGATCCCTTAACACACAACTCTAAGTTCAGTAGAACTTACTGTAGCTAAACTTGATATTATATGTACCTCAGGTACCTTTAGTGGTTTTCAGTTGATCAATTCAATTGAGATTATCTGGTAAAACAATAGCAAGCTGGAATCCCACACGCTGCACACCAATGTGAGAAGGTGGACTGATATATTGTGTCCCCTAGTTCTAGTGGGCACCTTGTATCAGTCCAAACAACCCCTTGCTTCCTCTCTAAAATGGTTTGCATGTACATTAGGTACATATCTAATTTGATTCTGGAGTGCCTTATAAGCCCCTAGTATATGGTATACTATGTACCTAGGCCATAGGTATCTCAGAGGCCTACCAGGGGCTACAGCATATATTATGCCACCCCTGGGCAGCACTCCAAAATGGCACCATAGGTCTGCTACTGCAGCCTGGGTAAGGGTGTGCTTGCACCCCTTACAGTGGTATAGGCTACCTATATCCACACATATATATACAGACACATATAAACCTATAAGCTACTCCTATGGCAGGCCTTGACAATCCTGAAGGCAGAGTGCTTGGTTTTGTGTGAGAGGGTGCCCAAGCATGAGCTGAGGCTCTCTGCAGCTTTCGGAAATACTTCCTTATGGCTGTTCTGTGATACAGCCATACCATATACTCTTAAGTGCATTATAACCTCGTGGTAAATGCTAACTTTGGAATGGCTGCATCAAAACATGTTGTATTTGGTGTCAAATGCTTTGGAATACTACCCCCTCGCCAGTTCTGGCGGCGGGGGTAGCATTCCACCCTTCGAGAGGGTGAGACATGTTCACACTGGTCAAACCCGGCAGGACTTTCCTGAGCCCTGGCATCACAAAATGGATGCCTCTGCCACAGACATGGGTCTGGCCTCCTGCTGCTGACCGAAACTCCGGCAGGAGAGGCCTGGACAATAGGTTTCCTGACATAGGGAGGTGTGACCACCTCCCCAGACAGGCAGATGTGTATTGGGGCTGGGCGGGAGTACTCTCTGGTGCTTTGACGTCCTGCACTGGGGGCACGTTTGCTGTCCCTGTGCATAGCCCAGTTCAAACCGGTTGCATGGGCTACCTGCCCCTGCTCTGGTGCGAAATTGGACAAAGAAAATGGGTGTAACCACCCCTCTTTTCAAGCCCACCCATAGGTGGGGCCTTACAGTTCGTCCATCCCCTAAACTTAGTATAAGTATAGGAATCCAGTCCCTAGGACTTTAGATTACCCTGGGTGGAAACTCTGCAACATATATCCCGGACCTTCGACTTTCTATCATGACTAGAAAATGGAAGAAATCTCCCTTGGGGTCAAGGAGTGACTCCCCTGCTTGGCAGGCACCAAAGAAGCAACTGACCGGTCTGCATCGCTGAAGCTCCCGCCACGTCTTTGCATCACCAGAGGTGGATTTCCAGACTTCCCCGAGGCTACCCTGAGTCCACAGCAAAGCTGAGGCCCGTGGCTATCGTGGGTGATGTGGAACCGTGACCCCTGGACACCGTGAACTTTTGCAGCAACAACACCTTCCTGGTCCTCCTCGAAGTTGTGCTTTAGGCTCTGAGTAGCCCCAGCTTTGAGCACCTCCTGCACCAAAGATTGTTAGCCTCCACTTTACTAGTGACCCGTGGGCCAGCTTCAAGTGTGACCACTCGAGGCTCCTACGCGATCACTAGCCCGTTGGCTAGCAGGTCCCCACGAAGGCAACTCCTTTTCTACTTGGGCTTTCTTTGTTGCTCCAGATGTGCCCTGACTTGCCCACACTGGGTGAGTCCCTCAGACCATGCTGGTCTGCACCGCAGTCCTTTCTCTGAATTCCTGTGACTTGCCGTTGTCAAGGCTTGTTGGGTCCATTCTGGTCGCCGACACCGCAGCACTCGACAGACTTTATGGGACAGCTTGAATCCGGCTTGCGAACTTCATCGACACCTCCTGGACCTCGTGGCTGAAGAGTCAAGACACCCATCAACTCACCTGAAGCACCCAACATCTGTGGGCATTGGTCCATCCTGCCCTTGGTCACTGGCTAGTGACCCAGACTCTGTCCCCTCTGCTTTCAGGTTCCTTCCATCCTAGATCCAGGCTTGGATCTCTTCGGACACTTCTCCTCTTCACGGCAGCAGCAGTTCTTTGCAGGCTTCCATTGAAATTGACGACGCGACCCGACACCAAAAGACACCTATGCACCCGGCTTCCCTGGGTGAGGTAACTCGAGTACTCCGGTGCTCCCGTGGGTGCTAGCCCTAGAACTTCTTAAGTCCAAAAGGGTTTGGTCCTGACTCGATCAGAAGTGTCCCTAATCTTCAAATTTCCAACCGCGAAATGGCCCATAAAAGATAACGGGAACCCGCGGTTGTGTTTACACTCTGCATACAGTCCCCGTGGGTCCCCTGCGTTACTACCTTGGATGGTTCCTTGGGGTCCCAGCAATTCTACAGGCTATAGGCCTAGTGTCTATTCCAGTCGTGGTTCTTATACCACGTATTTGGTATATGGTTTGGTACGCCCCTAGGGCCAAAACGTGTATTTGTGCTATTACTGATACTTCCTGACTTGTAAACAAAGTACTTCGAACTCCAGTCTCATAAAGAGACTAGAGGGATGTGTTTGATCTTAAATACATATATTTTGAATATATACCTGGTGTGGTTGTCTTTTCATTTGATCATTCAAGAGATTCTAGATTGGTAAAACAAGCTGCTTTACATTCCTTCAAGACTTAGCCTGAAGGCTGCTCTCCATAGCTACCAGTAGGATAGCTTTCAATAAAGGTTGTCTTTAACCTATCACAATAAGGGGTTGTTTGGACTGATTGAAAGTACCCACTAGAACTAGTGGACAGCATATATCAGGCCACCTTCTCACATTGGTGTGCAGCATGTGGGATTCCAGCTTGCTATTGTTTTACCAGATAATCTCAATTGAATTGATCAACTGAAAACCACTAAAGGTACCCGAGGTGCATATAATATCAAGTTTAGCTACAATAAGTTCTACTGAACTTAGAGTTGTGTGTTAACTGATAGCATACCCTTTCTACAACTCAAAAGAGTTTAGTAGGCCACACTAGTGTAGGTAGTGCAATACACCACACCACATTAGTAATGTCTAACCAGCCAGGAACCAGTGAGCTCCTTCCCTATAAATATGAGGATCTCTCCTTTGCACAGCTTAGGGCCTTATGTTCCATTAGGAAGCTGAAGACAGGCAAAAGTACATCCACGCAGCATCTCATAAAGATACTGAAACTGGATGATATCACAGGGCCTAGTGGGCCTGATGATGGAGACAGTGTTGGTGGGGCAGCAGGTGAGGGTGGGCCTAGGGATAATAATTCCCCTGACCCTAACTCTAATGCTGACCAGACTGGTGACAATGACCAGACTCTGGTGAACCCAGACCTCCTGGATGAGGATGAAGAGGATGACAATAATGCCACTTCTTTTATTCCTCCAGGTAGGCCTGACAACAGGGCTAGAAGGGATAGATCTCTGTCAAGGGGATCTATCTAGTCTAACTCATCTATAGGAACCTCTGTTTCTTATCACAGAGGGAGGGAAACCTCACAGGAGAGGAGAGAGAGACTGCTGAAGTATGAGCAAGACAAGTTCAACCTCAGAAAGCAGCAGATGGCCTTAGATAGGGAAGCCCTGGAGCTCTACAGAGCTAGTAAAAAGGAGGGACTAGAGTTCCTTGGTGGCAGCAATTTCCTTAGAGATAGGGAGAGGTCTTATGACCATAGAAACCTAAGTAAGATTGTCCCTCCCTACCAGAGTGGGGATGACATCCACAAATGGATAACTGCCTTGGAGAGGGCCTGTAAAGTACAGAATGTCCCTCAAGTGAAGAACCAGTGCCTTATGGGCCTGGCAGCGCAGGTCATGCCTTAATCTCCGAGTTCACCTGCTTTGTCGGACAGAGACACGGGACACTCCGTTAGGCGCAGAAGATCAGGTTTATTACAGTGGTCCCAGAAGTACACTCGGTATGTTCTTAGGAGACTGCCACTTTACTCCGTGGCGTACAATCTTTTATAGCACACAGATTAACAAAGAACACTACCAATGTATACCTGGTCTAACCAATGAGAAGAATGTGAAAACAAGATATTAAGTAACCCAAATAAGCCTCTCTTCCAACTGTGTTTGTCACCCTTCCCCACAAGTTAATCAGTGGTAGTGTTTACAATTCCACTTGCAGGTGGCAGGACACATTTGTATGCCTCGATGGACAGTTGGGAAATAAGAGAATACGAGTAGAGAATAGCGAAGGCTAAAAGATAAAATAAAGTCAGGAAAGAATGGTGCGAACCAACAGATAGACGAGACAGGGATCAGTCAAACCAGACGAGGATTAGTGGAGTCGGCCAGACCCTGACACCAGCTTTAAACAGAGGCAGGAGGTTATTTGACACATCGCAGTAGGAAGAGCAAAACAACACCTCGTTCGCCGTGCTGCCTGAGTGAGGGCAACACAAAATGGTGGCCGAATACGAACAAAATCGGAAAACTGAATTACCTCAGACCCTCCTTTTGCCATTACTCAGGCAAAACACACAGACTCATTTTAATCTGAGTTGACGTCAATGGCCATGAGCTGTTGCTGCAACATAATTTTAATGTTCTCCGTTTTCCGTGACACAGGCCTTGGGACACACATAGTGGCACAAAGACCACAGATGGCGGGGCCACACTGCATACAGAGACAACAGAAAAAAATGATGGCCAAAACCACTCCAAGGAAGGTTAATACCATCCATCCCCATTTGGACAGTAATCCCCAAAACCATTCCAATAAAGGCCAATCTCCTTCGTCCTGATGAATCAACTCGGAGATCACAAGTAATTTAGAGATGGCTTGGTATACCTCAGGGGCATCGTCAGGTCTATAAATGCAACAGCTAGATCCGATCAATTTACAAACTCCACCACGATCCGCAAGAATAACATCCAGAGCAATCCGGTTCTGCAATGTCATGAGACGTTCCGCCTGAAGTTCAGCTGTGAGATTACTCAAGGCTCCCACAGTGACATCTATGGTAGTCTCAACAACACAAACCAATTGTCTCATGTTTCTACTGTTGGCCATTGGGCCCCAAAAAGGGAGAAATCCTTTAAGGAAATCACCTCCCTCTTGTCCTGCCGTGTCTTTAGAGTCAATAATCCCTCTGCCATATCTGTTTCTGTGATGACCTGAAGGAGCAGTGTATGTAGGAGGGAGAAGAAAGGCTATATAGCATGTTCCTGAAAAATCCGCTGGTAGCCACGTGTAGGCTCTATCGTGGCAGACAAAATACGTGCCCTGAGATGGCACTAATGGTGGCTAATTCTGAGATGTGTAAATGTATGTATGGGAACAAAAGCTCTTTCCTTGTCCACTGTCAGTAGTCTGGCCATTCATTTGTAGACAAAAGTTACCTCGATGAGGTACAGTCCAAATTGGTGGAGATTTTCCCTGTTTAACTTTATCTGTAAGGCTAGTAACGTAACGAGTCACGTTCCAACCAGCATATGTTTGTTTCTCGTCAACAGGAACCTTACTATTTTCCACAATTCTAGCCATAGCTACCATTCCCTTTATCAGAGAACTATGACTAAAATCTGGTCCACTACCATATGAACTAACCGGACGTCTAAATCGGTTCTGATATGCATTTGAAAACATCACAAAATAGGCCCAAGCGGAACCTTCATAAGAAAACTGAAGGACTAAATATGGCATCCCTTTGTCTGTGGTATGAGGCATAAGTCCACACACCCAACAGTCGGTTGTGTTGACTAGCAATTGGTGTTGGTGCAACAACTGGACAAATGAATTATTAAAATTTCCTGTTCTCCTGATTAGTTCATGATGCGGAAGTGTATGTAATTGATGTGGGGAGATTGTAGAACGAAGAGGCAAGGAAATAGAAGTAGGGACAGATTTGTGCTGCATAGCATGAACAACCCAACCTGCACAAGCCAATAAGGTACTCAAAAACATAAAAACACACAATGTTATGCCACATCGACTGTACAATGATTTACAATAATTTTTTCTCATCTCTTTCTTATCCTTCTTTTCCAATTTAACATCCATCCTCTAAAATTGTTGCTCACGGCAATCTTCCTTACTCACTTGGCTGTGATTATTAGCCGTCCCATGACACTGCAAGTCCTGCTGGCCTAGCCACTATACAGGTCACGAACCAAGACTCCTACCGTGATCCTGCAACCTGGACAGATGGTAAATGTACCGGTCTAGGCCTTAAATTATATCGAGTTCTGTTTTGTACAGTTTGGTCCTGAAATAGTGTCTGTGGGTCTGTAGTGTTCAATCGGAGATGTGGCGGTACGGCTTCTTGTAAAACGTCGTCATCTTCTTTCTCTGACCGAGTTCCATCCAGGCGTGCACTACTGAAAGGTACAAACCGGGGGACCCTTTCGCCTTCAAAATCACCTACACCCTTACGGACCCACTAGTCAAAAGGCAAGGGCAAGGGCACCTTCTTGCAGTGCACGCCATGGATCCATTTCTTTTTCCCTTCGACTTTCACTGCCGTACGTGTCACCAGAAGAACTTGTCGAGGCGCCTTCCAACGAGGTTCCAAATTCCTTGTCCTCTGAAATTTTTTCACACAGACCCAGTCTCCAGGTTGGATAGAATGGCCTGGGTCTGGGGAGGCCTCTGGTAAAGCGTTTTGAACCTGTTGGTGGAGAACACGCAATTTAGTGGTAAGGTCATGTAAGTAGTCAATCAGCATTGGATACTGTATATCAGAATACTTTTTAGGGCGAGGGACTCCCCAAACATTAGCTGGGCGCCCAAAAACAACCTCGTATGGGCTAAGTCCCAAACGAGAATGCACAGCTGCTCTAGTGGATAGGAGAGCCAAAGGTAAAGCATCGGGCCAGGCAAGACCCGTGCTGGCCTGTACCTTTGCAAGCTTAAGTTTGAGAGTGCCATTATAGTGCTCTAGCAAACCCGCTGACTGAGGATGGTTTGCCGCATGAAATTTTTGCCTAATACCAAGACCTGCACACACCTTTTGCATGATTTGGCCCACAAATTCACTTCCATTGTCACTCCAGACAATGCGCGGCAAACCAAACCTAGGAAGAACTTTTTCAGAAGAACTTTGGCAGTGGACAAAGCAGTGTTGTCTTTCAGAGGGTAAGCCTCTATCCATCTGGAAAAGGCACACACCACCACCAAAACATATTTGAGATTGTTGCATCGCTCCATGTGAATATAGTTAATTTGCAACACCACAAAAGGATATGTTGGGGGAGCAAAATGACCTGCTGGAGTTGGGGTTCCCTTTCCTGGATTATGCATCAAGCAAACGATACAATGCTTCACCAAATTATCTGCACATTTTGGAATCCCTTCGTTCAGCCACACTGGAGCCAGAAGCTTACATATTCCTTTCGCACTGATGTGGGCTGGACCATGCACCATAGCAGCTACAGGCAGTACATAGGCGTCTGGTATCAGCCAACGCTAATGTTCTGACAATTCTATCCAACATCCCATCGCGTCTAACATTCCTGTACTCTCTTTCCACTTACTCAACTCTTTCTCTGTAGCCTCTCCTTGAATCGATCTCACACTTTCTATTGTGTCCTCACACATCCCTCTTTCCTTGACCCAATTTGCAGGGCCCGCAACATACATGCACGTCATAGCATCTCTGGCTGTTTCTTTCGCTATCTCATCTGCAAAAGCATTCCCGCGACCAACATCATCAGTAATCCTCTTATGCGCAGTACACTTTATGATTGCTATCTGGGTAGGCAAAGCAAGTGACTCAAGAAGGTCAGTTACCAATTGACCATGCTGTATCTTAGTACCGTGGGAGGTAAAGAATCCTCTTTCCTTCCACAACCGACCGAAACTATGTGCCACACCGAACGCATACTGGCTGTCGGTATACACATTCACTCTCTTTCCCTTAGATAACACACACGCTCTGGTCAAAGCTATCAGTTCAGCTGCCTGAGCTGAATTATGTTTAAGGCGTGCTGCCTCCACGATTGTATGCAAGGTGGTAACAGCATAAGCTGAAGTTGTCTCACCATTAGGGAGTTTAAAACAAGAACCATCCACCCATAGGATCCCATCTGGGTCCACTAGTGGTGTATCTTTCAAATCAATCCTACCTTTTGTCTCCTCCTCAGTACGGAGGAAGCAATCATGTTGTTCCTGAATACTTTTATCCTCTGGAAGAGGTAACAATGTAGCTGGATTTAAAGTGTTACATCCTTTGATGTGCACATGACTAGCCAAGAGCGTCAGCTCATACCCAGACAAGCGAGCACTTGTAAGTTGCTGCGTTTTCGTCCTATTTAGCAAGGTATCCACTGCATGTGGTACCATAACAACAAGAGTGTTATCTAGCACCACTCCAGCAGACTGACAAATAGAAATTGCTGCTGCTGCTGTAGCTTTAAGACAACTAGGCAATGCCTTGGCTACTGGGTCTAACGTAGCCGAAAAATAGGCACATGGCCGCTGTTTGTCTCCAAATCGTTGTGTTAAGACTGACAAGGCACAACCCTCTCTTTCATGGACATAGAGCGTGAAGGGCTTACTGTAATCCGGAGTACCCAACACAGGAGCAGAGCATAGAGCAGCACGTAAATCAGTAAAACTCTTCTGACATTCGTCAGTCCAAGGAAGGGGTTGGGGTGTGTCTTTCAAAGTGAGTGCCACGAAGGTTTGGCCAACAAAGAAAAATTTGGAATCCACTGTCTACAATAAGAGGTAATGCCCAGAAAGGCACGCACTTCTCTTTGTGTGGATGGCACAGACATTTGTGCAATTGCTTGGATACGCTCTGGGGTGAATCGCCTTCCCTCCTTCGACAAGAGATGACCTAAATAGGTAACCTCTTGGCGGGCATATTGTAGTTTAGAAGGTGAAACCTTATGATGAAGATCAGACAAATGACGCAACAGAGCAACAGTCACATTCTTGCAAATATCCTCTGAATCAGCAGCAATCAATAAATCATCCACATACTGAATAAGGGTAGCACCTGGCGGCAAAGGAAAAGCATCAAGCTGACATTTCAGAGCTTGACTATAAATGGAGGGGCTTTCACAATAGCCTTGGGGTGCGCGCTTGAACCGGAAACTTCGGCCTCCTAAAGAGAAGCCAAAAATATCCCTACTCTCTTTGGTAATGGGGATGCTGAAGAAAGCATTTTTCAAATCAATAACAGAAAACCAAGCTGCCGAGGCAGGTATCATAGTTAACAGGGCAGTTATATCTGGAACAACAGGAAACTGTAGTGCAGCAATTTTATTAACCTCCCGAAGATCAATCACAAAGCAATAAACAGGAGGCTGAGAAGGATCAGTGCGTTTAAGAACCGGGAGAACAGGACTATTGCATATGTTTCCTCTCGTCTCCTCAACCACACCCTTCTGAACCAACTCATAAATAATATCCAAAGCGCTTTTTCACCTTCATTGGAAATTCTGTATTGAGGAATGCGTGGCAATTTAGCATTGGGCTTGAAGGTAACAACATAGGGTCGGATCTCAAGACAACCAACATCATTTGGACCCGTAGCCCAAAGTTTTTCAGGGAGAGAGAGCAATTCAGGTGGAAATCGATCTTTAGACAAATACATTGGAGAAGTCCGTTTCTGCCCCAAAGCAAGATGTAAACCAGAAGGAGAACAATATATTGTTTCATCTTTTCAATAAATCCAAACCCACCAGATTCTCGCCTCAACCAGTCGTTAAAAGAAGCGGAGCCTCCAAATCATAAGAACCAATTGAAATAGGCAGAGGACAAGAGACCGGGCTACGAACTGGGGCGCCAGAAAATCCTACGGATACATTCGTTAAGCCAGACAAAGGTGCCCCAGGGAGTTTAGAGTGAATGATAGAACTTCTCATCGCACCAGTATCTAAAAGAAATGGCTCTGAAACACCCATTGTAGTGACATTAACATAAGGCCCATTCTGATCTACTGGAATCGATACAACTCCCTCGCTTTGTCTATGGCTGTCCTAGTTAGCGTGAAGACCTTCATTCTCACCTTCAACATAGTAGTCATCATTGTAATACTGTGTAGACTGAGTATTTTGCTGATCAAAGTAGTTCATAGAATTTGGAGGTTTAAGGGAACGCTGTTCCTGAGGCAACACACCTCGACCTCTACCCCTGGGCGCTAACTGGGAATCACCACGACCTCGTGGAGCAGATAGTCCTCCATTACGCTATTATAAAACCGGGCAGCCATTCTTAAAATGACCTTCCTCCCTACAATAGGCACATTGGTTAGGACCTAACAAAGGTCGCGGAATAAAGGGCTCAGGTTTCTGAAACACCCTCTGAAATTGGGGAGGCTGTGGAAACTGGCGCTGAGCAGAGCGAGGAGGATAAGCCTGTTGCAGAAGAACCTTCGTTTTCAATTCTTTAGTCTTTTTCTCTTGCTTATCTTTTTCCTCTTTGTCCCTGTTCTCGTAATATTGAGCAGTAGCCAATATCTGAGCAAGAAGAAGAAACAGCCCATGAACTTTCGGAGTCTTTCAATTTATGTAACAACTCGGGAAGCAGATTAAATATGAATTTATCTACAAATAATCGCTGTCCACCCTCCGTGGTCATATCCTGACCACGGTGATCAATAAACGTCTCCTCAAAACGAGTGAAGAAGTCGGAGACACTCTCCTTTCTTCTGTTTACACACAGCTAGTTTATCCCAATTAACTCGTAGGGCGGGCATCATCGTTTTCATTAATGTAATAATCCTACCAGGGAGTTCTGAAATCAAAACATCAGGCTTAGCACCGCCCACTTGGGCTCTATCCGAGGCAGTTATAGCAGCCCAAGTACCACCAAATTCTGGAGCGTGATCCTCTCTACGAATCCGAGCCCATAACGCTTGTGGGACTACATTTCCCAGCAACATGTCAATATCGGCTAAATTCATAATACAGGCATCAACAGTCTGAGACAACTCCTTATAGTAACCAGCAGGGTTTTTAGGGGGATCCGGTAGAGACTGTTTAAGAGCCAAAACATCAGACCTCTTCCAGGGAACGTGTACCCATATACGCTGGAAGTGAGCGGGAATAGCTGGATTATTACCTGCTTGTGCAACCTCTTCCCTCCATATCGGAGGAACCTCTGTCATTGGGTACTGTTTCAATGTCTGCCGAACAGCACCTAAAAGTAACAAGTGTCCTTACGGCGTCGTCAACCTTAGAACCCACAATGAGTCCTTTATCGAAATTAGCTTGAACATCCAACAGACCCTGGGGAACTATACCCAAATCCCTATCCTCCCATCCTTTAACAAGAGTGTCACACATAACATTAAAAACATATCTCTGCGTGGGCGCATCCCACTGATAAAAGGTGGTCATGATATCATACGCACTATACTTGGGACCTTTCTCGATCCATTTGCGAGCGAGAGAGTCCAATGCCACCCGTTCGTCGGAAGCTGGAAGTTGACTAAGAGACTGTCTTCGAGAAAAAAACGGAGACATGTTCAGAGTCCCAAAGAAAGGGGACAAAAAACCAGAGACAGTATCTGTGATTCGTTTGTGCACAGTAGGAGAGTTGGACATAAGGACAGGGGACAAGGTATTAGGCGATACAGGAGAAGAACTAGCAGTTATAAGAGAAGCCGAAGGCAAAGGAGATTGAGGTCCAGGAGATGGAGGCAAAGGAATCGGTGGCAAAGGAGGTGGGAGTGGCAATACGGGAAGGGGCAAATGTGTAAGAATCGGAGCAGGTGGGGGCACAACAAGCAACTGAACAGGTTGTAACAACGGGGGTGCATTAGCACCTTGTACATAGGGCGGAGGCAATCTCAATAGGTGAGACATCAAAGGGTCTTCCACCAGATCCTTACTTTTATCAGGAGGGGAAGTAGGCAACACTGGATAGCATCTATCTATCGCCATACGATGCTGTCTCTCTGAAATTTCCATTGCATGATCAATCTCATTATCTTTAAACTGCTGGGCAGCTTGTATAATCGTCATACCTTGTGCTTTCTCATCTCGTTTTGCCTGCTTAATTTCTTTCTGTTTGGCTTCCTTACGCCAGAGGCGGAAAGAGTCAAACATTGCCGGACGGGCTTTTCTTTTGAACAATATCGCTTCCAAATTGTCTAATATGTCTGGCTCAAAACTACCATTCTGTGGCCACTGCAGAACACCATCGTTCTTCATGTATCGGATCCATGCCTCGTTAAAGGCAATGGGGCCAACACCATGTTTTGAATAAAGCTCATAAGTGGGAGTTCCAACCGGAGGAATTGGACAAGAGTTCTCCAGCCGGGAATCCCTATCACAACCAAAGCAACAGAACTTCCTAAACTTACTCAGACCAGGCATCGTTATCTCACTGGACTGTTCACAAACATCAAGGGGTTAAATCAAATAATACAGCATAAACGTACTCACCCCTCGGCTTCGGCTTTTGCAATAGCCGAATCAAAGACCCAAATCAAAACAAAATAGTGGGAGCTACCCACCAATACTTAACTAAGTGTCTTCTTACGCCAACAGAGGCCCGTCTGACGTCTCGCGATACCAAGCATCACCAAAGGGACCAAAGCAGGGCGGCAGTCAGGGAAGCAGTCGTCAGCAGCCGTCCGAAAGGAGAAACCGCGCTGCAAAAAACCTTCGGACCACTTCGACATACAGGGGTCGCTTGACGTGGTTCGCGATTCCTCCGGAATTTTCTTGCGGGGCTCCTCACGATCCTCGGGCAGCATTGCTACCTCTGAAGCCGCCCCACATTGGGCGCCAGTTGAAGAACCAGGGCTTTATGGGCCTGGCGGCACAGGGCACGCCTTAATCTCCGAGTTCACCTGCTTTGTCGGACGGAGACACGGGACACTCCATTAGGTGCAGAAGATCAGGTTTATTAGCTGCAGCTAAGTACAGTGGTCCCAGAAGTACACTCTGTATGTTCTTAGGAGACTGCCACTTTACTCCGTGGCGTACAATCTTTTATAGCACACAGATTCACAAAGAACACTCCCAATGTATACCTGGTTTAACCAATGAGAAGAATGTGAAAACAAGATATTAAGTAACCCAAATAAGCCTCTCTTTCAACTGTGTTTGTCACCCTTTCCCACAGGTTAATCAGTGGTAGTGTTTACAATTCCACTTGCAGGTGGCAGGACACATTTCTATGCCTCGAAGGACAGTGGGGAAATAAGAGAATACGAGTAGAGAATAGCAAAGGCTAAAAGATAAGATAAAGTCAGGAAAGAATGGTGCGAACCAACAGATAGACGAGACAGGGATCAGTCAAACCAGACGAGGATTAGTGGAGTCGGCCAGACCCTGACACCAGCTTTAAACAGAGGCAGGAGGTTATTTGACACATCGCAGTAGGAAGAGCAAAACACCTCGTTCGCCGTGCTGCCTGAGTGAGGGCAATACAAAATGGCGGCGGGACACAAAATGGTGGCCGAATACGAACGAAATCGGAAAACTGAATTACCTCACAAGGTCAGTGGGCAGCAATCTTATGGCTCTCCTTTGCAGACAAAGGTAGAGATAAGCTCCTCACTGTAAGAGAAGAGGATGCTGATGATTACCAGGTCTTGAAAAGTGCTCTGATAGATGGGTTTGGCCTAACCACTGAACAATACAGGTTAAAGTTTAGAGATACCCAAAAGGCACAGAATCAGGACTGGGTTGCCTTTGTTGACTGTGCTGCTAAGGCTCTGGACGGTTGGTTATTGGACAGTAAAGTGTGTGACTTCAAAGGATTGTACAATCTGATAATGAGGGAGCAGATTCTTAATAACTGTCAAAATCAGCTGTTGCACCAGTACCTGGTACACTCTGATCTGACCTCTCCCCAAGAAATGGGAAAGAAGGCAAACAAATGGGTCAGAACCAGGGTGAGGCAGAAGGTACAGAACCAAGGTGGTGACCCTAAGAAGTAGGATTCCAAAAACTCTGACAAGGGTGGGGACAAGGGTAAAGACCAGAAGTCTTCTCAAGTGCCCCAACAATCTTCCTCAGGTGGGGATTCATAGTCAGGAAAGGGTAAAGGCCAAAAGAAACCTTGGTACAAAATCTGTAAACGGAAAACTCACTGGACTAGTGACTGCACCAAGGCCAAAGAAAATACTCCAGCCACCACCAATGCCCCTAAGGCACCTGCTCCCCCTAGTGCAGTTGCAATTGGTGGTGGGAATACACAGAATAAGGGTGTAGAAGGGTTGACCCTGGGTCCGAGATGGACTCTGGCCTAGTCAGAGTACCAACTCAGGCAGTGCTTGTCAGTGATGAGGGCATGGATATGTTCCCCTTTGTGAGTCCCAGTAACTTGGGCAAATACAGACAGTAGCCTTAAATTAATGGAGTAGAAGCTTGGGCATTCAGGGTCACAGGAGCAAGTGTCACAATGGTGACAAAAGATCTTGTGGATCCTGGGCAGATTATACTTAGTGAAATGTACCAAGTGACCAATGCTAGCAATGTCAGAACAGACCATTCTCTGGCTGTTGTTAACTTCTCCTGGGGAGGGGTAACTGGCCTTAAGAAGGTTGTGGTAAGTGCAGACCTACCAGTACAGTGCTTGCTTGGCAATGATCTAGAGTCTTCAGCTTGGGCAGAAGTTGAGCTCAGGTCACATGCAGAAATGTTATGGATCCCTGCACATGTCTTTGCTGTGACCAGGTCACAGGCTAAAATGTCTAAAACTAGACAGGCCCTGAATTCTGGAATAACGGACCAGGTGTCTCTCAAGAGGAGGAGCAGTAGGGTTAAGGCAGAGCCTTCCCACCTGACTCAGAATTCTGATCTGCCTCCTCTGGGAGATGATCTTGAGCCTGGAGAAGGAACTGTCCTAGAGGAGCTTGAATCTGACCAGGTTGAGTTCTTGGGGAGAGGGGGCCCTTCCAGGTCTGATCTGAGCCAGGAGCAGAAAACCTGCCCCTCTCCTGAAACCCTCAGACAGCAAGCTGCTGATGAGGCTGCTGGGAATGCTAGTGGCACCCATAAAGTGTATTGGGATGATGGACTCCTATACTCAGAGAGTAGAGACCCCAAGCCTGGTGCATCCAGGAGGTTGATTATACCTCTGAAGTTTAGGGGTTTCCTATTGACACTAGCCCATGATATTCCCCTAGCAGGACACTTAGGCCAGAACAAGACTTGGGACAGAATTGTTCCTCACTTTCACTGGCCACACATGTCTGAAGATACAAAGGAGTTTTGTCGCTGCTGTGTAACCTGCCAAGCCAGTGGCAAAGCAGGTGGCACTACAAAGACCCCCTAATACCACTACCTGTGGTGGGAGTTCCCTTTGAGAGGGTTGGGATTGACATAGTTGGTCCCATGGATCCTCAAACCGCATCTGGGCACAGGTTTATATTGGTGGTAGTGGATCATGCCACCAGCTATCCGGAAGCTATACCGCTAAGGACCACTACAGCACCTGTAGTGGCAAGAGCTTTCTTGAGTGTGTTCTCAAGAGTAGGAGGTAGTATCTGACAGAGATGCAAACTTCATGTCCAGTTACTTGACTGCTATGTGGAAGGAGTGTGGAGTGAACTACAGGTTCATCACACCCTAACACCCACAATGCAATGGTTTAGTTGAAAGATTCAACATAACCTTAAAGGGTAAGATCAAAGGACTCCCAGAGAAGCTTAGGCGAAAATGGGACCTGCTCTTGCCCTGCCTTTTATTTGCATACAGGGAGGTGCCTCAAAAGGGGGTTGGCTTCACCCCATTTGAACTTTTGTTTGGAACCCTGTCAGGGGTCCATTGTGTTTGGTGAAGGAAGGATGGGAGTTACCTCTCAAGACCCCAAAGCAAGACATATTGGACTATGTACTTGGTCTCTGCTCCAGGATGGCTGAGTACATGAAAAAGGCAAACAAAAAGCTTGAGGCTAGCCAGGAACTGCAAAAAGCCTGGCATGACCAAAAGGCTGTACTGACTGTTTACCAGCCAGGACAGAAAGTGTGGGTGTTGGAGCTTGTGTCCTCAGCAGCCCTCCAGGACAAAATGGAGTGGCCCATGTGAGAAAGTGGCCTGATATATGCTGTCCACTAGTTCTAGTGGGCACCTTGTATCAGTCCAAACAACCCCTTATGGTGATAGGTTAAAGACAACCTTATGTGAAAGCTATCCTAGTGGTAGCTATGGAGAGCAGCCTTCAGGCTAAGTCTTGAAGGAATGTAAAGCAGCTTGTTTTACCAGTCTATAATCTCTTGAATGATCAAATGAAAAGATAACCACACCAGGTATATATTCAAAATATATGTATTTAAGATAAATCACACCCCTCTAGTCTCTTTATGAGACTGGAGTTCGAAGTACTTCAGTTACAAGGGTTTAAGCATCAGTAAGAGCACAAATACACGTTTGGGCCCTAGGGGCGTACCAAACCATATACTAAGAAAGTGGTATAAGAACCACGACTGCAATAGGCAGTGTACTTATCACCTCTAGAATCGCTGGGACCCCAAGGAACCACCCAAGGTAGAGACGTCGGGGACCCACGGGAGCCGTATGCAGTGTGGAAACACAACCGCGGGTTCCTAATACTTTCTATGGGGAATGTCGCAGTTGGAATTTTAAAGATTAGGGACACTTCAAATCAAACTAGGACAAAACCCTTTTGGACTTAGACAGTTCTAGGGCTAGCACCCTTGAGAGTACCGGAGTACTTGAGTTACCTCACCCAGAGAAGCCGGGTGCATAGGTGTCTTTTGGTGTCGGGTTGCGTTGTCGATTCCAATGGCAGCCTGCAAAGAACTGCTGCTGCCGAGAAGAGGAGAAGTGTCCGGAGAGATCCAAGTCTGGATCTGGGATGTAAGGAACCTGAAAGCAGTGGGGACAGAGTCTGGGTCACTTGCCAGTGACCTAGGGCAGGATGGACCAATGCCCACAGTCGTCGGGTGCTTCAGGTGAGTTATCGAGTGTCTTGACTCTTCAACCACGAGGTCCAGGAGGTGTCGAAAAAGTCCACGAGCCGGATTCGAGCTGTCCCACAAAGTCTGTCAAGTGCTGCGGTGTCGACGACCAGGAAGGACCAAACAAGCCTTGGCAACGGCAAGTCTCAGGAAATCAGAGAAAGGACTGCGGTGCAGACCAGCAAGGTTTGATGGACTCACCCAGCGAGGGTAAGTAAGCACAAGTCTGGAGCAACCAGAAAAGCACAGTTAGAAGTGGAGTTGCCTTCGTGGGGACCTGCTAGCCAATGGGCTAGTGATCGCGAAGGAGCCTCGTGCGGTTGTACTTGGAGCTGGCGCACGGGCCACTCGATGGAGTGGAGGCCAACAATCTTCAGTGCAGGAGGTGCTCAAGGCTAGGGCTTCTCAGAGCCCAAAGCACAACTTCGAGGATGAGCAGGAAGGTGTTGTTGCTGCAAAAGATCACGGTGTCCAGGGGTCACAGTTCCACACTACCCACGATAGCCACGGGCCTCAGCTTTGCTGTGGACTCAGGTAGCCTCGGGGAAGTCTGGAAATCCACCTCTGGTGATGCAGAGACTTCGGCATCCGGCGGGAGCTTCAGCAATGCAGACCAGTCAGTTGCTTCTTTGGCGCCTGCCAAGCAGGGGAGTCACTCCTTGACCCCAAGGGAGATTTTTTCCGTCTTCTAGTCGAGATCGACAAATACAAAATATATGTATTTAAGATAAAACACACCCCTCTAGTCTCTTTATGAGGCTAGAGTTCGAAGTACTTAAGTTACAAGTCAGTATTCAACAGTAATAGCACAAATACACGTTTGGGCTCTGGGGCCTACCAAACCATATATACCAAAAAAGAGGTATAAGAACCACGACTGAACTAGTCACAAGGCCTAGAGCCTGTAGAAGTGCTTGGACCACAAGGAACCAACCAAAGTAGTGACACAGGGGACCCACGGGGGACGCGTGCAGTGTGAGAACAAAGCCGCGAATCCCCGTTAACTTCTATGGGGAAAGTCGCGGTTGGAAATTAAGAGTTTAAGGACACTTGGAGGACGACTACAAGCAAACCCTTTTGGACTTAGAGGTGTCTAGGGCCAACACCCACGAGAGCACCGGAGTACTCGAGTTATCTCACCCAGGGAAGCCGGGTGCATAGGTTGCAAATGGTGTCAGGTCGCTGCGTCGTTTTCAATGGAAGCTGCTCAGGAAGTGCTGCTGCCGTGAAGAGAAGTGTCCGAAGCAATCCAAGCCTGGATCGAGGATGGAAGGAACCTGAAAGCAGAGGGGACAGAGTCTGGGTCACTGGCCAGTGACCAGGGGCACGATAGTAGAATGCCCACAGATGTCGGGTGCTTCAAGTGAGTTGACGGGTGTCTTGACTCTTCAGTCACGAGGTCCAGGAGGCGTCGACGATGACCAGAAGCTGGATTCGAGCTGTCCCATGAAGTCTGTCGAGTGCTGCGGTGTCGGCGACCGGATTGGACCCAACAAGCCTTGGCAACGGCAAGTCACTTGGAAACAGAGAAAGGACTTCGGTGCAGACCAGCAAGGTCTGGGGGACTCACCCAGTGAGGGTAAGTCAGGGCAAATCTGGAGCAACCAGGAAAGCCCGATCAGAAGAGGAGTTGCCTTCGTGGGGACCCACTAGCCAACGGGTCCTTAAATACAATCGCAATTTTAAAACTTGCAAATAATTTCGATTTTTTAAAGTGCGAGTGGCAAGTTGCATCATGCATCACCAAACCTAATTTTGCGATTGCAAATGGCCGATTTTTGCGATTTGCCCCGTTTGCGATCGCAAATAGCTTTGATGCATGTGTCTGTATTTGTGAGAGTGGCTGTATGGATGAGTGTGTGCTTGTGTCAGTGATTGTACAAGAAAGTAAGTATGTGTTAGTACTACTGGGGTAAGGCTGCTGCTGAACAGCTGAACACTGTGATCCTAATCGGTATCACTAAAGGTTATACTCATGTTTTTAAACTGTGCTTTGATCTTGCTTCACTGACGTTTTTAAACTGTGTTTTATCTTGCTGCTTATTTGCACATTGAGAATCCTGTTTTTGGTGATTACTCTGGCCCCCCGCTAGCTCCCTTGCTGTGTGCCGATTGAGTGGAGGGCGTTCCAGGGAGCAGCGGGTCCAATCGCGTGGCATTTCCGGTCTCAGGGAGGGCGGAGCTAGGCTCCCGCGCTCTCCGCAATAATAGACCGATGTGCCAGCGGACGCGCAAGCCCGTTTGCGCCCGTCCGCGGCCGGACGGGGCTAGGGGAAGGAAACCCTGCCTGTGATAAACCAGACCCAAGCACCACTCAAGGATACACGAGAGAAGCACTGTTAGCCCTTTCGCACCATACAGGCTTTGATCATACACGCTGCTCAAAAACTCACCCAGGTGATACGCATGGCCCGTTCTCATGCCTTGCCTGTAAACGGTGCAGTATGGGACAAAGGCAGATGAGAAGGCAGATGGAACCTGACACCCTTAAATGTAAATAAATGTAAATGTGCAGATATTTATATAGCGCAAATCACCAACCGGTCTCTAAGCGTTTGCTTAGGGAACCCGTCCTGATATTCCCCTGTGAGATAACCCAGCAGGGCATCCACAAGGTGAAAGCCAGGCATCCCGCCGCGAGGGGCCATTGTGGAGATTAAGCAAGCTATTGCCCAGAGTCGCAGAGTGTGAACCCATGAATCAAGTATGCACTGGAGCGAGAGAATTATCGAGTCCATGGACAATTTATGGACTCAAGACCCAGCCGAGCCGGGAATTGAACCCTGGTCCCAGGCTGACCTCTGCTTCCAGGTCTGCCTACTCTAACCAGTGAGCCACACTTCTCCATTGTCATGTATATACTTTAATGCAAGATCAGTCCCAAAGCATTCCACCGATATTTGGGACAACCTTAATGAAAGGAACCCTGATCTTGTGTTCATCACAGAAACATGGCTGGATAAAAACAACTCCCCTGACATTGCTAATGCCCTACCAGCCAACTACAAAATTGTCAGCCAAGACAGGAAAGTTCGAAAAGGAGGGGGGTAGCGATATTGTTTAAAGACTATCTGACCTGCCAGCCCATACAAGTAGCCCCACAAGATGAGCACGAAACACTATCCTTCCAAATACTCCATGACGGTCTCACCTTAGTGGCTGGCGCCGTGATATACAATCCTCCAGGTCATCAAGCTGATCTGAGTACCAGGTTACATACCCAACTCTTACCGATTTGCCTGAAATACAAGAACTACTTAGTGATAGGCGATTTTAATGTCCATTACGAAAAAGTTGATCATCCGGTGGTTTCTCAATTGGAAAGTGACTTGAAATTCTCCAATTAAAGGAATGGATCAAGGAGCCCACCCACATTGCGGGGCATACCCTTGACCTACTATTCTCCAACATCGAATCGACAGTCATCCAAGAGATTAAACCACTATTATGGACAGATCACTCACTCGTATCATTCTCACTGGAAATACCAGCTAAACTAACGCATCCATGCAAGCCCAAAGAGACAAATAACAGAGCATGGAGGTTAGTTACTGAAACAACATTTCAACGACACTTTCCCCCCCCTAACACCCTATCCCTGAGTGAGCTCCCGGCGAGCACAGTTGCAGCTCACCTGGAGTCTGAAATCAGAACAACTTTGAACCAAATCACCCCCAAACTGAAGTCCAGACGATCGCAAAGACCTCTCACTGAGAAATGGTATACACCCCAACTCAAAGCACTTAAAAGAAAGTGCCAACATATCGAACATCAATGGAGACTGTCCAAACTGGAATCAGACAGATTTTGTTACAAATCTGAACTTAAAATGTACAATCACGCCGTAAAAAATGCAAAAAAAAGCTACTATGCGCAACGAATAAATGAAAATTGCAATTCAGCCAAAGAGCTATATAAAATAGTTAAAGAACTTAGTAAACCAACCAGCATGTCCCAAATCATTCCCCCTTCTGTAGAAGCCTGCGAAAAAATTAGCAATTTTTTCTCAGACAAAATTAGCCAAATATACTCCACTTTTAGTCCTACTAGGGAAATAGATTTTACGAGCCAGAAATTCCAGACTCCACACCCAGAAGCGATATCTGAAATGAGTAAATTCGCTCCCCTCACGGATCTTGAGGTTTTGAAGGCAATGGGTGCAGTTAAGTCAGGATCCCCCCTGGACCCCTGCCCACACTTCATTTTTGTTCAGACAGCCCATACCCTCTGTCCACACGTCACCCAGCTCCTCAGTAACTCACTCAACACTGCCACCTTCCCAGATATTTGGAAACAGGCAGTAATAACTCCTCTGATTAAAAAGGCTGGAACAGACGTTCTCAATCCCGAAAACTACCGCCCAATCTCCCAACTCCCATACCTATCTAAAGTTCTGGAGAAGCTGGTGAACAGACCATTATCTAATTACCTTGAATCTAATGGCCTGTTGGACCCCTCGCAGACGGGTTTCAGGGCTACCAACAGCACTGAGGCAACACTACTGGCAGTATCGGATAACATCAGGTCCTGTACCGACCAGGGAGGAGCCGTAGCATTGATACTTTTAGACCTGTCGGCAGCGTTCGACACGGTCTCCCATAACAGAATGCTGGAAACCCTTCATAAAAAGGGAATCTACTCTACAGCGCTAAAATGGCTCGGCTCGTTTCTCACTAGCTCAACACAAACTGTTCGACTAGGGCAGTTCCAATCCAAACCCAGTACCATCAGCTGTGGTGTCCCACAGGGAGCATCGCTAAGCCCTACTTTTTTTACCACCTACGTTTCATCCCTGGCCGAAATCAGCAGAAAGTGGGGTATTGGCATCTGCTCCTATGCAGACGACACACAGCTAATGGTGGCTATTGAAGGAAGACCTGAAGCCACCAAAATAAAGCTACATAATTGTCTCTCAGAAATGGCACAATGGATGCAGAAGCACTGCCTGAAACTAAACGCAGGGAAAACAGAAATCCTGCTTTTTGGAGGGTCCAAGTGGATTTGGGACACCACGTGGTGGCCACAAACACTTGGGGCTGCTCCAATCCCTACTAAGCAATGCACAAAAAATGTGGGCATCCTCATAGATGACATCTTATCCATGAAGGACCATGTGCGGGCCCTTTGTGGCAAGGGTTTTGCCACCTTGAAATTGCTACACAGGCTTTTTCCTTGGATCCCACTAGACTGTAGAAGAGCAGTCATGCAGAACCTGCTTATGAGCCAGCTTGACAACGGTAACGCCCTATTTGTGGGCATGAATGAGTCTCTCTTCACGCGGTTACAGGTGCTTCAAAATGCCGCAGCCAAGCTAGTGTGCAATAAAAGCAGACTAAGCTCAGCATCAAAGTGCATGAAAGACCTGCACTGGCTCCCCATGCGCCAAAGAGCTGTTTTTAAATTTCTCAGCCATGCTCACAGAGCACTATTCCAAAATGGCCCCAAAATACTGCAGGCGAGAATCGAGTTCTATGTCCCTGCAAGGAACCTGCGGTCTTCATATCTAGCACAAGCCAGAACAAAACGTATAAAGAAAGTAAGGTCCGGAGGGCACTCCTTCTCATATCTGGCAGCCAAGAGATGGAACGATCTCCCCACAGACCTACGACTCACATCCAACTACCTGGAGTTCCGGAAAAAAATGAAAACTCATCTGTTCCCTAAAAACTAACACCTACTTGCCTGTTCCAGCAGCCTACTACCCCCGTTCTTGCTATTAGTGCCTTGATATCCCCTGGGATGAATGTCGTGCTCTATGAATAAATAAATAAATAAATAGTATCTATATGAATAAGTGAGGTGATTTGTGTATAACTGTATAGGTGAGTAGATGGGAGGGTGATTGATTTGTTGATTGACTGAGTAGGTGTGTGAGTAACTCCATGGATGAGTGGCAGTGTGTGAGTGTCTGTATAGGTGTATGAGTGCATATGGTAGTGGTGTATTGATGAGTGACTGCATTGATGAGTGACTGCATGTATGAGTGACTGTATGGGTGAATGAGTGGATGTGTGTGTAGACCTAGGAATCAGTGAGTGGGTATGTAGTAACTGGCATTGATGTGTCTATGGTTTTGGAAATGGTAGTCTGTATTTAGAGTGGGTGTATCAAAGGTTATATTATGGTGTTAGGAGGTGCATCAGATTATCACGTGGATGTTGTAATTAGTGATGTAATCAGTGATGTCATTTGAGATGTCATCAGTGATGTCATCAGTGATGTTACTGATCATGTCATGAATAATGTAATATGTGACGTTCTAAGCAGTGCATTGTGGGGCGGGATTTATAGTTAGTTCAACTAACTATAACGGCCAAATTTCTCTGGTTTTGTATGAGTGAAATGTCCAACTAACTATAACATCCCTGAATCCTATGGTTTTTTCAGTGAATTTCTATGGTTTTTTAAATGCTAATTTCTAACTATAACATCCTTGAAACCTATAGTTTTTTCAGTGAAATTCAAAGGTTTTTCAAAGCTAATTTCTAACTATGAAGTCCCTGAAACCTGTTTTTTTCAGTGAATTTCAAAGGTTATTTAAATGCTAATTTCTAACTATGCCTACAGAGGTAGGACATGTGAAGAAAGAGGAAGAAAGGCACATAAAGAAGCAAGAGAAATGCAGAAAGAGTCAACAGAAGTTCAGAAAGACAAAGAACAATACAGAAAGAAGCAAGAGGTGCAGAAAAAGGCCTGGTTGCAAAGTCATCCTGTGCCCCCAACTTTTTACTGACTGGTACTGGTGGTAACTGACGCTGACTAACCAGGCCCAGAGCCAGTGCTGTGCTGAAAGACACCTAGAATACAGTGAAAACACCTACATATACTAGGGTACACTTTGGGTTAGGGTACCCTGTAATTGGCATGACCTCCCCTGTAAGGCCCTAGTATATAATAGGGCAGGGGGATTAAAACTACCTCTAACTCAGAGGTGCAGAAAGAGGCAAGAGAGGTGCATAAATAGGCAGGAAAGATGCAGAAACAGGTAACAGGGGTGCAGAAAGAGGCAAGTGAGGTGTAGAAAGAAGCAAGAGCAGTGCAGAAAGAACCAACAGAGGTGCAAAAAGAGGCAAGAGGGGTGCAGAAGAAGGAAAGAGGGGTGCAGAAGAAGGAAAGAGGGGTGCACAAAGAGGGAGGAGGAGTGCAGAAAGAAGGAAGAGAAGTACAGAAAGAGGCAAAAGAATTGCTGAAAGAAGCAACAGAAGGTGTAGAAAGAAGCCAGAGAAGTGCAGAAAGAGCAATAGCAGTGCAGAAAGAACAAACAGAGGTGCTGAAAGAGGCATGAAGGGCACAAAGAGCAAGAGGAGTGCAGAACGAGGCAACAGAGGTACAGAAAGAGGCAAGAAAGGTGCAGAAACAGGAAACGGGTGCAGAAAGAGGCAAGAGAAGTGCAGAAAGAGTAAAGAGGGGTGCAGAAAGAGGCAAGAGATCTACAGAAAAAAAGCAACAGAGGTGCTAAAAGAGGAAAAGTAAGTGCAGAAATAGGCAAGAGAGCTGCAGAAAAAAGCAACAGAGGTGCTGAAAGAGGCAAGTGAGGTACAGAAAGAAGCACGAGAGGTACAAAAAGAAGAAATAGAAGTGCAGAAAGAAGTAACAGGTGAAAAAAGAGGCAAGAGGGGTGCAGAAAGAAGGAAGAGAAGCATAGAAAGAAGCAAAAGAGGTGCTGAAAGAGGCACGAAGGGTGCAGAAAGAGGCAAGAGAAGTACAGAAAGAAGCAAAATAGGTGCTCAGAGAGGCAAGAGGGATGCAGAAAGAGGCAAGAGCAGTGCAAAAAGAACCAAGAGAAGTACAAAAAGAAGCAACAGAGGTGCAGAAGGAGGCACGAGGGGTGCAGAAAGAACGAAGAGCAGTGCAAAAAGAGGCAAGAGAATTGCCGACTGAAGCAACAGAGGTTTAGAAAGAAGAGAATTACAGAAAGAGGCAAGTGATGTACAGAAAAAAGCAAGAGCAGTGGAGAAGGAACCAACAGAGGTGCTGAAAGAGGTGCGAAGGGTGCAGAAAGAGCAAGAGAAGTGCAGAAAGAGGCAACAGAGGTACAGAAGGAGGCAAGAGATGTGCAAAAAGAGGAAAGAGTTGCACAAATAGGGAAGAGGGGTGCAGGAAGAGGCAGGGGGGTGCAGAAAGAAGCAATAGAGGTGCCGAAAGAAGCAAGAGAGGTACAGAAAGAGAAAAGAGAGGTGTAGAATGAAGCAAGAGAGTTGCACAAATAGGGAAGTGGGGTATAGAAAGAGGCAACAGAGGTGCAGAAAGACACAAGAGAGGTGCAGAAACATGCAAGAGAAGTGCAGAAAGAGGCAAGAGAATTGCTGAAAGAAGCAAGTGAGTTGCAGAAAGAGGCAAGAGCAGTGCAGAAAGAACCAACAGAGGTGCAAAAAGAGGCAAGAGGGGTGCACAAAGAGGTAGGAGAGGTGCACAAAGAGGCAAGAGAGGTACAGAAAGAGGCAGGAAGGGTGCAAAAAGAAGTAACAGAGGTATCGAAAGAAGCAAGAGAATTGCAGAAAGATCCAACAGAGGTACATAAAGAGGCAAGATAATTGCTGAAAGAACTAACCGAGGTGTAGAAAGAAGCAAGTGAGATGCAGAAAAAAGCAAAAGCAGTGCAGGAAGAACCAACAGAGGTCTTGAAAGAGTGCAGAAAGAGCAAGAGAAGTGCAGAAAGAGGCAACAGAGGTACAGAAAGAGGCAGGGGATGTGCAGAAACAGGCAGCAAAGGTGCAGAAACATGGAACAGGGGTGCAGAAAAAGGCAAGAGAGGTGCAGAAAGAGAAAAGAGGGGTGCAGAAATGGGCAAGAGATCTGCAGAAAAAAGCAACAGACGTGCTGAAAGACTCAAGTGAGGTGCAGAAAGAGGCAAGAGTGGTGCAGAAAGAGGAAAGAGAGATGTAGAAAGAGGCAAGAGAGTTGCACAAGTAGGCAACAGAGGTGCACAAAGAGGCAACAGAGGTTCAGAAAGAGGCAAGAGGTACAGAAACAGACAGGAATGGTACAGAAAGAGGGAACAAGGTTGCAGAAAGAGGCAAGAGAGGTGCAGAAAGAGAAAAGAGGTACAGAAAGAGGTAAGAGGGGTACAGAAAGAAGCAAGAACAGTGTAGAATGAACCAACAGAGGTGCAAAAAGAGGCAAGAGGAGTGCAGAAAGAGGTAGGAGAGGTGCACATAGTGGCAAGAGAGGTACAGAAAGAGGCAGGATGGGTGCAGAAAGAAGGAAGAGAAGTGCAGAAAGAGGCAAGAGAATTGCTGAAAGAAGCAAGAGAAGTATAGAAAGAAGGAAGAAAAGTACAGAAAGAGGCAAGTGAGGTACAGAAAAAAGCAAGAGCAGTGCAGAAAGACCCAACAGAGGTGCTGAAAGAGGTGTGAAGGGTACAGAAAGAGCAAGAGAAGTGCAGACAGAAGTAACAGAGGTACAGAAAGAGTCAATAGAGGTGCAGAAACAGTAATGTAAGGTGCAGAAACAGGGAACAGGGGTGCAGAAAGAGAAAGGAGGGGTGCAGAAAGAGGCAAGAGATCTGCAGAAAAGGCAATAGATGTGCTGAAAAAGGCAAGTGAGCAGCAGAAAGAAGCAAGATAGGTGCAGAAAGAGGCAATAGAAGTGCAGAAAGAAGCAACAGAGGTGCTGAAAGAGGCACAAAGGGACTAGAAAGAGGCAAGAGAAGTGCAGAAAGAAGCAATAGAAGTGCAAAAAGAAGCAACAGAGGTGCAGAAGGAGGCACGAAGGGTGCAAAGAGAGGCAAGAGTGGTGCAGAAAGAGGGAAGAGAAGTGTAGAAAGAGGCAAGAGAGGTGCAGAAACCAGCAAGAGAAGTGCAGAAGGAGGCAAGAGAATTGCTGAAAGAAGCAACAGATGTTTAGAAGGAAGCTAGAGAAGTGCAGAAAGAGGCAAGTGAGATGCAGAAAGAAGCAAGGGCAGTGCAGAAAGAACCTACACAGTTGCAAAAAGAGGCGAGGGGAGTGCAGAAAATGGTAGTAGAGGTGCACAAAAAGGCAAGAGAGGTACAGAAAGAGGCAGGAGGGGTGCAGAAAGAAGGAAGAGAAGTGCAGAAAGAAGCAACAGAAGTGCTGAAAGAGGCGCAAAGGGTGCAGAAAGAGCAAGTGAAGTACAGAAAGAACCAACAGAGGTACAGAAAGAGGCAAGGGAGGTACAGAAATAGGCATGAAAGGTGCAGAAAGAGGGGACAGGGGTGCATATAGACGCAAGAGAGGTGCAGAGAGAGAAAAGAGGTGTGCAGAAAGAGGCAGGTAGGGTTCAGAATTAAGCAAGAGCAGTGCAGAATGAACCAACAGAGGTGCAAAAAGAGGCAAGAGGATTGCAGAAAGAGGTAGGCGAGGTACACAAAGAAGCAAGAGACGTACAGAAAGTGGCAGAAGGGGGGAAAAAGAAGGAACAGAATTGCTGAAAGAAGCAACAGAGGGGTAAAAAGAAGCAAGAGAAGTACAGAAGGAGGCAAGTGGTGTACAGAAAAAGCAAGAGCAGTGGAGAAAGAACCAAAAGAGGTGCAGCAAGAGAAGTGCAGAAAGAGGCAAGAGCAGTCCAGAAAGAACCAACAGAGCTGCAAAAGAGGCAAGAGGGGTGCAGAAAGAAGCAGGAGGGGTGCAAAAAGAAGGAAGTGAAGTGCAGAAAGAAGCAAGAGAATTGCTGAAAGAAGCAACAGAGGTGTAGAAAGAAGCATGAGAAGTGCAGAAAGAGACAAGTGAGATGCAGAAAGAAGCAAGAGAAGTGCTGAAAGAGGCGCGAAGGGTGCAGAGGGGACAGGGGTGCATATAGACGCAAGAGGTGCAGAAAGAGAAAAAAGCAAGAACAGTGGAGAAAGAACCAAAAGAGGTGCAGAAAGAGGCAAGAGAAGTGCAGAAAGAGGCAACAGGGGTACAGAAAGAAGCAGGAGGGGTGCAGAATTAAGCAAGCGCAGTGCAGAATGAACCAACAGAGGTGCAAAAAGAGGCAAGAGGATTGCAGAAAGAGGTAGGAGAGGTACACAAAGAGGCAAGAGAGGTACAGAAAGTGGCAGAAGGGGGGCAAAAAGACGTAAGAAAATTGAGGAAAGAGGCAAGAGAATTGCTGAAAGAAGCAACAGAGGTGTAAAAAGAAGCAAGAGAAGTACAGAAGGAGGCAAATGGTGTACAGAAAAAAGCAAGAGCAGTGGAGAGAGAACCAAAAGAGGTGCAGAAAGAGGCAAGAGAAGTGCAGAAAGAGGCAACAGGGGTACAGAAAGAGACAAGAGAGGTGCAGAAAGAGGCAAGAGCAGTCCAGAAAGAACCAACAGAGGTGCAAAAAGAGGCAAGAGGGGTGCAGAAAAAGGTAGGAGGGGTGCACAAAGAGGCAAGAAAAGTACAGAAAGAGGCCGGAAGGGTGCAGAAAGAAGGAAGAGAAGTGCAAAAAGAGGCAAGAGAATTGCCGACGGAAGCAACAGAGGTTTAGAAAGAATTGAATTGCAGAAAGAGGCAAGTGATGTACAGAAAACAGCAAGAGCAGTGGAGAAGGAACCAACAGAGGTGCTGAAAGAGGCGCGAAGGGTGCAGAAAGAGCAAGAGAAGTGCAGAAAGAGGCAGCAGAGGTACAGAAGGAGGCAAGAGATGTGCAGAAACAGGCAGGAAAGGTGCAGAAACAGGGAACAGGGGTGCAGAAAGGGGCGGGAGATCTGCAGAAAAAATCAACAGATGTGCTGAAAGACGCAAGTGAGGTGCAGAAAGAAGCAAGAGATCTGCAGAAATAAGAAACAGAGGTGCAGAAAGAGGCAAGAGGGGTGCAGAAAGATGGAAGAGAAGTGCAAAAAGAATCAACTGAGGTTCTGAAATAGGCAAGAGTGGTGCAGAAAGGGGTAAGAGAAGTGCAGAAAGAACCAAGAGAAGTGCAGAAAGAAGAGACAGAGGTGAAGAAGGAGGCACGAGGGGTGCAGAAAGAAGGAATAGAAGTGCAGAAAGAAGCAATAGAGGTGCTGAAAGAGGCAAGAGTGGTGCAGAAAGATAGAAGAGAGATGTAGAAAGAGGCAAGAGAGTTGGACAAATAGGGAAGAGGGGTGCAGAAAGAGGCAGGAGGGGTGCAGAAAGAAGCAACAGAGGTGCCGAAAGAGGGACGAGAGGTGCGGAAACAAGCAAGAGAAGTGCAGAAGGAGGCTAGAGAATTGCTGAAAGAAGCAGCAGAAGTTTAGAAAGAAGCAAGAAATGTGCAGAAAGAGGCAACAGCAGTGCAGAAAGAACCAACAGAAGTGCTGAAAGAGGCAACAGAGGTGCAGAAGGAGGCACGAGGGGTGCAGAAAGAAGGAAGAGGAGTGCAGAAAGAAGCAACAGAGGTACTGAAAGAGGCACGTAGGGTGCAGAAAGAGGCAAGAGAAGTGCAGAGAGAGGCTAGAGAGTTGCACAAATAGGGAAAAGGGGTGCAGAAAGAGGCAAGAGGGGTGCAGAAAGAATTAGCAGAGGTGCTGAAATCTGTGGGTTAGTGTGCATCCTGAGCTGGTGCTGATAGGTGAGGATCTCCATTAATTAGTGTGCATTATGAGCTAGCTCGAATGGGCGGGATCTGTGTGTGTTAGTGTGCACTCTGACCCCGTGCCGATGGGTGTGGCTCTCTGTGAGTTAGTGCCCATTCTGAGCTGAGGTGAAGGAGGCGATCTGATGAGTAAGGGTCACCGTGACGTAGTGCACATTGTGAGCTGATGCCGATGAGTGGGATTCTTCTTGAGTTAGTGCACATTCCGGACTGGTGACAGCTGGTGGGGATCTCAGTGAGTTATGGAAAATTCTGAGCTTGCATCGATGGGTGAGTATCTTCGTGAGTTAACGCACATTCTGAGCAATTGCCGATGGGTGTAGGGTCTCCGTGATCTAGTGCACTTTCTATGCTAGCGCTGATGGGTGGGGAACTCCTTGAGTTAGGGCACATTCAATCAATCAATCAATCAATCAATCAATCAATCAATCCATTTGTAGAGCGCAATACTTACCCATGAGGGTCTCAAGGTGCTGGATGGGGGGCGGGGGTGCTGCTACTGCTTGAACAGCCAGGTCTTGAGGAGTCTCCTGAAGGCCAGCAGGTCCCGGGGTTGTCGTAGGTGGATGGGGAGGGTGTTCCAGGTTTTTGCGGCGAGGTGAGAAAACGACATGTTGCTGGTGGTCGCTCGGCGGATGCGGGGGACGGTGGTGAGGGCGAGGTTGGCGGAGTGAAAATAGCGGTTCGGGGTGTAGAAGGTAAGTCGTTCATTGAGGTACGCTGGTCCGGTGTTGTGGAGAGCATTGTGAGCTTCGGTGAGGAGCTTGAAGGTGCTCCTCTTGTTGACGGGGAACCAGTGCAGGTCCTTCAGGTGGGCTGTGATGTGGCTGTGGTGGGCGATGTCGAGGATGAGGCGTGCAGAGGTGTTCTGTATGCGTTGTAGTTGTTTCTGGAGTTTGTCTGAGGTTCCTGCGTAGAGAGCGTTGTCATAGTCCAGTCTGCTGCTGACGAGGGCCTGGGTGACTGTCCTTCTGGTACCGGTGGGGATCCATCTGTAGATCTTGCGGAGCATGCAGAGAGTGTTGAAGCAGGAGGAGGAGACGGCGTTCACTTGCTGGGTCATTGACAATATGGAGTCCAGGATGACTCCAAGGTTGCATGCGAGGCTAGTGGGCGTCGGTGCAGCTCCCCGTGCGGCCGGCCACCATGAGTCGTCCCAGGCAGAGGGGGTGGATCCGATGATTCAGTTTCAGGCGGCTGTTCGTCATCCATTTGGCGATGGCCTTCATTCCGACATGTAGGTTGGTTTTGGCAGGGGCCTTGGTGAAGGAGAGGATCAGCTGAGTGTCGTCGGTGTATGAGACGATGTTGAGGTCGTGCGATCTGGTGATGTTGGCGAGCGGTGCCATGTAGATGTTGAAGAGTGTCGGGCTGAGGGATGATCCTTGGGGTACTCCGCAGATGATCTTGGTGTCTTTAGATCGGAATGGGGGAGGCGGACACTCTGGGTTCTGCGGGGGCGGAAGGAGGTGGTCCAGTCCAGTGCTTTGTTGATGATCCCTGCGTTGTAGAGGCGTATGCGGTGGGTGTGGTGGCAGACAGTGTCGAAGGCGGCTGAGAGGTCCAGGAGGATGAGGGCCATGGTTTCTCTCTTGTCCCTCATGGCTCTGATTTCGTCGGTGATGGCAATGAGCACTGTTCGGTGCTGTGGTTGCTGCAGAATCCAGATTGGGATGGGTCCAGTATGTTGTCCTTTTCGAGGAAGGCGGTCAGTTGCCTGTTGACGATCTTCTCAATGACTTTCGCTGGGAACTGGAGGAGGGAGATGGGCCGGAAGTTCTTGAGATCCTTGGGGTCAGCTTTGGGTTTCTTGAGTAGGGCGTTGATCTAGGCATGCTTCCAGCTCCCGGGAAGGTGGCGGGCTCAAAGGAGCTGTTGATGATCTTGCAGAGATGGGGTGCGATGGTGGAGCTTGCTTTGTTGAAGATGTGGTGCGGGCAGGAGTCGGTTGGTGAACCGGAGTGGATGGTGTTCATGATTTTGATGGTGCCTTCGTCGTTGACGTTGATCCAGGAAAGCAGTGGGTTGATGTGGCTGGTTGGTGGGGAGTCTGAGGTGACTGTGTCTGTCGGGGGGCCTGGTTGATGAAGCTGTCGTGGATGTCTGTGATCTTGCTGTGGAAGAAGGTGGCTAGGGAGTCGCAGAGGTCTTATGATGGCAGGATGTCATTGGAGTTGGAGCTGGGGTTGGAGAGTTCCTTCACAATGTTGAAGAGCTCTTTGCTGTTGTGTATGTTGTGGTCTATGCAGGTTCTTTTGATGGTTCAGATGAGTTGGTGGTGTCTGTGGATGGCGCTCTTGTAGGCTGTGTTGCTGTCCGGTGTCTGTTCGTGGTGCCACTTCTTCTCGAGCCTACGGCAGGCCTGCTTGGTAGCCTGGAGGTCGGCGGTGAACCAGATGGCTTTTCTGTCGGTGCGTCTGTTTGAGCTGGTGCCAATGTTTGAGGATCTCCATAAGTTAGTGAACAAACTGAGCTGATGCTGATTGTGGGGGGATCTCTTTGAGTTAGTGCACATCCTAAGCTGGTGACGGTGGGTGAGGGTCTCCGAGAGTTACTGCACATCCTGAGCCGGTGCCAATGGTGGGGATCTCCTTGAGTTGGTGCGCATCCTGAGTTGGTGCTGATGAGTGAGGATCTCCGTGACTTAGTGCACATTATTAGCTTGCGCTGATTGGTGAGAATCTCCGCGAGTTAGTGTGCACTCTGATCCGGTGACAATGGTTGGGGATCACTGTGAGTTAGTACACATTCTGAGCTGATTCCTAAGGTAGGGATCTCCATGACTTAGTGCACACCCTATGCCGGTGCCTATAGGTAAGGATCTCCGTGAGTTACTGCACATCCTGAGCCAGTGGCAATGGGTGAGGGTCTCTGTGAGTTAGTGTGCATTCTTAACTGATGCCGAAGGGAGGGATCTCCGTGACTTAGTGTGCATCGTGAGCCGGAGCTGATAGGTGAGGATCTCTGTGAGTTAGTGCGGATTCTGGGTAGGTGCTGATGGGTGAGGATCTCCGTGAACTAGTGCACATTCTGAGCCAGTGCCCATGAGTGAGAATCTCCAAAAAGTTAGTGGACATTCTGAGATGGTGCAGATTGTGGGGGGATCTCATGAGTTAGTGTGCATCCTGAGCCGGTGCCAATGGTGGGGATCTCCTTGAGTTGGTGTGCATCCTGAGTCGGTGCTGATAGGTGAAGATCTACATGAGTTAGTGCGCATCCTGAGTCGGTGCTGATGGGTGAGGATCTCAGTGAGTTAGTGCACATTCTGACCCAGTGCCGATGGTTAGGTATCTCTCTGAGTTGGCACGCATTCAAAGCTTGTGTCAGTGGTTGGGGAGCTCTGTTAGTGCACATCCTGAGCTGGTCCTAATTGTTGAGGATCTGCGTGAGTTACTGTGCATCCTGAGCCAGTGCCAAATGGTGAGGATTTCTGTGAGTTACTGTGCATTCTTAGCTGATGCTGAAGGGAGGTATCTCCGTGACTTAGTACGCATCCTGAGTCGGTGCTGATGGGTGGATAGGGGGCATATGTATGAAGCCCATTTCCTGCGACGATTCTCAGAATCGGCACGTTTGCGAACGGGAAAATCCTTTTGGGATGTATCATCCCAAAAGGCCCTCGCAAAATAGGGAATCGCAAAATTAGCGATTCCTTATTTTGCAAAAGCATTTAAGGAATTGCAAATTGCGATTCCTTAAATGCGATGTAAAAAGCACCCAAGTTTCTCCTTAAGAAATCGCAAATTACCACCAACTTCAAGTTGGCAGTAATTTGCGATTTCTTTGTAAAATGCACTTTTTTGCATTGTTCAAAGTGCCATGTGGCACACATACATGCCCTTAGGGCATGTATGTGTTCCGCATGTGCACACATGCACATTTTAGGGGTGCAACAGGGTGTCCTTTTTACTCCCTGGCACCCTTGAAATTGCATTCTCAATTTGTGATTCTCTAATTGAGAATCGCAAATTGAGAATGTCTTCCCATTCATTTTTATGGGCCTCTAGGCCAATAGGAATGAATGGGGAGGTATTCCTTAATTGCGAATCACAATTTGCGATCCGCAATTAAGGAATATATAGGATTCGCAAAATGTATTTGCAAATCCTACATACATAGCGTTTTGCGATTCTCAAACAGCGATTCTCTAAAAATCGTTATTTGAGAATCGCAAATGTATCCTTTGATACATATGCCCATCAGTGAGTTAGTGTGCATTCTGACCTGGTGCCGATGGTTGGGGATCTCTGTGAGTTACCACGCATTCTGAGCTAATGCCGGTGATTGGGGAGCTCTGTTACTTAGTGCACATTGTGAGCTGATGCAGACGGGAGTGATCTCGATGACTTAGTACGTATCCTGAGCCGGTGCCTATGGGTGAGTATTCTGTGATTGTGGGTTGATGCCAATGTGTGTGTGGGTGGGTGGATGCAGTGCATCTGCCGGTGTAGGTGGATTAATTTGCTCAGCTGAGGATGGTGGGGCCTGTCCAGTTGGTGGGGGGTGCCTGTACACAGGGGTGCCTGTATAGGTTGGGGACATGCATGTGCAGGTGGGGCTGCGTCTACGGGAGAGACCTACCTGTACAGGAGTTTTCTGTGCATGGAGGGTTGCCTTTACAGGTGGGGAGGGCACCAGTATAGGTAGGTGACATGCCTGGGCAGGTGGAGGATGTGGTTGTGCATGGTGGGCCATATGCACACAGGGTTCCCTGCATATGTCGTGGGGTGCCTGTTCAGGTGGTGGTACAGGTGGCTGGGTTGAGTAGGGGGCAGGTTGGTGTGATGGTTCCCTCATGTGTTTACCGTTAAGGAAGACTTAGAGACATTTGCCATATGCCCTCCATCATTTCGTGGCCAGGGCACGGTATTCTGCACTCTCTTCCCTATAGAGTGATATTTGGTCACGGTGCATCCTTGACATGTCTTGGCAAGATTTCACAATATTGTCCAAGACACTGCTCTGACTGTCAATCATCTGAGGGATTTTCTGCAGTGAGTCTCAGATGTGAAATAGAGTAGCCCCTATTGCATGAATGTCCTGCCTCACATCAGACTGTTGGTGGAAAGATCTTCTTCCCACTGGCCAACATGAGCATTTGCCATCCCCCTCTGCGTAGAGTCCCTCTGATATGTCCGTCAGGTGTTCCAGATCAAATTTAAGAAATTGCTGAAAACCTGGGTGTTTTAGCTCCTGGATGTTGGTTATTTGCTGGCCGAGTGCCGAGATTTAGCTGCGGGTATGAGTCGTCACGCTTTATCCAGTCAAAATAACATGACATAAGCAGCAAAGGGAGAGGTGCTATGTGGGAGACTGTGGAGGGAAGATTCATGCCTAGGGGATACCTGCTCCTCACCAGGGGTGTTTTGTCCTCCAGATGTTTGAGAGAAGGTCTAGGATGCATTGCCATGGGAGGAGTGTGTAGGAGAAGCAACACATCGACCTCAATGTGAGGGTTCTGAGGAGGTGATGGTTGTGTTGGGGAGGAGAACTCTGTGGCTGGTTGGCTGACTGATGCGAATGGGCAATCCTCAGAAGGGAGGTGGGAATTGATGCTGCCTTCATTCGTGTGGCCAGTGGGCCCGCAATGCATTGCTCCTCATCTGTGTCCTCCTCCACAGCCAGCACCTTCTCATCTCTGTCCTCCCCATCCTCGTCTTGTTCAGCAGTGCTGGCTGCTGATATTGCTGCTCGGAGAAGGATCGGGTGCTCTCCTCAGATTGTCCGCCACCCTCCCTTGGTGGATGGTTCAGCTTCATCGAGTGGCTCACTGTCCCCTGCACCCGAAAGACAGAAGTTGCAATAAGCATTTAAGCAAAGGATGTTACGACATTCGTGTATGTCTGAAATGTCCTGCCTGGTAAACTTGAGAAACGCTACACGACTTTTAACAGTAAACAACGGAAAAAACACTCTGGACAGTTATTCATGGGTTGTGTGGAGATGGAGAACACGAACGGCTTTGTTGGGGATATTATATATGTACCACCGTTGACACAGTGAAATGGGGGTGAAGACATCGCGAAATTAACTCCTGAGTAGCAGAGAAGAAATCAGACTATTGAGAATAGCAGAAAATGTACTTCTTTTATTCCCCTAGATTTTTAACAGCACAGTAACAAAAGTTACTAAAGTCCGACTAAATTAATTTAAGCAACGCAAAACATCCATCTCAGAATGATTTTAAGGTTTTTCCGGTGCACAGCTATTTCAAAATGTACTTGCCAATTGACCGCAGGTGATTCGCTTAATACACTGAAGGCGCTGTGCGCCGCTCACCATGGCTTCGTACTCCAGGCGCTGCATGAAGTGCCCTCTGTACATGGTGTCCTTCGGAGCCGAGCAGCACACAGGGTTCGCGCCGGGCCCCCACCGCAGGAAATTGTACATATTCTGAAAAACGCGTTACAAAGCCTCTGACCCCAACTGTGCCATATGCGTCCCCACAAGATCGCGACACATGTCCCCCCACGTGGGGGGTCCCTACACGGGAGCCTCGCCCCCTCCCCTCCATGCAAGTCACCCAGGCAATGGCCGGTTGGCTGCCGCACACGAGGTGAAGGAGGGGCGGAAGGGGCAAAATGAGGACTCACCGTAAGGAAGAAATCCCGGGCCCCCAAGAGCAGCACAAAACGGCACCCAGTGATGCTGACGACGACCGCGACGACGACCCCAACGACGACGGCGGCGGCGCTGCAGACTGACGGGATCACGCGTGGCCAGGAGGAGCGCGCAGGAAGCAGAGGAAGATCAGAGGGGGTGAGGCGCCTAAAAAGGGGGGGCTAGCCTCGCCTACCCTAGTGGCACGCCTCCCCCGGACAATCCCATTGGGGGCCTCCCCTCCCCGAGATGCGGCCTCACGCGAGGCGGAGCAAGGGGGGGAGGCTCCGACGGGCGGCCACTAGAAGGCTGCCCTGCTGATGTCCCCCTGCGTGGGACGCGGGCAGCGGCATTCCCATTATGACGCCAACGGCACAGAACACAACGGCACAGAACACACCGGACCGGAGAGCTCGTGCCACCGTTGCCGACATTCGTCCACCATACCACCGGTTTGGAAGGTGATGCCAAGTCTCGCAAGGTTATGCCGAATCTGACTGTGGCTGCGGGATCGCACAATAAATCACCAACCACCACTTACTTGTTAGCAAAAAAGGCCACTTTATTAAGACAGGTGCCAAATCATAATTTTCTGCAATGCAATAACTTTCCAAAGTTTGTCTTCAAATCACCCCAAACCTAACCCCCAATGTAAAAACCCCACCCCTAAACAGAATCCTGACCCCTGTGTGCATTTTCCCCTACTTCTCATTTCCTGATCACGTGACTGCTCCCCCCCCCCTCCCCCGTTGGAGGATAGGCTAACCCGCTCAAGGCTGCCCACCCCCCCAGCAAAACCCCGCCTACCCAGGACACTAACCAGTCGTAAAAAACAAAACACAAGACAAACCTGTCTTATCGTGGCAAAAGGAAAAAGAACGTCGGTGTAATGCCAACACCAGGAAAATAGGGAAGAAAAACAATGCTAAGAAAAAAGAGGGTGGGTGGGTGGGACAAAAAGTGTAAACCAGCCCCTCCTCCCCGCTCCCGAGGGCCCAGTGATTTTCCCGCCCCTGCCTCCCTCTACTTAACACTTTCGGCGCGCCTCGCGCCCCTAATCAAAACCCCCTACCCTGCACCTGGGTGGCCGCTCCATTGTGCGAAGCCACCCAGGGGGAGACCTGGCTCGCGCCCTGCACCCCCTGGGTCCCCCCTCGCACAATAAATCACCAACCACCACTTACTTGTTAGCAAAAAAGGCCACTTTATTAAGACAGGTGCCAAATCATAATTTTCTGCAATGCAATAACTTTCCAAAGTTTGTCTTCAAATCACCCCAAACCTAACCCCCAATGTAAAAACCCCACCCCTAAACAGAATCCCGACCCCTGTGTGCATTTTCCCCTACTTCTCATTTCCTGATCACGTGACTGCTCCCCCCCTCCCCCGTTGGAGGATAGGCTAACCCGCTCAAGGCTGCCCACCCCCCCAGCAAAACCCCGCCACCCAGGAAAACCAACAGAGTTTTCCTGCCCCACCCCTCAACTTGGTGGTAGTGCACAAACCCTTTTTCAAGCGCACCATATCTGTTCCTTCCAAATTTGCGCAATCAAATCCCGTAACTCCAGCAGGTAATATGCTTGCCCCATTGTAGATAAATGTACCCCATCCTCACGAAACATATACCCTTCAGTGCATTTAATGTTGGGATGAGCTAGGACCCGCACCCCATGACCCTCACAAAAATGTCTCATAGTGCGGTTAACCTTTCGTCTCGCTTTTTCCATCGCTGCATGATGCCGTGCTCCTCTCCAGTGCAACCTTGTAATGAACTCTGTCCAGATCAACTGGGTGTTCTCCCAAGTAGCCTGGAGGACCTCCAAATCCTGTTTCATCAACTTTATTAACGACAGCCCTGACAAATCAACGAGGTCATTTTCACCCAAATGAATAATGAGCAAATGTGGCGGTCCCCTTCCAGAGCACATCGTGGCCAGCACCGGAAACAAACCCTCCCAACGCATTCCCCCTTTGCCTTTCCATACCACCTCGTGGCTGGCACTGCGCAGTCCAAGGGAACGCCCACACATCTGTTGTTCGGCATAGACTGCAGCCCATTTAACGAAGGAGTGTCCTACTATCCATGTCGATTTTTTCGAACTTACGGGCCCCGGTGCCAGACCTAGACAGAAAAACAATGATTAACCAAAGAAAAAACGAGGAGCTAAGCAGAGACTTTCCGAACATATTTCTCACAACATTTGGACTTCCATCTCCCAATACGGCGTATGTCTGCCCAGGACCACCCCAACCTGGCCGCCTCTGTGGCTGCCCCGATCCGAAAAGAGTGTGTCCCAAAACATAAAGGGTTTTCTCCCAAAAGAAGAAGTACCTTCCTCATGACCACCAGCAACTGAGCCACAGAAATAGGCTGCCCCAAGGCGTGGCAAAATACAAGACCCAGAGCAAAACCACTAGAAGCCTTGAAACTTTCCCATTCCCCTACAGGGCAACACAAACCGTCCTCACTTCTGTTTAAGAAAACCCATTTACCCCTGCCCAGCTGATCCGTCTTTGACATTCTCAACCACAGGCTCAACCTGTGCCCCTCAATCACTGCGGATACCTGGCCTATGACGCAGCCCAAGCAGTTCCGAGGCTCTGAAAGCCCCAAAAAACAACCATAAGAAACATAATCTAAACAGCCTGCACTCAGACTCATCATAACATACCAAAGGTATCTGCCGCAGCATTCTTTGCAGCAAATCATAAGTTACCGCCCTGCGTAACTGTTTCGTCCCCGCCTGCACCCTGCTTAAACCTTTGAGGACCCGTTTCACCAAAACCCCCTGAACCAGATCCCTCCCCCACCACAATTGCCCGTAAAAAGAAATCCCCGCCAACTTGCCAGAAATAGTAGTGTGTGTGAGGCCTTTGTCAATCAAGTGTAACACAAAACCTAGCACCAGATGAGCATCGGACCAACTCCCCCTATTCTCAGCACCCAGTTTACCATAGCTCAAGAACTCTCTCCACGCCTGCTGATAGCTCCGTCGTGTAGAAGCCGCTATGGAGTTTTCCACAAAAGCGGCAAGTCTCAATCCCCCCACTCCCAGACACACTGCGGGATTAGCGTCTTGGTGTGTTCCGCCCCAGGAGCCAGCCTGCGAAACCTCTCCCACTGTAAACGACACAGAGAGTCCGCTATACTGTTATGCACTCCCGGGATATGACGCGCCTTAAACACAACATTGAGCTGTAAACATTTGAGCATAAAAGCGCGCAGCAAGCGTAAAACTCTCAAATCCCTGGCTTTCTGCTTGTTAATCAACTGCACCACCGTTAAATTGTCAACGTGGAAAAGCACTGAACGATTCTGAAACTCATCGCCCCAAACATATAGGGCAACCAAAAGTGGAAAAAACTCAAGAAAAGCAATACTGCGCCCTTGCGACATCCAATGACGTGGCCAACTCTCAGCGCACCAGCGGCCCTCCCAAAATACACCAAATCCCTGCGCACCAGAGGCATCCGAGTAGATCTGCACTTGCCAAATCATGTCTTCGTCCGCAAAAAACAAAGACACACCATTAAACTCTGCTAGAAATGTCAACCATATAGCCAAATCAGCCCGTGTAGCCGCTGAAATACGCACTCTGTGGTGAGGAAGAAAAGCCCCAGACATGGCCATGCCCAACCTCCTGCAAAATGTTCTCCCCGCCCGGACCACCCTGCATGCAAAGTTAAGATAACCCAACAGCTTCTGCACCTTCCTGAGCTCCAACTTGCGCTCTTCAATCACAGAGGACAAAAATGCAGTGATTTCCTGAACTTTCCCAGCTGGCAACCTTGCTACCATTGCAATGGTGTCTATTTCAATACCCAAAAACACCATCGTCGTGTTGGGACCCTCTGTCTTATCCGGGGCCAATGGCACACCCAGCTCCTGCGCCAACGTCTGAAAAGCCAGCAAAGCTTCCTGGCACTGACCTGTGCCCTGAACTCCAATGAAAAGAAAATCATCCAAATAATGACAAATGAGGGCATGACCAGTAACATGAGTGAAGCGCCACTGCAAAAATGAGCTGAAAAGTTCAAAGAGGGCACAAGAGATAGAGCAGCCCATAGGAAGCATTCGATCTACATAAAAAGCTCCCTGCATCTGCATTCCCAAAAGTTCAAAATCAGAAGGATGAATGGGTAACAGCCTAAAAGCAGATTGGATATCACTCTTGGCCAATTGAGCCTCCCTCCCTGCCGATCTAACCAAACGCAAGGCATCATCCACTGAAGCGTAGGACACACAAGCATCGTCGGGTGAGATGAAATCGTTAATGGAGGAGCCCTCAGGCCAAGACAGGTGGTGTATCATACGAAACTCCCCTGCTTTCTTTTTAGGGACCACCCCCAGTGGAGATACAATCAAATTGGGCATAGGACAGCTGAAAAAAGGACCAACAACTCTTCCGGCCTCCACTTCACCCTGCAACTTCAGCTGAACCACCTGTGGCAACTCCTTAGCGGACTTCAAGTTATCGGACCACCTACCCAGTCTCGGCCCCTGGTAACCTATTTTGAAACCGTCCTTGAAACCCCAAAAAAGTCTGCTGGCGGCCTCAACATCTGGATACTCCTGCAACCATTGCCCCAAAATCTCCAACTTAACCGGAGTAGGACCCCTTTCCTGCAAACTGGAAAGCATTGCCTCTTCCCCTGTGCCCCCTGCCCATGTCACCGAACCGCTGGCCAGCAAAGCATTGTGTGAGGGGATGTCTTCCACCACACTGGGAACACTCATGCTTATATCTGCCTATTGCAGAAACCCCTGTTGAAATTCCAACAGGCTCCAAAAATAGGGGACTGACCTCTGCCCCCAACCCCCGCCCCAGGCTGGGCGGGACGAGCGGGAAAGGGCCGATAAGACGACGAGAGGCAACTACCTCGAAACACGTGTCCAGGGATGGCTAACGCAACACATACTGTTCTTTTTACACATCGTGGCATAGGCGTACCCGCCGTCGCCACTACATTTACCACAGTCCTTTGGGGCAACTTGCTGGTGTGACGAGCAGTGTGCGACCAACTTTTGCATAATTTATTACGGCTCCCTTGAGCCAACGGGCTGACGAGCCTTGGATCTGCACCTGCGCGCCATGAGAGGTACTTGACCTGTTTTAATTACATTTTGGCAGTCCACACGGCACCCCTTTACACTGACCTGCTCCCTGCTGACGAGAGGCAACTACCTCGAAACACGTGTCCAGGGATGGCTAACGCAACACATACTGTTCTTTTTACACATCGTGGCATAGGCGTACCCGCCGTCGCCACTACATTTACCACAGTCCTTTGGGGCAACTTGCTGGTGTGACGAGCAGTGTGCGACCAACTTTTGCATAATTTATTACGGCTCCCTTGAGCCAACGGGCTGACGAGCCTTGGATCTGCACCTGCGCGCCATGAGAGGTACTTGACCTGTTTTAATTACATTTTGGCAGTCCACACGGCACCCCTTTACACTGACCTGCTCCCTGCTGATGAGAGGCAACTACCTCGAAACACGTGTCCAGGGATGGCTAACGCAACACATACTGTTCTTTTTACACATCGTGGCATAGGCGTACCCGCCGTCGCCACTACATTTACCATAGTCCTTTGGGGCAACTTGCTGGTGTGACGAGCAGTGTGCGACCAACTTTTGCATAATTTATTACGCCTCCCTTGAGCCAACGGGCTGACGAGCCTTGGATCTGCACCTGCGCGCCATGAGAGGTACTTGACCTGTTTTAATTACATTTTGGCAGTCCACACGGCACCCCTTTACACTGACCTGCTCCCTGCTGACGAGAGGCAACTACCTCGAAACACATGTCCAGGGATGGCTAACGCAACACATACTGTTCTTTTTACACATCGTGGCATAGGCGTACCCGCCGTCGCCACTACATTTACCACAGTCCTTTGGGGCAACTTGCTGGTGTGACGAGCAGTGTGCGACCAACTTTTGCATAATTTATTACGGCTCCCTTGAGCCAACGGGCTGACGAGCCTTGGATCTGCACCTGCGCGCCATGAGAGGTACTTGACCTGTTTTAATTACATTTTGGCAGTCCACACGGCACCCCTTTACACTGACCTGCTCCCTGCTGACGAGAGGCAACTACCTCGAAACACGTGTCCAGGGATGGCTAACGCAACACATACTGTTCTTTTTACACATCGTGGCATAGGCGTACCCGCCGTCGCCACTACATTTACCACAGTCCTTTGGGGCAACTTGCTGGTGTGACGAGCGGTGTGCAACCAACTTTTGCATAATTTATTACGGCTCCCTTGAGCCAACGGGCTGACGAGCCTTGGATCTGCACCTGCGCGCCATGAGAGGTACTTGACCTGTTTTAATTACATTTTGGCAGTCCACACGGCACCCCTTTACACTGACCTGCTCCCTGCTGACGAGAGGCAACTACCTCGAAACACGTGTCCAGGGATGGCTAACGCAACACATACTGTTCTTTTTACACATCGTGGCATAGGCGTACCCGCCGTCGCCACTACATTTACCACAGTCCTTTGGGGCAACTTGCTGGTGTGACGAGCAGTGTGCGACCAACTTTTGCATAATTTATTACGGCTCCCTTGAGCCAACGGGCTGACGAGCCTTGGATCTGCACCTGCGCGCCATGAGAGGTACTTGACCTGTTTTAATTACATTTTGGCAGTCCATACGGCACCCCTTTACACTGACCTGCTCCCTGCTGACGAGAGGCAACTACCTCGAAACACGTGTCCAGGGATGGCTAACGCAACACATACTGTTCTTTTTACACATCGTGGCATAGGCGTACCCGCCGTCGCCACTACATTTACCACAGTCCTTTGGGGCAACTTGCTGGTGTGACGAGCAGTGTGCGACCAACTTTTGCATAATTTATTATGGCTCCCTTGAGCCAACGGGCTGACGAGCCTTGGATCTGCACCTGCGCGCCATGAGAGGTACTTGACCTGTTTTAATTACATTTTGGCAGTCCACACGGCACCCCTTTACACTGACCTGCTCCCTGCTGACGAGAGGCAACTACCTCGAAACACGTGTCCAGGGATGGCTAACGCAACACATACTGTTCTTTTTACACATCGTGGCATAGGCGTACCCGCCGTCGCCACTACATTTACCACAGTCCTTTGGGGCAACTTGCTGGTGTGACGAGCAGTGTGCGACCAACTTTTGCATAATTTATTACGGCTCCCTTGAGCCAACGGGCTGACGAGCCTTGGATCTGCACCTGCGCGCCATGAGAGGTACTTGACCTGTTTTAATTACATTTTGGCAGTCCACACGGCACCCCTTTACACTGACCTGCTCCCTGCTGACGAGAGGCAACTACCTCGAAACACGTGTCCAGGGATGGCTAACGCAACACATACTGTTCTTTTTACACATCGTGGCATAGGCGTACCCGCCGTCGCCACTACATTTACCACAGTCCTTTGGGGCAACTTGCTGGTGTGACGAGCAGTGTGCGACCAACTTTTGCATAATTTATCATGGCTCCCTTGAGCCAACGGGCTGACGAGCCTTGGATCTGCACCTGCGCGCCATGAGAGGTACTTGACCTGTTTTAATTACATTTTGGCAGTCCACACGGCACCCCTTTACACTGACCTGCTCCCTGCTGACGAGAGGCAACTACCTCGAAACACGTGTCCAGGGATGGCTAACGCAACACATACTGTTCTTTTTACACATCGTGGCATAGGCGTACCCGCCGTCGCCACTACATTTACCACAGTCCTTTGGGGCAACTTGCTGGTGTGACGAGCAGTGTGCGACCAACTTTTGCATAATATCTCATTAAATCTCGCCAGCGAGACTGCGCATGCGCACAGCCTACGCTAGGCGAGACCTAAAAAGGACTTATGTGGACACCGTCAAACACGCACACCTACTCTTAGCACTACATCCACGCCCCGAGCTTCGTCTCGTTCGCGCATGCCAGGGGCGTCACACAGGCCCCCGCAGTGTGGGGGGGCCCAAAAGCTCCAGGGGGCCCCCTCAGCACAGCACTCTGGCTGCAGAGCTCCTGATTGAGCCCAGAGGGGGCCCCTCCACGTGCCGTGCAGGGAGGCCCCCTCTGGCATTCCGGTGATAGCGCCCAGCACACCTACTCTTACCGCTACATCCACATCCCGAGCTTCGCCTCATTCCGGCGTGCCGGGGGCGTAACACAGGCCCCCGCAGCCCCTACTGTGCGGGGGGCCCCCAAGCTCCAGGGGGCCTCCTCGGCACACCACTCTGGCTGAAGAGCTCCTGATTGAGCCCAGAGGGGCCCCTCCACGTGCCTTGCAGGGAGGGCCCCTCAGGTGCAGCGTGCAGATGCGGAACCGGCTCCAGCCCCACTGCCACTCCCCGCATCAACCCGCACCCACGTGGAGCGCGTAAAACCATGGGTGCCACCCTATAAGGGTCAAGAGCCCCTCATGCCCTCTCTCTTTCAACAGCTAATCCCAGGATTTTCATTAAGAGGCCTCGACTTCCATCATGCTGTGTGATCAAAAACCTTTTCTTGTAGCAATTACTAACAACCACTACTTTGTCATCATGTTACCCACATAGTATCACTCATTAAATATTGTCAAAAATGTCCCAAAAGGCAGAGCCCACTTTCAGTCATCAAGTTTCCTGCGTTGGTTCGTGTTATTCAGCCCTTCAATTACCACATACTCGACTGGTGTTTTCTGGCTTCTCATTGAAAAGAGTTCACTCTTCAGTATCACTTCCATTTTCATGATGACACCTCAATTTAGCAAAGGTGCGTATCGGGGTGAGAGCCACCACATACAGATCTCTGAGTCAGGCAGGACTGAAAATGAGTCTATTACCAACAGGATCTCCAGAATCTCCAGGGCACAACCCCACTGATGCCCCCACCGCGTCCCCATTGTTCTTATGAGTAACCGAGGGCAGTCTATTCCGGTCCCCACCAATTCATCTGCTGATCTTACTCCAGTCCATAGAATAATTCAATCCAATCTGGTCAGCCTTTTCAGAAAAGATCCCCCGAGCTGCGTTTGTGGCTAGTATCTTTTCCATGTCGCACGGCTCCCCCATTACTCTTTCCAGCACAAGCCGCGTCAGTGCCCCGCAGCGTGCTGCTGCTCTTGAAAAGGTTGCACTAGCTTTGTGGTTAGTTAACCAGATTTTATTGTGCTCAAATGTTCCTGAATGCGAATTTTAATCTTTCGTGAGGTTAAACCGATATAGTGTAACCCTCACTGACACCTGAGTCTATAAATCACATTGACAGTATCACAATTACTGAATATATTCGGATACCAAGTCCTCCCACCCAGCAACTGTACACTGTTGGTCTTCTCTGTCAACTCACAAACTGAGCAACTACCAGGGTAGTGTCCAGGTGGAACAGATGTATTTTTAATGCACTGCACAGGCCGTGTATGCACACGTTTATTCTTTAGGTTACATACACGTTTAAATGCGAACCAAGGTTGTGGCATCTTGAACTCAACGATGGACAATAATGGCCAATCTCTCCTTATAGCTTGACGAATTTTAGTCGATAAGGTGTCAAAATTCATGACTACTGGCAGGCAATCACTATGCTGTTTTGCATTGCGTTCAAGTAGACCCTCACGGGTATATTTAAGGCTCTTTTTCAAGCTTGTTTCATTACCTTCTTCGGATAGGCTCTCTGCACCAGTTTGTCAGCTAGATCTTCAGACTGATGTATATACGCTTTTGAGGTTGAACAATTCTTGCAGCACCGTAAAAACTGGGCCACAGGAAGGTTGTCACGCAGAGCCCTCGGGTGAAACGACTGATAATGAAGCAACGAGTTCTTATGTGTGGGCTTCTGATGTACAGTGGTACATAGTTTCTCTTCAAACACTGCAATATCCAGATCGAGATATACTGCTTGCTGATTACGGATAGTCCAGGTGAATTTAAGGCAAGTGTCCAGGCCATTAAGCCAGTTCAGGAACTCAAGTAGACAATTTTTTGATCCTGGCCATATACACAGCACATCATCAATATACCTCTTCCAGAGGCAAATATTCCTCAGGAAGGTGTTTGATGGATGATGAATGCAGTTCTCCTCAAACTGGCCCACATAAATGCAGGCCAGACTGGGTGCAAAAGATGCGCCCATAGATGTTCCGGATACTTGTAAAAACATCTTGTTCTTATAGCTGAAATAATTCTGTGTCAAAGCCAACTCTATACATTGTAGAACAAATGACTGGGGGTATCATAAAACCACTCCTGCATCCCAAGAGCACGCGCTGCTGCCACCAGCGTGGCATCTTGGGGTATGCTTGTATAAAGTGACTCAAAATCTATAGTCACAAGGAACTGCTGTGTAGAGTCAAATTCTATTCCATACAGAATATTTAAAACATCAGTTGTGTCCTGCACATAAGAAGGCTGTCTTGACACTGCCTCCCTCAGAAATAATTCTGCAAATTGAGACAAAGGCTCGAGGACTGACTGAATTCCAGATACTATCGGGCGTCCGGGGGGCGGTCGTTGAGCCTTATGAATTTTCGGCAGGATATAAAATGCTGGTGTCCTAGGTTTGATGTTTTTTTAAAAGTCTGCTTCCTTATCAGTAATCCATTTCCTTTCTTTTGCCCGCCCAACCAATGTTTTAATCAGCTGTTGAAGCTCACTAACTGGATCTCAGGGGAGCGGTTGATAGTTCTCACGCACCCCCAGGAGTCTCAAGACCTCAGTCTCAGAATCACTAGTATTCATAACGACAACTGCCCCTCCTTTATCTGCACTTTTTATCATTATAGCCTCATTATCCTGCAAACTTTTAATTGCCTGCCAGTCATCACGGCTCATGTTAATAAAATTGTATTGTCTCTCTGACTGTTCCAATGTAGTGATATCGTCCAACACCCGCTGTTCAAACACCAATACCTCTTGTCCTACTGACGAATTCGGCAGACAAAACTGGGAGGGTCGATGTAAATTTGTTGAAAACAATGAAGGCGGGTCAACTTTCTGATTAGCAAAAACATGTTTACTCTTGATCTTTCTCATTAACTCATGAAATTCCATTCTACATTTGAAGGAGTCATGTCGGGATGTTGGGACATATCCCAAACCCTTATTTAGGACTCATACCTAGCTGGGTGTCAAGACGTGATCTGATAAATTGACAACTATATTGGTCAAAGTTGGGTCCTGCCCCGACTGCGGGCTATTCGTGGTGAGTAGAGTGGCCATGACGTATCTTGATTCTGGCGAGCCCGCCCTTTGCCTCTCTGTCCTCCCCCTCTGTTGCCCCTTTGGTTTTGTCCTAAAAAAGACCTCAGCAAGGCTCCAAGATCTTCGTTCGATTTTGCTTGGGGGTTAAATCTCACTTTACTGTAATTAGAGGACTGTGCACCTGTGTCTTCTTCCTTGCTAGAGGTATTATCAAATGTCCAATTCTGAGGAGTTCTCCTAGCCTGTTGATGCCCACCCCTCTGGTAGTTTATTTGAGGTACTTGTTCATTACCTGATTGGTAATATTTATCCTCCACGTAGGGAAATGCCCACTCGTAGGTATACCTTTCCAGGTTATGTTTTAGGCCTTTTATCTTTTGGTTGACCATATAGTTTTTATAGTCTGCAAGATCCCCTTTGATCCTTAGCAATTGCTCCTTTGTATCAGTGATGGTTGTGGCCCTTTTGATTGTTTCTTCAAGTTCTAAAATCTCCTTGAGTAATTTTTCGCTAAGTCTTTTAGCTGTATTTATAATTAATATCAGCCAGTCTTGGGTGCATTTATTTGCGATGTAACTCCAATCAACCCGGAACTTGGTTTTGACAAGATAAACCTCTTGCCAGGAGCAGAGGGCAAGCAACAATATATTTAAAAAGCAGGACATGCAGTTTTAAAAACTTTTTTATTGGTATTTTGTGTTATAAAACAGTGATGCATTACATTAAATAGTCATTAACGCATACATTATGGTTTAGAACATCAGATTAACAGCAGTGTATTTTAGTTCCGACATTGCAGATTTAGGGTTTTCTTTTGCACCCTCATAATTGTCCACATCAATATTAACTGTGCATTTAAATGGTCTCATTTTAGTAGCTGGTCACTGTTCTCTGATAGCGATTCCTCTTGTGGGGGTTCACAGATATTGCCCCGAAACGTATTCCACTTTCCCCATACCCAGGTCAATTTTTTGGAGCATCCCCTGTGCAGATACACTGATTTTTCTGTTATCATTACACCGTCCATGTCCTGGCACCATCGTCGAAGGGTTGAGGTTGATCTGGAGCCCCAGGGCTGTGCTATATTTCTTTTCGTTATTGTCATACTCAATGCCACCCAATCCTGAGCTGCATGGTTAAGATCTGTGGGCTCCCAAATATTAAGCAGACATCTCTTTGGTTCAGGTTGAATCATCACCCGTAACTTGGGAAACCGTGTGCATGATCGCCTCCCAGTAGGATGTAATTTCTGATCATTGTCAGAGTGTGTGCTAAAACGTGCCCGGTGCGCCGCACTGTCGTAGGCAGAGTGGTGTATCTGCATTGCCTAGTTTGTGCATCAGTATTCGTCTATAGTAGACACGGTGTACAATCTTTAGTCTGTAAGTAATCTGTCTTCAAGGGGCGAGGACTCCGGCAGTTGTGTGCCCGGTGGAATAAATGCTATGAGTGCATGTTGGATCTGCATATATCTAAAGGCTTCCGCCATTGCTAGCCCATAAGTGTGTTGTAGTTGCATGATCGGGATAACCGCACTCTTTTTCCACAGGTCTCTCACCTTATGCGTAGCTTATTTACTTTGGTGTTTATCGCAGTGAAGTATGCCCGGGGGACTGGGAACAGTGTGTTTTGTAAGACATATTGGAATCTGGGGAGCGCCATCATCTTAAAGAGAGCTGCCCTACCCAGTAGTGTGAGTGGTAGTGATCGCCAGTGGCTGGCATCTCGACGGAAACTTGCCAGGGGCTGCATGAGGTTTTCTTCAATGAAGTGCCTGTCTTGATGCTGTATATAAATGCCGAGATATTTGCATCCCATGTCAGCTACCTGTATTTCGCAGTTTCGCGGGAGTCGCGGGGGGGCATGAAGTATAAAGATGAGTGATTTCGCCCAGTTTATTGTTTAGCCTGAAACTCGCCCATATGCCGCACATATATCCAACAGGCAGTTAAGAGAGCGCAAAGGTGACGCCAAGTATAGCAACACATCGTCCGCATATAGCGAGATACGATTTTCCCACCCCATAGTCCATTTGAGACCACGGATAACCGGATCTTGCCGTATCCATGCCGCCAGTGGTTCTAGTACTATTGCAAATAGAAGCGGTGACAGGGGGCAGCCTTGTCTTGTTCCTTTACACAGGGGGAAATCAGCCGAGATGTGTTCATTTGCCACCACTTGTGCCATGTGTTTAGTGTAAAGCAGTTTCACCCATTTGCAGAACTTGGGGCCAAACCCCATGTGGTGAAGGACTGAGAAAGAAATGGCCATTCGACAATGTCGAACGCCTTACGTGCATCCAGAGACATCATTTTGGCATCTTCATCAATAGTAGATCTACGCGCCATAACATTATGGAGTTGCCTGAGATTCAGTACCGTATTACAGTTTGGCATGAATTTGGATTGGTTCGGGTGGATCACCGTTCCGAGATATGGTTGTAATCGCAGTGCTAACGCTTTAGCAAGTATTTTCGCTTCAGCATTTATTAGGGCTATCTGCCTCTATGACATGCAGTTCTGCGGCACTTTACCCGGCTTATGGATTGCGTCTGTTGTTGCCAGGTGCTGATCCCTGGGGATCTCCCCTTTTACCAAACTGTCTTTGTACATATTAAGTAGGTGCGGCACAGGGATAGTGGCTGTTTTGTCGTAAAATTCTACTGGAATACCATTAGGTCCCAGGGCTTTACCTGTATGTACGGTGCCTACCGCTCGTAAGAGTTCATCTTGGGTCAGATCCGCCTCCAGTGTTTGGGTTGCGGTATTAGATAATGTAGGCATTTGTATGTCTTTTAAAAAGGCTAGATTTTCTATTATCGTATTTGTGGCTAATGGCATGTTTATTTTCTCATAATGGGTCGCTAATATGTCAAGAATGTTTTGGGGGTCTGAGGTCACGACTCCAGGTTCCACTTGAAGTTGTGCTATCCATCTGCTGGCCCTTTCCTTTCTGCGTAGCCAAGCTAGGAAGGACATGCAGTTTTAAGTTGTATGTGAGCTTGGAGTGAAAAACTCTTACATTCTTTTTTCACTACTGCAAGGCCTATATCTCCCGTAGGATAACATTGAGATTACCTTATTACATTTTCCAAGGGTAATTTCTAAATGGGAAAACTGGGAGAAGATGTAGCCTTACGGCTAGAGAGGTCAACCTCGAAGCTGGGGAACGGGGTTCGAGTATCGACAATGACACTCAACATCCTGTGATTGTGGGCAAATCACGTAATCTTCCCGTGCCTAACAAAAATGAATGTGTCCTTGTGTAACGAAACTGGTGCTCATGTAAAGCGCTCTGATATTTCCGGGTCAAGTTTGTGCTATAGAAAACTCTAAAAAAAATAAAAAACTGATTGTGTTTTGGTGTCTCTGGAATCCTAATTTACTATCCACGCTGATGGTGAAGTTGTATTTTAAATTACAATTCTAAAAATGCCACTTTTAGAAAGGTGTCATATTCTTGTCATACCGTTTGGTGCCTGCAGACTGTCTCTGATCACATGACTGGATGCAGTTGGAATTTGGGCTTTCTGTATTCCGCCTAGAAAGTCACACACAATGGGAGCTTAGATTTGACTGAATGAGCTATCCTGACAAGATGGGAGGTAGGAGCTGGACCCAGCCTCAATTACACCTAAATAGGCTGCTCAATGTCCCCACACAAAGGGCTGCCTATGCCCTGTAGTTAGTCTGGAGCCTGTACAGGCAGGGTAGGGCACCTGTGGACTTCACAGGCATGTCTCTAGAGGTTTCTCCCCACTTCAAAAGCCAGCTGTGTATAAAAGAAGGGCCTCAGACATGAGCACTTCAGTACACTTCTGGAACGGTGGATACTCTGCCAGGAAGAAGAACCGCTGTGCTGAGCAGACATCCTCGAGCCAAACTGATGCTGCTCTTCGGATGAGCAGAGCATTCTTGAGCAGAACCGATGTATCACCACTGCTTCGTGGACCAGGCCCCACACAGAAGGTCCGCAACACCTTCGCTTCTTCGGCAACGAAGGCCCCACACATCCCAGACACAGGTCCTCACATCTCTCATCGATGGCAGCTCCATGAAGACATTGGCCTCTACATTGCAGTCTCATAACTCTTCGAAGCTGATGCATCTGCAGCTGTTCGCCGCATACTTGATGCCTGCACTTCCCATCGCAAGCCCTGGGGATGGGATCCTCACTGACAATGCAACATGACCTTGCACCGCAGCCTCGCTGCATCACGGAACCAATTTATCACTCCACAACCAGGATTTAAGGTACTTAGTTCAGCCAACCTAACTGGGTCTCAGTAGCTGGCCCGCCCTACGTTGCCGACGGCCTGAACTTGTGACCTTGTCTAGGTCCAGTGCGACCAGATATACCTTGTTGGCGCTTGGTGCTTTTCTGCGCTATTTTACCCTAAAAGTTTAAAATTCAATATCTAGGGCTTTCCTGATTGCATTTTTGTCATTTTGGTCTTGTTTGCTTTACCAAAATCAACTATGTTTCCAACCCTGGTGTGGGATCTTTTTATGTTTAAAACGTTTTTATTGAAACAAAACAAACCATGGGGGAGGGGGATAGGAGGTTAGGGTACACTTAATACAATCAAAGAAAAAAGGTGCAACTCAAGAGGGTTAGCGATGGATAGCTCGATGGGCCAGGGGAAAAGCACAGTAAATGAAAGGCTAGAAATGCAAACTGTGGAATCCCTGCGTGCATATCCAACACCCCAAATCTGAGCAATGAAAGCCAGCAGCAACTCGACAAAGCACAATCCACCCCCCCCCATCCCCCATCCCCCAGTAAAGAAAGGAAGGAAGAAAAAACCAATACCCCACCCCCCCCGTCCTATGGTCCCGCGTCAGATTAGTCCTCACCAAGAAGCCCCGCACCCCCCCCCCCCGGAGGCCCCTGTCTCACATGTGATCTAGTCCGCCGGGATCACCGGCGGCGTCAGCCTGAGAAGCCTAAGATACCTCGGACAGGTGAGCTCCCGGAATTCGGTGGACAGCAGCGCTAGAAAGGGTTGCCACAGCTCTTCAAATTGGTCTATTTCCCCCGCCACCGTGAGCGACAGCTTCTCCATTCCCAGCACATGCCAAAGCCTATGCAACCAACCCGTGATGGAGGGGACAGTGTCGGTGCGCCAGTGGATAAGGATGTTCTGGACCGCAGACCCCAGCGCAATCGCGATCTGCCTGCCCCTGCGGGACTTCAGTGGGTACATTAGGTCATTGGGGAGGCCCAGCAGGACATACGCCGGGAAGCGCGGCAGCTCTATCCCAAAGTGCTTATCCACCTCATCCAAAACTTCCTTCCAGTAAGCGGTCAGCACGGGGCAATCCCAAAGAATGTGTGAGAGGGTACCCTCCTGCCCGCAGCCCCGCCAGCACCCCTTGTCAGTGTGTTTATGCATTTCATACAGTCGCTCCGGGGTGTAATACCAATAAGTGGACACCTTAGTGAAGGTCTCCGTAAGGCCCGTGTGATATGCAGAGTGCCGCGCCCGATACGCAATTTTATCCCATTCCTTGTGGCTGAGTGTCCTACCCAATTCCCTGTGCCAGCACTCCCTCCCCGGATTGTAATAGTGAAACGGCGGGGGTTGTAGGTACTTGTACAGATCGGTAATTAGCTTAGCGTCGGAGGTCCGGGTAGCCAGCCACCTCTCATACGGTGTAATTTGACGAGCAGCGGTGTCACACACCTGGGGCTGGAGGGCCCAATGCCGAACCTGCATGTAGCGCAATCTGTCCAGCTCCGTCAGGCCGAACTCCTGGCGGAGTTGCTGAAACGGAATCACTCCCTCCGGGCCATAGATCTGGAAGAGCGCCCTGCAGCCCGCCTGCACCCAATGGGAGAAAACTCCCGGCTCCATCCCTGGGGAGAAGTCCGGGTTGCCCGCTATGGGTGTGAACGGCGAAGGGAAGGTGGTGAGGCCCCGAGCCTCACAGACTGCGTCCCACACCCGCAGGGGGACCCGCGTAATAAAAGAAGCGTAAAGGTTAGGGGGGCGGTGCGCGCGACGCAAGAATGGAACCTCTTGTAAAGTGCGGCCCGCCACTGCCTGGTCTTGAAAGAGCCAGTGTTTGTCGGACTCCCACCTGCTCCACTCCACCAAATATCGCAGCTGTGCCGCCTGAAAGTACTTACGGAGGTCTGGAATACCGAGGCCCCCCGCCTCCGGAGCAAGCATGGAGAGGACCCTCTTCATTCGTGGCTTGCGGCCCTGCCAGACGAAGCGGGAGATGTCAGCCTGCATTTGTCGTATCCAGCCCACCGGGGGCTGGAGAGGGAGGGCCCGGAAAAGATACAGTATCTGGGGCAACACCGTCATCTTAACCGCCGCGATTCGCCCCAACCAGGACAGTAGGCCTTTGCTCCAGCGACCAAGCTCCTCCTTGATCTTCCTGCTGAGGAAGGCATAGTTAGCCGTAACCATCTCCGGTAATGTGGGCGCCAGCAGAATCCCCAGGTATGGCACCGTGGAGGAGGACCACTGCATGGGGAAGAGTCGCTGAAGGTCCCTCCTGGTGTCCGCAGCCAGGGACACGTCTAACGCCACCGACTTGCTCATATTCATTTTGAAGCCGGCCACACAGGCAAAGGCGTCTAGTTCCTGGAGGCAAGCAGGCAGCGACCTCCTAGGGTCGTCCAAGGTCAACAGGACATCGTCCGCGTAGAGACTGACAGTGTGGACATACTGGCCCATCCGGACCCCGACCGCATCCGGGTTATCGCGAATCCTCTGAGCAAACGGCTCCATGTAGAGGGCAAACAAGAGCGGCGAGAGGGGGCAGCCCTGCCTCGTGCCGCGTTCGATGGCAAATCCACCGGAGCTGCACCCGTTGACCCGCACCGACGCTGAAGGATGCTTATAACAGTTGAATACCATGGTGCGGAACTTATCCCCGATTCCCAATTTCTTGAGAACCAGCTCGAGATACGGCCAGTGAACTCTGTCGAAGGCCTTCTCCGCGTCGACGGACAGCAACATCCGCTCCCCCGGGATCCGCGAGGCCTTCTCCAGAACATGCGCCACCCGCTTGGTATTGTCAACCGTCTGTCTCCCGGGTACAAAGCCAGCCTGGTCCGCCTCCACCAATCCGGGGAGGTGTGGACCCAGCCTGGACGCTAGAATCCCTGTGTACAACTTGAGGTCGACATTTAAGAGCGAGATGGGTCGATACGAACCGCAGAGGGCCCGGTCCTTCCCAGGTTTCGGAATTACCGCGACCGTCGCCCTCAGGAGATCCGGTGGGATGGCTCCCGATTCGGAAAAGGAATTAAATAGCAGAGTAAGGACAGGGGCCACAGCCGTGCAAAAAGTCTTATAGAACAAAGACGTGTACCCGTCCGGGCCCGGGGCCTTACCATGCTTCAGCCGCGCGATAGCGGAAATCACCTCCTCAACATGGATATCCCGCTCCAGGTGGTCCGCCTGAGCCGGATCCAGCACCGGAAGGGTCACCGACTCCAAATAGCCTTCGGCGTCCCGTGGCGAGGAGGGCTCCTCCGCATACAGCGCCTCGTAGAAGCCGCGGAAAGATTCCGCTACCGCTGAGTCCCCGGAGACTACCACCCCGTCCGTGCCCACCAGTTCCCTCACGACGCCACGCTGCTGCGTGACCCGGAGCCGGTGTGCTAGAAGCTTGCCACATTTGTCCCCCCCAGTGTAGAAGGCGAGTTTCAAGCGCAAGGCGGCATACTCCGCCCTATCAAGATCCAATGCCGACAGGAGCTTCCTTGCAGCCTTCAACTGCCTCCACACCCTTGGCGCCCCCGTGCGGCGGTGGACCTGCTCAAGCTCCCGGACCTGAACGGTCAGCTCGTCCCTCTTCCGTTGCCGCTCCCTATTTTCGGCTGCGGAGATAGAGATAAATTCCCCCCGGAGGACTGCCTTCAATGCCGCCCACTGTGTCGCCTGCGAAGTGTCGGTGTTGCTGTTGTGAGTTAGGTAGTCCTGTATGACCTCCCCAATACGCTGCACTACAGACTTTTTGTGTAAAAGGGTATCCCGGAGGCGCCACACCCCCCGAGAGGGGGAGGCCGCCGGCCACTGGAAAACGCCGGTGACTGGTGAATGGTCAGACAAGGTCAGGACCCCGATGTCCGCCGCCGTGGCAGCGGCATGCATCGGTCCACTCACCAGAAGGTAGTCCAGCCGTGAGTAGGTTCGATGTGCGTGTGAAAAGTAAGAGTAGTCCCTATCCGTGGGGTGCATGGAACGCCAAAGGTCGTGTAAGTCCATTTCCGCAATCCGGGCCTTCACAGCCTGGGACAGTTCCCCCGTCTGCGGGAAGCGCTGCGCCGATCTGTCCATCACAGAATCGAAGACAATATTAAGGTCTCCCCCCAAAATGACGTGGCGGTCGGGGGAAGCAGTGACATCCACCAACACGGAGTCTAGGAAACGCTCTTGGTGGTCGTTTGGGCTATAAACGGAGCCGACCGTAAACGCTATGCCCCCTAAGCGCATGCGATACGCAAGAAGCCTCCTCTTCTGTTCAGCACACTTATACAAAACCTCCCCCCTAAAGGAGCTCGCTAGAAGAATGGCTACCCCCGCCGTCTTGTTCGCTGCCGAGGAGAAGAACTGGGTAGGGAACTTAGCAGAGCGCAGCCTATGGCAATCCCGGGACAATAAGTGGGTCTCCTGTAAGAGGCAAATGTCCGCCTGCGTACCCTCCAGCAAAGATAAGATCGCTCTGCGCTTCACGGGGTTATTCAGACCCTGAACATTAAGGGTCACTACCTTTAGGGCCGACATTCCTCTCGGGGATCGGGAGCGCCGTGCAATGGGCAGGGGATCAGCGGGTGGGGCGCGCGGGGCAGCCGCACAGTGTGGTAAATATTTCATTACCGGTACTATTTTTTATGCGGTAAAGTCTAGTAAAAATAACTCAGTAAAAATAAGAGGCAGAATCCGTGGTATTAGAGGTTCTAAAAGGCTTTATTCCTATACAAAGGAATACAATTCGAATTGCAGGCTTCTATTCCATCACCACGAAAGTTCAGGAAGGAAGAGCATACATTATTGACAGATAATTAGTTTTATAGGAAATGCATTACAGTGAAACAGATGCAAGAGGCGTAACAGTTGATAATACAGATAAAATGTGCATACGTAACTAATAGAGGCGGACATATGGGCGTAATTCAATAAACGTCATTATACATGATGTCACAAGTGGGTGGATCCATAAAAGAATCCTGCAAGGTCAGCAGAAATATTTGGCAGAGATGCGTGCGCAGCCGCATGACGTGTGATTGACGTGCAACTAGAGGGTGAAGGGGACTTGACATTTAGCTCTACATGTGGAGACAGAAGTCTGGGGGTCATGTCAACCTAATCCCAAATCATATCTAATATCCTATGTTTAAAGAACTGTGTTATCCAAAAGGAAAGGTCTCTAGGATAGAATCTATTCTATACTGACTGTTAGTGCGTGTACAAGCGTCTAAGTGTCTACATGAGATGCGAGGGGGTAGGAATATTCCATGGTAACGGGGGCTATGAATTACTTGCATGTGGACAGCGAGGCCTGGCCCTTTGCACGGTAGCTGGAGGAATGTTTACCTAAACTACTAGACAGGAATGCATCGGATGAGGAGCGGAGTAGATAATCTTGAAGGTGAAATACAGTTTTTGGCAGGCAACAGGCTGGATCAGGCACCGTTAGCCGCGCAGGGAGTAGGACAAAGTTCATGGATACAGATGCAGGCTCAGACTGGAGCTTTCAGAGGCAGAAGGCAGGAAAAGACTTGATGACAGAATTCTGGGCCTACTCGCCTGAATCTGTAAAATGTGGAAAGTGAACCATATAAAGTCGGTGGCCTTTCATACTTAGGAATGGAATATCTGACCCATTCATGGCGGATCTGAAAGAGGACATGTTGACGGTGGACGCACATGTATTTGCGTCTTCAAAACTGGAACTGGAGGGAACATACATGTACTTATAGCATGCACATGGAGCCGTTGGGGTCTACGATAGGGGACATAACTGATCACAAAATTCATATTTCCTCATTCCCTCCTTGTCCCCTACGGACCCTCAGGAGATATCGATCTTCATCAATCCATCGATCTGTTCATATAGCATCATTTGTTCTTCTTTCTTCTTCCGGGATCTTGAACGAAAACTTGGATGTGGGATACACGATGTGGCACACAGACCACAAATCGCTGGCCCACATTGTAGACATAAGCAGCAACTGAATAGTATGAGAAAGCCAATACCTAGGAAGGATAGGATTCTCCATCCCCAGGCTGACAACACGCTCCAAAACCAACCGGACCAAGTCCAGGTGCCTGGACTCTGGTGTATCTGGCTCACAATCTTATGAAGGCGAGTTATGGCTTTATATACCGACGGCGAATTTTCTGGTATGAAAACGCAGCAACTTGATCCGATGACCCTACAAGCTCCGCCCCTATCGGCCAGGATGACGTCAAGGACAAGACGATTTTGAAGCACAACAATCCGCATAGCAGACTGCTCTTCTGTTAAATTGCCTAAGGCGGAAGTAGTCTCGTTCACTACTGCTTCAAGGGTTCTAGTTAATCTACGTATCAGTTTACTATTAGTGACTGTACCTATATAGGGAAAGAAACCTTTATTGAAATCTGTGTATTGCTCCCATGCTGTTTCAGTGTAATCGACAATTGGGAGATCTCTCTGCTGTCTATTGTGTACTAAATGGGTATTTCTGTGATAATCAGGAGGAGCTAGGAAAACAGGTGGCAGAAGGAATGCTATGTAACAGGTACCATCCCAATCTAAAGGTAAACATATATATGCGGTCTGGCCACATATGAAGTAGGAATGATAAGAAGCTCTAAATGTAGACTTGCCTTGATCACTGAATTTTATTACAGTGGTGCATTTACTATGGCCCATGTGTATGGAACCATTCTTTCTTACACATAATTCCCCTTTTACTGGGAATACTGACATGGCGGGCAAGATTGGTGTGGCTTCAGATTCAACGTTCAGGATCATGAGGTTAAGTGTAAAATTACCTAATCCATATACTTCATTTTCTAGGTCAGTTCCTGTTCTTTTGGGAAGTCCCTCCTTGTTAGGGTAGCAGACTTTAAGCAAAACTAGGTTCAGGTTTCCCCATACCCAGTTGTCTTGATAAACTGCGGAATTTGAATCTAGGGAATTAATCAAACTAAACCATGCTCCACAGGAGCCATTGTGTGTGAACGGATAGGGAAAGAGGGGCAAAACTCCCTTATAGTTCTGATAGGGAGGGAGTCGGCCACATATCCAACAATTTGTGGCATTGCTGGTCTGATGGGAATGATGTAACATACTAATGAATGTGTTGTTGCGCAGCGCAAATCTATAGGACAACTCATGCAGAGGTAATTCGCTAAAAGAATGTTCTGTAGTTACATTGTAAGCACGCTTAAGAATAGGGTAATACATGTGCAATAGTATACTGGAAATAATGATCAGAAGACTTAGAAAAAACAAAATTAATAATGTTACTGTGCAGTGACTACGAAGTGATTTACAATACGCATGCTTTTTAAGCTGCATCTGTTGATTTCTTTCTCTATTCCGGTCTAGAGGATACATGTCAGAGACAAATTCAACCGATTCACCTTGGAGAGGACTTAAACAATCAAATTGTCTGACTTGCTAGACCTCAATTTTAGTTTGTAAAGTTCTGGTTTTGACTGCTCAACCAAGGGGAGCTTTGAGTCTGTCTGTGAGGGAATACAGGGTGGAGTATTCACACTGGATGGTAGTCCATAAAATTTCTTGATGTGACTCGAGTGCAACCACCCTTTACGTCCCTCGATCTTCACGGCTGTCCTTGTAGTTAGTAGAACTAGCTTCGGCGACTTCCACCTAGGCTCAAGTTGGGTCTTCCGGTCGAAATTCCGGACCAGAACCAGGTCACCAGGAACCACGTCATGGGGCTTCCCCTCAGTATTATCGGGAAAAGCTGCGGCTACCTGTGAACGACAAGATTGTAGTGCAGACATCAAGGAAGCCAGGTAATCTGTCAGCATATTACAGTCAACATCAGTGATTTTGCGAGGTATAGGCGTCCCCCACATATTTGGTGGTCTACCGAAGATCACCTCGTACGGGGATAGCCCTGTTCGAGAATGTGCTACCATTCTCATGTAAAAGAGCGCAACTGGTAAGGCTACTATCCAATCGACACCTTTTTCCCTACATATTTTGGACAATCTAATTTTCAGAGTTTGATTATGGCGTTCCACGAGACCTGCTGCCTCGGGATGTCGGACACAGTGGAATTTCCATTGGTAGCCTAACAAAAGGGAAACGTGTTTCATTAGTTCGGATGAGAACGGCTGGCCGTTATCTGAGTAGACAACACGTGGTAAACCGTACCGTGGGAAGAATTCTCGAACTAACTGTTTGGCAGTAGTCGGGGCAGTGTAATCTGAAACCGGGTAGGCTTCTGTCCAACGGGAAAGAGCACAGACAACTACGAGAACATATTTGAATCCTCGACATCGTTCCATCTGGATATAATCCATCTGGAGGACTTCAAAAGCATGATCGGGAGGTTGAAATCCACCCTGCTCTACGGGGATGCTTTTACCTGGATTAAACTGACAACATATCATACAGGTACGAACTTTTTGTTTAGCTGCTGCTCGCAAGTGTTTGTTGAACCAAATGTGTTGAATGCTGTCTAGCATAGCTTTTTCTCCTAGGTGCGCTGGACTATGTATTGTGTTAATGATGACTTGAACCATGGAGTCGGGAAGAAACCATATAGATTTTTCCTTCGTCATCCATCCTTGATCCGTTTGGATCCCTCCTAATTCAGTCCATTTCTTTATTTCTTCTGGTGTAGCATGTGTCTGTATGTCAATTACATCAAGGGCGGGATCCTTAACTGTCATGCAATGTGTTGGTGTCGGAACTATTGTCTTTGTCATGTCAGTTGTGTGAGTCTGATTCTGAGCAGTCTGTTTAGCTGTTCTGTCAGCTAGGTCATTACCCTGAGAAATGATATCGGTAACTTTTGTATGGGCTTTGCATTTCATAATCGATATTGCAGTGGGTAGATGAATCGCGTCCAATAGGGCTTGAATGAGGGGTCCGTGTTGGATGTGGGCACCGTGAGAAGTTAAATAACCTCTCTCTCGCCACAGTACGCCGAAGTCATGGACGACTCCGAATGCATAACGTGAATCTGTGTATATGTTGACTTTCTTATTTTTGGCTTGAATACAGGCTTGTGTCAGAGCGATGAGCTCTGCTGCTTGAGCTGACAAAGTGTTAATACAATTTGTTTCAATGACTTCAGTGTCTGTTGTGACTGCGTAAGCGGCCACTAACTCTCCTGTACTTGTTCTCATACATGACCCATCTACATACAATGTCAAGTCTGGATCTGACAAAGGGATATCTGTCAAGTCTTGTCTGGGTTTCGTCGTGATAGTAATGACTTCGACACAATCATGTGCCAATGGATCTGTTCCGCCCACTGGTAACAGTGTGGCAGGATTTAACGTATTACAACGTCTGATTTCTATGTGTGGCTGAAATAATGTCAATTCGTAACCGGTGAGTCTCGCTATAGTCAAGTGTTGTGTTTGTGTGCGGTTCAAGAGAACCTCTACTGCGTGTGGTACTTGTACTGTCAATTGGTGTCCTAACACTATGGCATCGCTTTGTCTGATTGCTAAAGCTGTTGCTGCCACCGATTTCAGGCACGCAGGAAGAGCCTGAGCTACTGGATCTAATGTACTAGAGAAATAAGCACATGGTTTGTGTGATCCTGCTTGTTCCTGAGTGAGTACTGACAAGGCAGTACCTTCGCGTTCTGTAACAAAGAGTGTAAACTGTTTACTGTAACATGGTGTTGCTAAAACAGGTGCTTGGCATAAAGCTTTCTTTAAGCTTTCAAAGGCGTGTGTATGTTCTTGAGTCCAAGGGAGGACAGTCGATGTGGCTGCCTCCTGTGTTGTCAACTGGATGAGTGGTTTTGCTAGAAATGCATATTGAGGGATCCACTGCCTACAGTATGAAGTGAGGCCTATAAAAGCCCGCACCTCCTTTTGTGTCTTGGGTGCTGACATGTTAGCAATTAACTGGATGCGGTCGGATGTAAGCTGCCTTCCCTCCTTGGACAGTGAGTGCCCAAGGTAAACAACTCGCTGGACACAGAATTGCAGCTTAGAAGGGGACACCTTGTGCCCCTTGTCGGCCAGAAATTTTAAAACCGTCAGTGACGCTTTTTCACATTCAGGTTCGCTTCGGGCGGTGATCAGCAGATCATCGACATACTGAAGCAAGGCAGTGTTAACGGGCATGTGGATACTGTCAAGTTCTCGTTTCAGTGCTTGGCTATAGATGCTGGGGCTTTCTGTAAATCCTTGAGGTGCGCGTGTAAATTTAAAACTTCGTCCATTTAAACTGAATCCGAACAGATATTGACTTTCCGGATCTATTGGGACGCTAAAGAAAGCATTCTTGAGATCAATTACAGTGAAAAACGTTGCTTCTGAGTCAATAGCTGTTAGTAATGAGGAGATATCTGGGACCACAGGGTATTGTGGTACAATGCATTTATTTAATTCGCGCAGATCAATAACTAATCGATATACTGGTGGTGCTTTTGGATCCATTCTTTTAAGAATCGGAATTATCGGGGAATTACATACATTGGAGTCGGTTTCGACAACCACTCCTTGTGCAATGAGCTCGTCAATGATTTGCAGCAAAGCCACAACAGCATCTGGTGGTAACTTGTATTGTCGCATTCGTGGTAGTACTACTCCTGTTTTTAGTGTAACTCGATATGGTGTAATGTTCATGCAACCAACATCAGTGGGGCCTTGTGCCCATAAATGTGTAGGTAAATTCTGCAGTCGGTGATCCATGTCTCTGGACACGTAGTGACCTTTGAAGTCACGTAAAAATAGTCGTACTCCTTCCGGAGAACAACATATTATGGCTCCTAGAGCTTTCAATGTTTTTATACCTAACAAGTTTTCTGGACATGATTTAGTAAGCAATAAATCTGTAGTACGTGTCAATGGACCGATCGTAAGTGGAAGAGGTTGTGTTACATCATTTATTATAGGTTTTCCTGAGAATCCAAGGGAAATATTTTGTGAGCCTGAGAGGGGTGCCCCTGGAACTTCACTGCGTCTTATAGTTGTTCTGCTTGCCCCTGTATCAAGTAAAAACTTTCTGTCTTCCCCTAATAGTTCACTATGTACATAAGGTCCCTCCTGGTCTACAGGAACCTCAATAAGGGGTAAGCCAACTTCCCTCTCTAGGCTATTTCATGTATATCGCTGATAATCGGGATAATCTGCTTGTGCATACTGATACATCTGTTGTGTTGTTGCCTGTGTTGCAGCAATAGGCTGCGCCTGTGGCGGTGCTACGGTCTGTTGTGGAGCTGCCTGTTGCGGAGCTAGTTGTTGCGGAGCTAACCTAGGTTGTGCATGCTGAGGGATTTGTTGTTGATTCTGATCCTGTCTAGGTGGACGTGGTCTCTCCTGGGTTCTACCTGTAGCAATATTATGTTTCAGGACTGGACAATCGTGTATATAATGACCTTGTTGTTTACAATAGTTACATGTCCCTTTTGTAGGACCTGCGGAATCACCCTTTTGATGACCATCAGCTGGGACTGACTGAGCAACAAGCATTTTCATTTTTGTATCTTTCATACGTCTTTGTTCGTGTTCTTGTTCTTCTCTAATTCTATTGTGGTGATATTGTAACATCTGTAACATCTGTGATGGGGTATTACCTTGCCAGGTACTTTTGAATTTCAATACTCTATTCTTGACTTGCAGCAGAGAATTTTCAACTAATTTTGTCACAAACAGATGTGGATATGACTCACTACTGGCTTTTATGCCACTATTTATACCAAAACATTTTTCAAATCGAGAATAGAAATCACTAGTGTCTTCATCTGGCTTTTGTTTACAGGCTGATATTGCACCCCAGTCTTCCTTTTTCGTAGTTAATAATCGTGGCAGTACCTGCACTAGTAGCCCTGCTAGTGCTGTAGTCTTTTCCCCAAGCCCTGCTCCTGCAGCTCGGGCCCTTTCTTCGTTTTCTAATGCTGTCCAATCTATCTTTTGGTCTCCCACCTCCCATTCCTTTTCTTTGAGTTTCTCGTAAACACCGGCGGGTAATAGGACTTTCAATATTTTCATAATGTCGGGGTAGGTATACTCTCCCATGAGTAACATGTCTTTTATCTCACGGTGGAAACCTGCTGGATCCTTGTCATGGCTGGGTACTACTTTCTTCATTTCTAATAATTCCAGTTTAGTTATAGGCGTGTACACAAACACGCGTGTAAAGTTATTACCGTCACCTCTGATTGGGTGTACTTCGCGTAACGGGTTCTGTCTATCTATGTGATACATTTTTCTTCCCATGATGGGAACTGGAACGTGTTCTGGGCATACGAAAGTTAAATATTGGTTTCGGAATTCTAGAATTTCTTTAATCAAATCAGTACCTGACCCTCTCCATATATTCGTGAGTAGTTCTGTCAATATGTCAGGTAAGGGTCCTGGATCGGAGTGTTGGCTTTTATATAATATAAGGAGGTGTTGAATCATGTATATACTAGCTAAACACTGTTCGTATAGGTCAAGATTCAGAAACGTGTGTGCAAGTACATCATCATTGTATTCGCTGGGACTGTCAGCCCATTGTACTGCTGACCTAGCTAATTCTTGTTCGTCCATGGAATCGAGCATATGGTACCCCCTTCGATCTCGGAGTAATTTATCAGCGGCTTGGAATAGGTGTTCGGGGGATCTTGTATTTAACATAGGGGTTTGAAAATGTATATTATGTTCTGGACGTATCGGACGTATCGGGTCATTAAAGCCTCTAGTATTATTATGGGGTCTTCCTCTACCTACATAAGCTATTGTTTCTAATTGTTCTGATTCTTGCTCCTCCTCTTCTTCTGATTCTACTCTGTCTGTTTCTCGTCTTTCTTTATGTATTCGTTCTACTTCCTTGCGGATCTTTCGACACATGGCGATTATACACACCTGTCTATCATGTTTCTCTTCTGATATGTTCTGACCCCATTTGGCAAGTCTCTGCATGGTATCATGATCTGCCCCAGGCCTGTCTTGATTCCTAATTACACAATTTATGAAAAAACGTAGTAGTTGTCTTTGTACATCCACTTTCTGGTATTCCATAGCTTCGTTAATACTTTCTGGACCTCGCCCTGTTTGGACAAAGCGATATATATTGTCTAGGTGTTCAACCATTCCTGGTATCGTCATTAAATATAATGTAGCTCGTCGTATACGTAGTGATGATATGAGCAATTTGTCCTGTCTACCTGGTACTGGGTCGTATCTACAATCCACAAGCTGTTCCTTAAACATGTCGGATGTCGCTAGTTGGGGTGTACGTTGTTATTGTTATTGTTATTGTTATTTTGGATTTATATCGCGCCCAATCACCTGCAGGTCTCTAGGCGCTCGAAATCTCTAGTTACAACAATAAGCTTGGCAGACATTGCAAGAAAACACTCCCTGGTCTAGCTGACACTCAGAATCCTTCTAAACATCAGTGTTTTTAGCATCTTCCTAAACCGCAGGAGGTTCCCTTCCCTGCGCAGCATCTCAGGCAGCGTGTTCCATAGCTGAGGGACTAACACAGAGAAGGCTCTGCCTCCCTTGGTTACTAATTTGTAACGGGGGCAGACCAGTAGCTGAGAATCTGAAGATCTAAGTGTTCTCACTGGGCTGTACACAACCAAACGATCTGCAATATAGGCGGGAGCCTGGCCATAAATTGCCTTATGGGCCGTACATAGGCTCTTAAATTCCACACGCTCTTTAATGGGGAGCCAGTGCAGGCTATGAAGCAGAGGGGAGGCCTTAGTTCTCCGTGGGAGTCTAAAAATCAGTCGTGCGGCGTCATTCAACACGACCTGTAGTCTATTTATCAGGGTTTTGGGGAGTCCCAGATAGAGGGCATTCCCATAATCTAGCCTTGAGATAACAGTTGCTGCTACGATTGAGCGCATCATTGATTGAGAGAGGACAGGGGCTAGCTTCCGCAGTTGACGGATCACATTTATGCAGCTTCCCACCACAGAGGAGATTTGACTGGACATTGAGAGATCACAGTCCAGTTTAATCCCCAGACTCTTTACATTCAAACTTGGTTTTGGAGCAAGACCTAACTCTGCTGGCCAGTAGAGGTCATTCCAAGGTGAGGCGGTAGATGGAATCACCAATACCTCAGTCTTGTCTGGGTTAATCTTCAGCAGATTTTCAGTCATCCATTGAACAGTATGCCTCAAGATGTTCTGGGCATTAAGTTGTGCAGTCCTTGTGTTGTCGACACTCAGTAACAGCTGCGTGTCGTCCGCATAATTAAAAACTCTACAGCCCATGCAGGCCAATGATGCAATTAGAGGTTGTAGGTAGAGGTTGAAGAGGAGTGGGGACAGGGCGGAGCCCTGTGGCACCCCACATTCTAAAAACCCCACCTCAGATGTTTCATCCCCTAGTTGTATCTTTTGTGTCCTACCCGAAAGGAAGGATTGCAGCCATTTAAATGCTAAGCCCTTGATCCCAAAATCGCTCAGCCTGTCCAGGAGAAGAGCATGACTGACCGTATCGAACGCCGCTGATAGATCTAGCAAGATCAGGGCGCTCGGTGTCTTACAGTCAGCCATGCCTCTTAATTCATCCAGCACCGAGAGCATCACCAACTCGGTGCTGTGATGAGCTCTGAACCCTGCCTGTCGCTCATGGAGTAGTTGATGAGACTCCAGGTACAAAGACAGGGACTTTAGTACATGCTGTTCCAATATTTTTGAGAAAAAAGGCAGCTGGGAGATGGGCCTGTAGTTTTTCAGTATTGCAGGATCCAGACCAGGTTTCTTCAACAAAGGCCTTACACGAGCCTCCTTGAGTTCTAGCGGTAAATACCCTGTTTCCAAGGACCTATTGAGGAGGGAGATGATGCATTCCTCCAGTACCGGACGGGCTACCCGTTGGAGTGCTAAATCTCTAAGGGTCTGTTTATTTCGCGGCGGGGTGGCAAACATGTCTGTCGTACCTCCTGTAGCACCATCTGAGGTGCTGGGCACGAAAGGATTCGTTGGACGTAGGATAGGATAGAGATTGTAGATGCGGGAAAAACTGTAGATACGGACGGACCTGTGGGAACTTGTGTAGGAGGTTGTAGTTGCGGGGATACAGACGGATGTTCTTGGTGTTGAACACCATCGGCGAGCGGTGTGTGTGGTATGGCATTAGCATACTCGGGAGCTACGTCATCTAAATAGGAGGAAAGAAAAACGTCCTTTGCTGTTTTGGGATGTGTTTTGGGATGTGCTTTTATTCGGCCAGAAGAGGATACATACCATTCATAAGAGAGTTTCTTTGTCTATCTACTTGTTCTGATTTTACTCGGGTACCTTCCTCAATTAATAGATTTTCTCGGGTTTTATTTGAATTCTCTCTACCTTTCTCTTCCTGTCTGAGCGCTTTTTCTGTACGTCTATATGATTCTTTACGCCATAATTCAATGGCATCTTTCTGTGACTGTCTGGCTTTCTTTTTCCATAATTCTTCTTCTACTCTCATGATGCTATCTGCATCCCAGGTCCCTGCTGCGGGCCATCTCTGATTTTCTGGCAAATCCTTGGTGTAGTCCACCCATAAATCAAGAAATAATACGGCATCTAGGCCATGCTTATGATACATAAAGTACCCTGGAGTGTCCCTTGGTGGGATGGGAACAGCTTCTTCGAGTACCCTTTTTCTAGTTTTGATCTGTCTTAATTTCGAAAAGAGCGGCATTTTTAGACCTTATTACTAGAACACACTTTATACAATAAACACAATAATGAACAGTCATTCACACCACGATATATATAGAACGTATTAAAACATTTAACACTTAACAGTTTTAACGAACGATGATAACTAATAAAAAACTAGTTACTGACATAATACTGACACTAGATAATACTTATTTATATGCAAGACATACTAGATATACTGCTAAACAGTACAGATACACTGCTGAAGCAGTGCAGACCGGATTTGTGTACCCAAACCCGTCTTGACCGGCACAGACTATGTGCACGTAAAATGCCTCCCCGGTAATGGTACCCACCGGGTAGCTCGGAACGGAAGGCCTCGGAACGGAACTGAAACTGGACCGGACTGGACTCGACTCGACTGGACTCGGAACTTCGGAACCTGGTGGGCCTCTGTATACCTCGGATCTTGCTCTCTCAGCTAGGCTCTGGTCGGGATACTTCGCACTTCTCACCGCCTCGTCTGGGTGTTGATCGCAGCCTCAGTCGCCCCCGCTTGGCCGGAGGGAGATACAGGAAATCCTGCAGGTACGCGTTTTTGTCCGTTCAGCTATGGCAGGAGACCGGGCCTGCAACGCACCTCCGGCGCGTGAGATGAGAAAGTGTCCCTGTTCGGGCGCCAATTTATGTGGTAAATATTTCATTACCGGTACTATTTTTTATGCGGTAAAGTCTAGTAAAAATAACTCAGTAAAAATAAGAGGCAGAATCCGTGGTATTAGAGGTTCTAAAAGGCTTTATTCCTATACAAAGGAATACAATTCGAATTGCAGGCTTCTATTCCATCACCACGAAAGTTCAGGAAGGAAGAGCATACATTATTGACAGATAATTAGTTTTATAGGAAATGCATTACAGTGAAACAGATGCAAGAGGCGTAACAGTTGATAATACAGATAAAATGTGCATACGTAACTAATAGAGGCGGACATATGGGCGTAATTCAATAAACGTCATTATACATGATGTCACAAGTGGGTGGATCCATAAAAGAATCCTGCAAGGTCAGCAGAAATATTTGGCAGAGATGCGTGCGCAGCCGCATGACGTGTGATTGACGTGCAACTAGAGGGTGAAGGGGACTTGACATTTAGCTCTGCATGTGGAGACAGAAGTCTGGGGGTCATGTCAACCTAATCCCAAATCATATCTAATATCCTATGTTTAAAGAACTGTGTTATCCAAAAGGAAAGGTCTCTAGGATAGAATCTATTCTATACTGACTGTTAGTGCGTGTACAAGCGTCTAAGTGTCTACATGAGATGCGAGGGGGTAGGAATATTCCATGGTAACGGGGGCTATGAATTACTTGCATGTGGACAGCGAGGCCTGGCCCTTTGCACGGTAGCTGGAGGAATGTTTACCTAAACTACTAGACAGGAATGCATCGGATGAGGAGCGGAGTAGATAATCTTGAAGGTGAAATACAGTTTTTGGCAGGCAACAGGCTGGATCAGGCACCGTTAGCCGCGCAGGGAGTAGGACAAAGTTCATGGATACAGATGCAGGCTCAGACTGGAGCTTTCAGAGGCAGAAGGCAGGAAAAGACTTGATGACAGAATTCTGGGCCTACTCGCCTGAATCTGTAAAATGTGGAAAGTGAACCATATAAAGTCGGTGGCCTTTCATACGTAGGAATGGAATATCTGACCCATTCATGGCGGATCTGAAAGAGGACATGTTGACGGTGGACGCACATGTATTTGCGTCTTCAAAACTGGAACTGGAGGGAACATACATGTACTTATAGCATGCACATGGAGCCGTTGGGGTCTACGATAGGGGACATAACTGATCACAAAATTCATATTTCCTCAACAGGACAAGCCATAACATACCAAGCGTGGGCATGGACAACATCGGACGGGACCTCCCCAACCCCATAACAACCCCTACACCCCCCCAAAACACAACCCTGGCAACTAGCCAAACGCAAACTCAAACACCCCATTGTCCCAGTCAAGCCCCAAAACGGGCAAGTCCGTAGAAAGGAACGAAGTGGACGTCCAGCCACTCACCTCCAGCCGCTCCCCCCCAACCCCCCCGCCCCGCACCCAGCATTTAAAGAAGCTAAAGGCATCTCCCCCCGGAGTGAGTATTAGGCCGTCAAGGCCACGCCAGTGGAGCCGGCCGAGTCCCTGGCCGCTGCCCTCAAAGCGTCGGCCATGTCCGCCCTGATGGTAGGGGAATCAGGACGCCCTGCGCTGGCCGCTGATCGTCGCCTCGCCGACCTCCGCCGGCTCCGTCTCTCCGAGGCCCTCCACGACGGTGTAGCTCCTTCCTCCTCCGCCGCCGTAAGCCCCAAGACTCCACAAATGTCCTGCAAGGAGCGTAGCTGGTGTAGCACCCCGTTCCATCGAAAGATCAGGCGGAAGGGATGACCCCAAGAGTACGGCGTCTCGTGTTCGCGCAAAAAGTCAGTGGCAATCCTGAAGGACCTGCGTTTCTGCAGCGTGATGGCGGAGAGGTCCTGGTAAAGCGCCACCGGCCGTTCCCGGAAAGTCAGGGGATGTTTCCTGTGGGCCTCAGTCATGATGCGTTCCTTCAGCGGGAAATCGGGCAGGAAGGCCAGAATGTCCGGTGGAGGTGCCGATGATTGGCGCTGCCGGCCAACCCTATGTGCCCTATCAATGCTAATGGGGAAGTCCGCAGCTTCCCCCAGGATCTCTCGGAACAGGTCCCGCAGGTAGCTCCCCAGATCGGACCCTTCGTCTGCAGTCGGCACACCACGCACTCGAATGTTGTTCCTCCGTGATCTGTTCTCAAGGTCCTCAGAGTGGGCCTGGAGCTCAACACACTGCTCCCGGAGGCGGAGAACGTCCTGTTGAAGATGGACTATCTCCTCCTCCCGGCGTTGGGCCTCCGTCTCCACCGTTTCAACGCGCTCGCCAAGGCCCTCCACTTCCCTGCGCACTTCCCGGACCTCGCTGGCCACCTCCCGCTTCAGTGTCTGGAAGTCCTCCCTGAGGGAGCTAAACAGTTCCTCCATAAAGGTCCTCGTGACGGGTGGCTCCCCCCCAGTCACGTCCGCCGAGGCCTGGGAGGTCCCCGGCGAAGGCTGTGTTCTGTCCCGCAGTTGCTGGGCCCTGCCAAGCATGTCCGGCAGGGTGCGGTCCCCCTTCTTCGAGCCTCCTCTTCCAGACATCGCAAGCACTACGGTCGGGCACTGGTCCAGCCGCCCCAGGGATGCCCAGCTGCTGGCAAGCACTCGACGTGGGTGTCCCCCCACAAGCAGGGTCGCTGCGTCACAGGTGACAAAATGGCGGTCCAGCCCGGTCACCGCCAGCCGCGGGTGCCCATCCGGGACAGGAATGGAAGCTACAGTGGGGGGCTCCTCATCAGCACATCCCCCAAAAAGTCAGCCCGGCAGCAGCGGCGGTCACGTACATCCGCCAGCAAGGGCTCCGGCGAAGGCCAACACCACTGATCCCACGGGGACAAGATGGCGGCAGGGCGAGGCAGGGCAGAGCGACCAGGCCCGGCGACACCACCGGGGCCCCCAAAACGCACAGCAATCAAATAGGTTCCACCGCCGGTTTCAGTCTGTCACACGCAGGGGCCCAGATGGTCCGACCCCAACAGAGAGTCCGCCATACTTCGGCCAAGGGACAGGGGCCTACACAGTGCGAAGTGTCGCCGACACAGGTCCGAGTGCCAAAGCACCCGTCCTAAGTCTTCCGCACCGTCGGGTCCCCTCCCGCAGGGCTCCTTCACCCTCCGTCGAGCGACGGGCCAGATTCCCTCCAGATCGCAACTTTCAGCACCAGGCCCAGCCGAGGCGCCCGGACAGCACTCCGATGCGCTCCGCCTCTCAGGCCCTCCTTCGCTCCTCGAGCTCGATCGGACTTTTTGGGGGCTTCCCCCGAGGCGATCAGAACCAAAACGGCAACAACGTGCGCACCAGGTGCTCCGCCACGCTCCTCTTCCACGCTGAGCCTCAGCGGGGGGAGAAAAGCATAAGAAAAGGGCTCAAGCTTGGCCGGGCCGGAGAAGCTACGGGAGGAAGCGTCCGCTCACCCCGCCATCTTGGCCACGCCCCCCGTGGGATCTTTTTGTGGTGGTTTCACTGTTTTACTGTTGTAAGTGTTGCACAAAGACTTTACACATTGCCTCTTAGGTTAAGCCTGAGTGCTCTGTGACAAGCTCCCAGAGGGTTGAGCACAGGTTACTATGGGGTTTGCTGATGCCTCACCCTGACTAGGATTGTGGTTACTGCTTAACCAACAACCCCGTTTCTAACACTGAGGTCCTCCTGACAGCAGGTGTTATGAAACAAACTTATGCATATTACAATACAGAGGATGATGTGTATTAATTGATGTGCATTAGCCATAAGAAAACGCTTTCAGCACAGTTAGCCCTTCTTTTCTTTAGATAATACAATATAAGCAAGTAGGTGTATACGTTAATATTTCAATTATAATGTTGAGTCATACTTTCATCAGCCAACATGTTACTCAGTAGTATACTCTTATACGGGGACATCTTGAAGATTTTTGAAGTCCCGCGACAAGTATATTTTGTAGGCCCTTGTCTGGGCCAGCTTTGAATTTATGATTGAATTTCATCTCTTTCTTGGCCTCTTTGACCAGGTCACTGACAGTGCACAGCACACTCATTCAAATTCGAAATGTTTTTACTTCTAGTATTCAGGAAATAGTGACGTGTGTTTTCAATAATGCAGCACAGCAGCATTTCACTAATATTACTGCAAATAATCCTTGTGACACCCTCCTATTTCGCATTTGTGCGATCCTGTTTTGATCTAAAAGAAACTTTTTTATGGATGTTGCATGAAACATAAAGACATTTCTCTACAAAATGTATGTAATAGTTTCCAATACCTCACTGACATTAAAAAGGAATTGAAGGAAAAGGTTATTTAAAACAATCTGTTTAAGAATTATTCAAGGTCATGAGAGCAAGACTCTGCAGAACAGAACTGGCTCTAACGGGGCCCCCTGAAAAGCTGGGGCCCTGGGCCAGAGCCCATTTTGCCCATGCCTTAAAACGTCTCTGCTCTTATGAACCATATCTGAGCCTATGGAGATTGGTGGCAACAGAGATATTTAACACACACACACACATACTGCTAACATGTCATTCAATATATTAAACTATGAGCATTGTATAAAGTTATATTTCAGTGCCCTTACCTGGGTCCACCATCTGCCCAGTGTGTGGCGTTTGACCGTTTGTTACTCTCGTGCGCGGAGCAGAGGTCACCGTAGTATTTGTTGTCAAGGCCACGGCATAAAAGGGCGCGAGTATAATTTCATTATGATTCTAGTTGACACATGTTAAAACCAACATATAGAAAAAAAGCGCCCTCCAACAGGGAAAGAGCGAACTCAATTAGCACTCGTGGCGACGTGTTTGTCGCTTTCCAACTTTTTAATCACTTGAATATTCAATACCTTAAATAAATATTCAGTCTGATTGTTTCTTCATGAATATTGCATTTATTATTTCTTCAATTTAGTGGTTCATATGATTCTTCTCATGTGCGTTTAGCAATTGTACTGGTAATCAGATTATACAGGTATCCCAATGCATTTCAGGGACTCTGCCCTTCATCAGGGGGGTGATTCCTAGAAGGAATGTTTCATACGCTTTATTTACAGAAGCCAAGAACTGGCGAATGCATACAACAATACTTAATGTGCTAAAGTGTGTGAAAAAATGTGTGAGAAAAGGCAAATACGGAATCAGTGAAAAGTGCGATCAGAAGTATAAAACCAGTTTCTAGAACAGATTGCTCAAAGTGACCCCGCTCGCCAAATGGCGAAGTTTCCATGTGGAAGTGAAAAAGAAAAAAGGTCGCGTTAACCGTGAGCGCTACTTTAAAACCGAAATTCATGCCGTGAGCTAGTGTACCAGGGTGCAAGTCAGGTCTATGAGCTATATATAACAATTATTTCCTATGAAGAGCCGAAGAGATTACAACCCACAGTGTGTGTCAGAACACAAAATTCAGCTTATCAAAGAAATACTCACGCAAGAGTGTGCGTGGCTATAAGAAAAAAAATCTTGTACACAAGCGACTGTACAGATAGTGCGTGCTCATGAAATAAAGTTAACCCAAGGGAACCAACCTATCCTTCTCTGTCTCGCACGTACCTGCTATACTGCGGTGACATCGCCTTGTAAGTTTCCAACAGGGGCCGTCTCCATTCTACTCGTCATCCAGGAAGTAAATACTGTCTCCCACCGGAAATACTCATAAACACGAACAACAGACTATGCCCAAATAATGAAAATAAACGGGTTCTTCAGCTAGAAGAAACAAAGTGACTATAATACAAAAAATGTATAAAAGATAACTGTCAATCCATAAATCGAGTAGTTCAACCCGGCGCGTACTGGTGAAAAATTTGACTATTCAAGAATGAGATAAGAACCACCCCGATCAACCCTGAAGTAACAAAATTCATGATGAGAAAACTTTATTGAAACTAACAAGCTGAATATAAAAAACATTGTGTGCAAGGTCAGAGGAAAAATAAACAACGTGAAAAAGTAGACACGAACAACAGAGTATGCCCAATTAATGCAAATGAACTGGTTCTTCAGCTAGAAGAAACCACACGACTATAATTCAAAAATGTTTTAAAGATATCGGTCACTCCATAATTCTAGTAGTTCAACCCGTAGCATTCTGGTAAAAAAAGTAACTATTAAATAGAGGTGAGAACCGCCACGATCAGCCCTAAAGTGACAAAATTCAGGAAGAGAAAGCTATATTAATATGAACAAGCCGAAGAATGAATAGGTAAAAGCCCAATAAGAAAAACCATTATGTGCGTGGTCATGGTGAAAGTGAAAAATAAGCAAAAATAAACATCATAAACAAAAATAAACATCTTAAACAGATGAATACACACATCATTTTTAATGCTACTCAGTTTTCAATGTATTTACAAAAAGCTACTATATTCTAAACGTTCATTTAACCCCTTCGGGTGTATGAAATTGAGTTTACTGATCCAATAAAGTTCACGTTGTAAGAGATGTTGTTTATTATCCCTCCCTTCTTTTTCTTGTATCTGTTATAGCACCATGTACTTTAGCTGACTGATATTGTGAAATGTGCTGCTACTGTAGATTTTTGGTTTTTAGTCCGAATGTTACTTTTATGTTCCGTAAGATGGGTCTTAATTTTGCACTCAGTCTTATCCCCGTATGGTAAACCACAAGGGCACTTCAGTAGGTACACTATGTTGTTAGTATCGCAGGTAGCTGTACCTCTCAGTTTGATAGGGGTACCTTGAGTGGGATGCTGTAAAGATGAGCCTTTCTCAAGTAGTTTGAATATGATTTATTCTGAATACCACATCCCCAGTTTAATCAATGCTTCCCAGCTCTCAACTGTTCAAAATCCCTGGCAACATTCTGTGCTAGGTCAGCAGTGACCTCACAACATTCTGTGCTAGGTCAGCAGTGACCTCACAACATTCTGTGCTAGGTCAGCAGTGACCTCACAACATTCTGTGCTGCCAACAATTACAGATCAGTACATATCTTCCTTCTTATGAATTTAAACAGAACAATAAATAAAATAACAGAAAAATAACATATTTGAAATTTACATACAGCATTAGACTAAAGAATTCTAAACCTTAGATATGTCACCCATACTCCTTATGGCACTGCTCTCCAAAACTACAACACTACGTTTTACTCCTCTCACTCTGCATGGAGCTGAATATCTGCTCTCTCTTTTGCAAATAAATCCTCTTTTTTTCACAACCATCCAATCACCCATTTTGAGAATTCAAAGCATTCCTTTTGATTTCCTCACGATCAACCTCAATTCTCATTGCACTACCAGCAGTTCCCCTCGACCGTACAGGACATTCTTTGACACCAGGTTGTCTTCCCTTCAAGGAAACAAACTGAGAAATTCCTGTCACAGAATGGGGGAGTCGTCCTGTGCACCCACATCATCCTTCTCAACTCCTTCACCACGGAAGATGGTTAGCAAGTGAAAGCTGTATATTATCCATCACCAATCAATTTAGTCTCTCAACCAACCCATTAGCTTGTGGTCTGAAAAGAGCCACTTTTTTTGTGTACAATTCCCATGCCAGAAAGATAATTCTCCATCTCTCTTGAAACAAATTGTGCCCCATTATCCGACACAATACTTTTAGGAATACCTTCCTCCATGAAAACTACCTAAAAAAATTCAATAACATTTGAAGAATTTACCTCACTAACAGCCTTGAGCACAAACCATTTGGTATGGTAATCCACCAAGATTATGATGAATCTGCTTCTTAACCTCAACTTGGATACAGGTCCCAAAATATCCACAGCCAATCTCTTCCAATGTATTTCAGGTAACTCCACAACCTCTAGAGGTGGTTCTCTAGTCACCTTGGTTTTATCACTATTAGCACAAGCTACACAATTCCTCACCCTTTCCTCGACATCCCGATCCATCCCTGGCCACCAAAACAACTGCCTCACCTTTCTTTTCACAATTCCCCGGCCCAAATGTCGCTCATGAACAATATCAAGAATTCTCCTCCGAATCCCTTTAGGAGGAACAAACTGACTTCTTCTCATAAGATTATCACCGGCTACACTCAACTCCTCCCTGACCTTAAAATACTCAAGCATTTCACGACTCAATCTCTCATTCTCTTCCCAACCACACACAACTCTCCGTTCAACTTCCTTCATAACAACATCTTATTGTTTTGCAACCACCCATTTCTCTGCAATAATAGCTAATTCTTCATTCAAAAATACACTCTCTCTTGGTACAACCTGAGCAATGACATCTTCAGACTCTACCTCCACCGGCATCCTTGAAATGTAATCGGCCACAACATTTTTGCTGCCTTTCACAAATTCAATCTCATAATTATAGTCCATCACTGACAAGAGCCACCTAGTAATGCATGGCGTAACATTTCCTTCCAGTCTTCTACCACCTTTGAAAATGTATGTTAGAGGTTTGTGATCAGTTCTGAGTCTAAAGGGGATTCCCCATACATAGAACCTAAAACGATGTATTCCCCAGCAACAAGCTAGAGCCTCAAGTTCAATTATGGAACACGTAGTTTCCGCAACTTGTAATCTCCTAGACGCGAAACCAATTATGCTTTCTACTCCATTCTTGACTTTGCGTCAACACCGCACCAATGCCAGCCTTGCTAGCATCAGTTGTCACATACATCTTAGCCGAAACATCTAAGTGACCTAACGTTGGAGCATCAATAATACAGCTTTGTATCTGGGAAAATGCAACGTCACATTCCTCACTCCATTCAAATTCAACTCCTTTCTTCAATATTCTCCTCAAACATTCTACAATTTCAGTAAATTCCTTTACAAACTTAGCACAATATTCCGCTAAACCTAAAAACGATTTTAATTCCTCCTTATTTTGTGGTCTAGACGTTTTTTCAATAGCAGGCACAATGCTTTTTTTTGGACTGATACCTTTAGCGTCAATAGTATGTCCCAAGTAAGTTACTCATACGGATTTGATACTTCTCTCTTTTTACAGTCTGTAGTCTCATCATTACTTCTTCAAATAATTTGTCACGTTCAGAGGTATTCCTTCCCACAATGAGTATGCCATCTTGAAAACATAACACATGCTTTAAATCACCAAATATATTTTTCATAATTCTCTGAAATACCGCTGAGGCTGAGGCAAGCCCGAACGGCATTCTTTTGTAGCGGAACGCACCCAAAGGAGTGACAAACGATGCTAAATGTCTAGATTGTGCATGTAAATCGACTTGGGCGCCAACCATTCAGAAGCTTCGACCGGCTCTATTATTTGCTGTTGTAACAACTTATTCAGTTCTTCTTTTAATAGCACTCTCACAGCATTAGGAACATTCCTCACGTTATGCACAATAGGTTTTACACCATCTTTTAAAATGATCTTGTGTGAGAATCCTTTCAGTAAGCCCAATTTGTCAGAAAAAACCTTTGGATACCTTTTCAGATCATTACAACTTTTCATCACAAACGTCCTTCACTTCATCATGATCAGCTAACATAACTGGCTCAACAGCATTGGGGTTTATAACAATCCCAAGATCACGCTGATGGCGCCACCCTAATAAATTTGAGCCATAATCGGTAATATAGACTCTACCATGCACCTTACTTTCTCTAAAAGTAATTGTCATCCACATCGTACCTAAAATCTCTATTTTCCTTCCAGCATATCCTACAGTTTTTATATCTGGTTTACTCAATTGATACTTATCCATATTCTCCCAATTGTTTTCAAATGTTTGCTTGGAGATTAAGGTGAACAAACTACGCGAATCAACCAAAACACTCACAGGCACTTATCCAGAAACACATGACAATGAGGTTTCTCCAGTTTATATGTACTTTACAATTTTACGGCACACGCATCCAACTTTCCACCATTACTTCCAACCTGTACCTCATCATCCACCACAGAAATGATTTCAACCATTGAAATCAATTCTTCAGCATTATCCAATTCTTGATCAACTTGTTGGACTCTTGTTGCACCACTGAACTCAATTCTAGTCCTGCACATTTTTGCAAGATGACCCCTTTTACCACATTTCCTGCAAATGACACTTCTGGCAGCACATCGCACACTTGATGCAATGTGTCCAGGAGCACCACATCGAAAGCACTTTAACTCCCTCCAGTCACTAGTCCTTTCTTTCGTCTCCGTCTCTCCCTTGCTCCTTACTTCAACAGTCTTCTTTATATCATTACCCTTAACATTATGCTTTTCCTTAGATTGCACCACTCCCACTTCATCAACATTAGTCTCTTTCTTCACATATCCTGTATTCTCCATTTCTTTCAACCACATCGTTGTGTGCTCCATCCCTTTAACAATCTTGATAGTCTCTTCCAGATTAGGATCCTTAATCAACAACTTCTCTTTAATTCTTTTGTCATTTGTGCATGTAACAATCTGGTCTCTAATCAAGGAATCCGTTAACTGTTCAAAGCGGCATGACAATGATAAACCTCTCAATGTAGCAACGTAGGACGCTATATCCTCATCTTGTCTCTGTGCTCTTGAAAAAAACTTATGTCTTTACAAAACTCAATAAAGAGGTGTCACAACTCAAACAGGAACTGAGTGACAAAATGAGCAGCGACAAATTGACGAAAACACTAGAAGACATTAATTCACGGTTGGATAAATATACAAAAGAATTAATGAGAAAAAACTACAAAAAATCAAGAGAGACACTGTGGACTATAAATTTGGAGAGGTTTACAGTTGGGCTGAGGCTTATGCCTCACGGAGACAACAAAGGCCATTTACCAACAGATCCACAGAGGGAGAAACATCATCCTCATATGAATCACAACAAAGAGGAATACCACCCAGAAATATGAACATGCAATTTAGTAAAGAGAACACACCATCTACTTTGAGTACAGCCAACACAGATTTGGTACCTTTTTTAGGACGAGGCCAGAGAACACTCATCGAACCAGGGCAAAGTTCAAAGGAAAAGAAAGTACCTATAGCAAAATCCACCAGGAGTCAGACAGCCTCGTAATTAACATTTCGAAAAAAGAACTATCTCCTTTTTAAATGCAAACGTTACAAAAAGGATTGTCGTTCATTCCTCCTTATAACTCAAACGAATTGGAAACTCAAGTATGCTGGTTTAAATTCATGCAAAGTCTATGGTTACAACATTTTTTCAAAAACATTGTTGAACCCAAACCGAGTCAAGAAACAGGTACTTTACAGGATCTTAAACTTAAAACCAAATTCATGGCACCTCTGAGCCATAAAGTTTTGTGTTCATTTGAAACTGTCATTGGGAAAGAGTTGCATGATCTTTTTTAAAGAAATGAACAAAGAAGATCCAATTTGACCTTAAAGGAGCGTAACCTGATTACTCAACTGGCCTCAGATAAAGAAATCATGTTCTGCAAGGCAGATAAAGGTGGCACGTTAGTCATTCTTGATACAGAATTTTACCTCCAAAATGTAGAAGAACATGTAATGGATCAGAATATCTACATGAAACTTATTTCAAACCCAACTAGAGAATACTGCACTCGAAAAAGGAACCATTAATGAACAAGACAAGTAATTTTTGATAAAAGAATACCCAAGCACACCTTACCTGTATATGATTCCAAAAATCCACAAATGCTTAGAAAAACCGCCATTCAGACCCATCGTCAGTACTAGAAACTCGATACATGAACTTATAGGCAAATACATCGATCGTCATTTACAACCCTGCGTTCAGAACATGTCTACGTATTTGCAAGATACCACTGATTTTCTCATTAAAATCAACAACATCAAGATTGAAGAACACACTCAACCTGTTTTATGTACTATAGACGTAAAGTCTTTGAATACCTCTATTCCCCCTCATCTGGGATTACAGGCTATGGAATCATTCCTCATCGACAGCAATAAAGACGAAGACCTCCAAATATTCTTGTTAGAATTGATGCACTTCACGCTATATCATAGCTACTTCACATGGAATGAAGGGTACTACACTAGGGGTGGGCGGAATTTGCGGAATTAACCTTCGCAAATTATCGCGAGAATGTTTAAAATTATCGCAAACAAGCAGAAATATCGCGAAGATGCGGAAGTTTTTTTCCGGCATGTTCGCGAGATTTTCTGCATGGTTGCGGGTCGCCAACTTACCCATGTGGTTGCTTGCGGGCGCGGCCATCTTGTTTTGAGTTGTTCTCGCGGTGCATGATCGCGAGAAGAAAGACGTGATCGCGCGACGCATGACGTCACTGCGGGCGCGAACTGTCGCGAGACAGCGCAAATGGCTAAAAACAATACAACATCTCATGGAGAACGCAACCGGATCAAGAAAACTTGTCGGCGAACGCAGGGATTCAGGTAAGGCGATCGCGCGCGCGCGAGAATGTATCATTTTACAGCGCGAGCAAGAAACAAATTATCGCCAAGCTGCGGAAACCGGAATTTTTGACATTTTCGCGCTCTCCGCGGAACGCAAAAATGTCAAATTATCGCAATTTCCGCGAACGGAACAAAATTTTTGCCCAGGCCTATACTACACACAACTATCGGGCACATCAATGGTAAATTGCGCAGCTCCTGCGTATACTAATCTTTTTATGCATCGGTTTAAGCTCGATCACATTTTATACCAAGAGAATTTGATTACCTATCAGAGGTATATAGATGATATTTTTCTAATTTGGAAAGGACCTCAATCTAAATGGCTACAAGCCATAACTGACATCAACTCTATTGGTGATAGAATTCAATTCACGCACAACATCAGTATTGAAAGGATCTCATTTCTGGATGTTGACATTATGATACAAGACAAAAAACTGATTACTACTGTGTTTGCCAAATCTACAGATCGGAATAATGTCCTGCATTTTTCCAGTTTCCCTCAGAAGTCTTTAAAACAACATCTCCCTTACTCGCAATTGCTTCGGATTAAACGGATTTCATCCTCTGAGGAGATATACAGCAAAGACAGTACAAAAATGTTACAGAAATTCAAACAAAGATCATATCCAGGACCCATTATACAGGAAGCAGTTGACAGAGTTAAGCTGAAAGATAGAGCTCAGTTGTTAACCCCTAAAATTACTAGCGCTACCAAAGATGAAACTATGGTGTTTGTGTCAAAATACTCTACTGAAAGATGTAAGATCAAACAAATAATTCATAAATATTGGCCTTTGATGGAAGTAAAACCAGACTTTAAAGGAATATTTTTAAAAAATCTGATTATTGCATACCAGCGAACTAGGAACTTGAAGCAACTACTCAATAGAAAAATCAGTAAACATGAGCAGAATTACAGAGGGACAGTTCCATGTCACAATTGTGGAAGTTGCAACAATATTATAAAGGGCACCACCATCAGGCATCCCACTCAAGGTATCCCTATCAAACTGAGAGTTACAGCTACCTGCGATACTAACAACATAGTGTACCTACTGAAGTGCCCTTGCGGTTTACCATACGTGGATAAGACTGAGCGTAAAATTAAGACCCGTCTTACGGAACACAAAAGTAACATTCGGACTAAAAACCAAAAATCTAGAGTAGCAGCACATTTCATGGAAATGAATCACAATATCAGTCAGCTAAGGTGCATGGTGCTAGAACAGATACAAGAAAAAGAAGGGAAAGATAATAAACAACATCTCTTACAACGTGAACTTAATTGGATCAGTAAACTCAATTCCATACACTCGAAGAGGTTAAATGAACGTTTAGAATATAGTTGTTGTTTATAAATACGTTGAAGACTGAGTAGCATTAACCCCTTGTGTGCCCATGACGAGCTGGACTCGTCATGGGCCGCGGTTGCGCTGTGCCCATGACGAGTCCAGCTCGTCATGAACCCCGCCCGCTAATGCAACGGCCGGCACAGGGCGGGGAAAGGGAGTGGCACACAAGGGGTTAAAAAATGATGTGTGTATTCATCTGTTGTTTATTTTTGTTTATGATGTTTATTTTTGCTTATTTTTCACTATCACCATGACCACGCACACAATGTTTTTTTTTATTGGGCTTTTACCTATTCACTCTTCGACTTTTCGGCTTGTTCGTATTAAAATATAGCTTTCTCTTCCTGAATTTTGTCACTTCAGGACTGATCGTGGCGGTTCTCAGCTCTATTTTTAATAGTTACATTTTTTTACCAGAATGCTACGGGTTGAACTACTGGAATTATGGATTGACCGACATCTTTAAAACATTTTTGAATTATAGTCGTGTGGTTTCTTCTAGCTGAAGAACCCATTCATTTGCATTAATTGGGCATACTCTGTTGTTCGTGTCTACTTTTTCACTTTGTTTATTTTCCCTCTGACCTTGCACACAACGTTTTTTTTATTGGGCTTGTTAGTTTCAATAAAGTTTTCTCATCCTGAATTTTGTTACTTCAGGGTTGATCGTGGCAGTTCTTATCTCATTTTTGAATAGTCACTTTTTTCACCAGCACGCGCCTGGTTGAACTACTCAAATTATGGATTGACCGTTATCTTTTATAAATTTTTTGTATTATAGTCGCTTGGTTTCTTCTAGCTGAAGAACCCCTTTGTTTTCATTATTTGGGCATAGCCTGTTGTTCGTGTCTATGACTATTTCCGGCGGGAGATAGTATTTACTTCCTGGATGACGAGTAGAATGGAGACGGCCAATGGTGGAAACTTACAAGGGAGTATAGCAGGTATGTGCGAGACAGAGAAGGATAGGTTGGTTTCCTTGGGTTAACTTTATTTTATGAGCACGCACTATCTGTACACTCGCTTATGTACGAGATTTTTTTTTTTATAGCCACGCACACTCTTGTGTGAATATTTCTTTGGTTTATAAGATGAATTTTGTGTTCCCACACACACTGTGGGTTGTAATCTCTTTGGGTCTTCATTGGAGATAATTGTTATATATAGCTCATAGGGGGAACAACCTTTACAACGCAACTGTTACAACGCACTACACTTACAACGCATTTTTTACAACGCATAATCCATTACAACGCACTACACTTACAACGCATGACACTACAACGCATTTTTAAAAACTACCATTACAACGCATTCCATTACAACGCCTACCATTACAACGCATAATATTACACTACACTTTCCAACACTTACCCTACTGTTGCACCCCCTGGAGTTAGAATAGTAATTTTTACCCCTATACTATCCAACACTTACCCTACTGTTGCACCCCCTGGAGTTAGAATAGTAATTTTTACCCCTATACTATCCAACACTTACCCTACTGTTGCACCCCCTGGAGTTAGAATAGTAATTTTTACCCCTATACTATCCAACACTTACCCTACTGTTGCACCCCCTGGAGTTAGAATAGTAATTTTTACCCCTATACTATCCAACACTTACCCTACTGTTGCACCCCCTGGAGTTAGAATAGTAATTTTTACCCCTATACTATCCAACACTTACCCTACTGTTGCACCCCCTGGAGTTAGAATAGTAATTTTTACCCCTATACTATCCAACACTTACCCTACTGTTGCACCCCCTGGAGTTAGAATAGTAATTTTTACCCCTATACTATCCAACACTTACCCTACTGTTGCACCCCCTGGAGTTAGAATAGTAATTTTTACTCCTATACTATCCAACACTTACCCTACTGTTGCACCCCCTGGAGTTAGAATAGTAATTTTTACCCCTATACTATCCAACACTTACCCTACTGTTGCACCCCCTGGAGTTAGAATAGTAATTTTTACCCCTATACTATCCAACACTTACCCTACTGTTGCACCCCCTGGAGTTAGAATAGTAATTTTTACCCCTATACTATCCAACACTTACCCTACTGTTGCACCCCCTGGAGTTAGAATAGTAATTTTTACCCCTATACTATCCAACACTTACCCTACTGTTGCACCCCCTGGAGTTAGAATAGTAATTTTTACCCCTATACTATCCAACACTTACCCTACTGTTGCACCCCCTGGAGTTAGAATAGTAATTTTTACCCCTATACTATCTAATACTTACCTTAAATGCAATGTAATATTATGCGTTGTAATGGTATGCGTTGTAAAGGTATTTTTTAAAAATGCGTTGTAGTGTCATGCGTTGTAAGTGTAGTGCGTTGTAATGGATTATGCGTTGTAAAAAATGCGTTGTAAGTGCATGCGTTGTAAAAGTGTGCGTTGTAACGTCATACATCCAGCTCATAGACCTGACATGCATTCTGGTACACAAGATCATGGGCATGAGTTTTGGTTGTAAGGTAGCGCGCACGGTTAATGCAACCTTCTTTTTTCACTTCCACATGGGAACTTCGCCATTTGGTGAGCGGGGTCACATTGAGCAATCTGTTTTAGAAACTGCTTTTATACTTCTGATCGCACTTTTCACTGATTCCGTATTTGCCTTTTTTTACACATTTTTTCACACACTTTAGCACATTAAGTATTGTTGTATGCATTCGCCAGTTCTTGGCTTCTGTAAATAAAGCGTATGTAACATTCCTTGTAGGAATCACCCCCTGATGAAGGCCAGAGTCCCGAAATGCATTGGGGTACCTGTATAATCTGATGACCAATACAATTGCTAAACGCATATGAGAAGAATCATATGAACCACTAAATTGAAGAAATAATAAATGCAATATTCATGAGGAAACAATCAGACTGAATATTTATTTAAGGTATTGAATATTCAAGTGATTAAAAATTTGAAAAGCGACAAACACGTCGCCACGAGTGCTATTTGAGTTTGCTCTAACCCTGTTGAAGGGCTCTTTCTTCTATATAGTATCACACACCACACGGATCATAATGTGATACTCATCAGAACCGAAGAAGGAGAAAAAAGAATTAATTGACGAAGATTTGAAACCAGAGAGTGCAACCGCAACCCATTAATTTCTAGCAAAACCAACATATACTAATCAAGATCACATGCGTGAAACAAATGATGGAGTTTAAGAAAAGTATCTATAGATTGTCTGATAATAATGTAGTACATGGGACCCACATCTGGAAATATTTACGTAGCAGTAACGGTCGATGTGCCCCATGACGTTGCCTTCGTGCATGGGCAGGACCCTCTGCTCCGGTTGGGGGATCCACTCTGGCTGCCTGTGGAAATTAAATGAAGAAGTCAACAGTCAAATACCACAAATGATGATTGTGTACAATTTTTAACATAGTTACTTAATTTCATTTACATACAACTATGATGTTTACTAATTCATACACAATTTAACGTGCCAGTTTCAAAACATAATTGATACCTCCAGCAGAGATGCTCAACTGTTTCTTAAGAAGAAATTCGAAGTTAAAATGTGCAGTGCATAGGATTCTGGGACTTGTAGTGTGAAAGAGGATATAAACGCAAGAGAGGAGAATAAAGCCATGAATATTTCAAAAACCTTGAACTGACACCCATACTCATATCTGCACCTCATATTAATCATTTTTCAAATAAAGTCCTTGGGACAGATTCACAAAGAGCGTCCGCAGTTGTGGCCGAATCTTTGATCTGCAGCTTCTCATTGCAGAATTTCTGCTTAAGAGTTCAAAGGATGTTTGTGAATTGAGCCCATTGTTTACCCATCACATCGTACCTGTGTTGCAAAGTCATCATGTGCCCTGGGCACCCCCCAACTTTTTGCTGACTGGAACTGGTGGTAACTGACTCTGACTGACCCTGGGCTCTGTTTAACCAGGCCCAGGGCCAGTGACAAGCTAGAAGGAACACATTAGAATACAGTTAAGACACCCAACATACACTAGGGTACATTATGGTATGGTGAGGTACCCCTGTAATTGGCATGACCTACCCCATAAGACCCTAGTATATAATAGGGCAGGGGATTGAAACTACCTAGAAGTCCCCAGTATCCTGGGGCATGGCAGTTTAGAGGCCAGCAGGTTTTCTGCACCAGCATGTGTGCGGTGCTAAAGCCCGAGGTCAGTTTAAAAGCAGCACTGGTTGCCAGGACTGCTTTTAAACCTTAAATTGTGCCCAAACTCAACTTTGGGGGTAGACACACATAAAAAAGAAAAACCTACAATGTTTTTGCATATTAGGTACCCCCAGGGTCACCCCTCGGTATCCCTGGGGTGGGGGGTCAGTTATCTATAAGGTACGCCCTTATAAAATGAGTTTTTATATGCCTGGTTAAAGTGAAATTTTACATTTCACTCCCCACATTGTATGAAAGTACTGCTCAAATTCGACTTTGATACTAGAAGAATTGGGTAAGGAGGATCTGCAATATTTCTGCAGATTCAGAACCCCTAAAGTCTCCCTTAGTTGCACAGGGGGTGGGGGCCCTGCAGAAATCAGGGAAATAATTATAAATATGTTTTTATAAGCCCTGGTGCTAGAAAACTGGCCCGAGTCATTTTCCCCATTGCAAACCCCATGGCCCATAGGTTAACATAGTAGGAAGTTATTGATTAATAAATATTGATAGGAGAGGACTAGCCGGACCATTCAAAGACTTCCCAGAATGGTAGTAGTAAATCCAACAATATTATATTGTTGAATTTCTCCTAAAGTGTACATACAATAAGTTATAAGACTTTCTTGTTTGTGACTCCAAATTCAGCCTTCCAGTGGTCTGCCCTGATTGGTCAGAGTTAAGTGGATTAGCCAGGCTGCTTTGAAGAGGTGATAAAGAGCCCATGGGGTTAACATGTCTGCTGGGAGGGCAGTGTGCTGGTCTATAGGAATGCCAGGCCAGGAGGTGGAGTCGTAAACCATGCTCTTCAAAGGCAGAGGGGAGGCCTGGGTTTTAGTTTCGCTCTGACACTCTTGACCCAGAGTCAGGGCTAGGCTTAAGGAAGGTATGTGCAGATGGTAGGGGGAGAGTCCATGGAAATTAGCCATCCCAGGGGGTGTGTTTAGCCAGCTCTTACCTCCTTGCTGGAAAATCAGCCATTATGGATTTGGAAGAATGATGCACTCTGGGACAAAATAATGCCACACTCTACAGGATGTGGTCATAACTATGAGGAGTTGCCCCGCTGTCATTGGTCAGAAGTGACCTGGTGCTTGACCCACAGAATTTTGAATAAGTATCTGAGAGGGGCAGAGCCCTCCAGATCTGCTGCTTGAAACTGAATGAAGCAAGAAGTGCCCTGTTGAAAAGATTTTGCTGTGCAAAGACTTCTAAGGCCTGACCTCTGAAGACTGCACCAAGTGAAACTGCAGCCCTGTGGATTACCTTGCTGCCAAAGGACTCAAGAGTGGAACTCCCTGCAAGCTACAGGTTAACAGAGCTCACCTGGACAGCCCCACAAAGAATTTCCAGTCTGAAGTACCAGTGGATTTGCAAGGGTTTTGTTCAAGTGGATTGCGGAATTGAAGTTACACCTTTTCAAGGACCCTCTTGGAGATTCCAGAACCTTGGACTGTGTGTTGGATACTTTGGGACCCGCAAGCAGAATTTCAGGAAGGAGTTCTAACTAGACCCGCCTGCTGGAGAAGGCGGCACAACACAGTGGTGAGATATTCTCCAGAACAGTTCCTAAATGTGTGTCCCTGTCAGAGAAAATGAAATGACTAAAAGGGCCACTGTTGGTTTCTAAGCCCAAGAAAGTGACTAATCTTTAAAAATTCATATCTCTGGTTCCCTACAGTGGATTCTTTTTTGTTTTGGTGTCATTTAAAAGATAAAAATATTACAAAATTGGTGTCGGATTTTTATTTTGTGTTGTGTCTTAATTATTTACTGAAATGGTGTTTTTGAATGCTTTACATACCTGTCTTTGAAGTTAAGTCTGTCTGCTCGCAGCCTTGTTACCAAGGGTTGAGCATAGGAATAATTTTCTAAGACTTATGCTGAGTCCTATCATGTGTTAGTGGCCTTATTGCCAGTGGCAGACCCACATTTGCCCCGACCAATAACCCACTTTCGAACATTTGGTGCTCAGCAGTGTGGATGAGGACTTGTGTTTAAAAAGTACACCTTTCAGTGAATTATTTAAGATTATACAAATCCTCTAAATTGCCTTAGAACAAAACATTTGAGGTTGATTTTTGGAATTTGGACTAAACTGTTTTTAATACATTATTTTGATTTTTCCAAATTGTTCTAAGTCTATTGTGCCTAGTTTTTTGTGACCCAAAACTAGGGAACCATGGAGCTGGACCTGGCTAAACTGTCCCAGTTTAAGATGGCTGATCTTAGGGAACAGTGTAGGCTTAGGGGGCTGCGTGCTGCCAAGAAGTTGAGGAAGGCAGGGTTGCTTGAGTCCCTAAAGGCCTTGTCCAGGGCAGCTGAGGACAACCCAGGGGGGTGGGAAGATGTTTCCCCCAACTTTACCCGAGAGAGGGGTGAGGATGAGACCTTTCCCATTGTGACTAGTGTTAGCCAGGTGAATCAAGGTGGTGGTGGGAGTGGGGAAGGGTCCCTTACTCAGGTACCACTACTGTCCCTTGCAGAGAGACAGCTTCAGGCTCAATTAGAGTTGATTGCCTTGGAGAAGGAGATATTTTAATTGGCTAGGAGAAAATGGGAGAGGGAGGAGGTGAAAAGGAATGGTGGCAGCGAAAGTGAAGAAGAGGCTGAGATGTCCAGGGGTGGCAGAATTTAATCTAAACTTTCCAAGGGCATAGTACCCAAGTACATTGAGGGGGATGACAATGACAGGTGGCTAGCCGCTTTTGAGAAGGCCCTTAAAATGAGTAGAGTCTACTCTAGGTACTGGGGTGCACTCCTGTGGGAGTTGATTCCAGTAGCTGGGAGAGATAGGCTCCTGACCCTGAAGGGAGAGGATGCAGAATCATACCAGCAGATGAAGGCATGCTTAGTCAAGAGATTTGGTCTGACTCCAGAACAGTAAAGGGTGAAGTTTAGAGGCACCCAGAAATTGAGTTCAAAGTCTTGGGTAGACTTTGTGGACGTTTCAGTAAAGGCACTGGAAGGCTGGATTGTTGGTAACAAAGTTGACACATATGAGGGATTGTATAATTTGTTTTTGAAAGAATACATTTTGACACATTGTGCAGAAGAGAAGTTACGCCAGTATCTAGTGGACTCTACACTCACAGACCCCAGAGAGCTGGGGGAATCAGCTGATGAGTGGGTGAGAACCCGGGTTTCCATTCAGCACCAGGGGGGTGACCTTAAGAAAGGAGGACAGGTCCCTCCCCAGGGGAAAGCCCAGGTGTAGGAAGGTGGAATCTGACTATATGGTTTCCCCCAACTTTTTGCCTGGTATTTGAGTGGTTTTTGACTAGTCTGGCTGGGATCCTGCTATCCAGGACCCCAGCCTATCTGCTTTCTCCCTAAAAACTAATGTGTGTACCCTAGGTACAAACCAATTGGATGCTGAGGATACCCTGGCAGTCCCTTGTAGATGGTACCCTAGGTACCCAGGGCATGGGTCCCTCAGTAGGCCTACCAGGGCTGCAGCACTTATTGTGCCACCCTGGGACATCCATACAAAATGACACCACCAGACCACTACTGTAGTCTGGGTAAGTTGGTGCTAGCACCCCTTACAGGGATATAGGTACCCTATATCCCACCCCATTACAACACATGTACTCTCATAGGTCACCCCTATGGTAGGCCTTGGTAATCCTACAAGGCAGGGTGCTAAGGTATGTGTGAGGAGGGACCCCTACCTGAGTAGGGCCCCTCTGCAACCTTCGTAAAATCATTGCTGGGTTGTTTGTAGTGTAGCCATACCATATACTCTTAACCGCATTATAAGTCAATCGCGATAACGCGATAACTTGAGAATGGCTACACAGAACCATATTGTGTTTGGTGTCAAACATGTAGGAATCATACCCCCAGTCCAGCCATGGGCATGAAGGCACGATTCCCCCCTGCTAGAGGGGCGATATGGGAAAAGCGGCAGAATTTAGACACCAATTTAAAAGTGCACACGTAGTACAAAATGGATGCTACCGGCCACCCACACAACTCTGAATGCCTGTTGCTGGGGAAAATCCCAGCCTCGGCAGCTGGTCAATAGGGCTCCTGTGGCAGGGAGGTGCCAGCACCTTCACAGACAGGATATGTGGATTGGAACAGGGTGGGTGCACCAAATGTCCTTTCAGAGTTGCACGTAGGCAGCTCCAGCGCCTGCATTCTGCATACACCGCTTGGAACCGGTTCAGGGGCATCCTGCCCCTCGCCCAGGAGGTAAACACACAAAGGGGAGAGGGTGTAGCCACCCTTTCCCGCCTCACCACTCATTGGTGGACACTACTCTGGACACTCCCCTAATCTTGGGGATAAAGGTGAATAACGTGGCCCCAGAGCCTCAGATTAATCTTGGACTTCACAGACCTGACCTTCGACGAGCTGCTGCCCAGCTGACTGAAGAAATCTCCCTGGGATAAAGGAATTATCCCCCTGCTTGGCAGGCACCTGAAACACTGCAAGTGACCCGGTTGGAAGCTCGCTGCTCCTGCGGACTTCAACGTCTTCCAGCACCCTTGAGGTGGGTTTCCAGTGCATCCCAGAGGCCAGTGAGTGTGCTCAACGAGTTTGGGCACCATAGACCGCGTGGGTGCCGAGATCCCCAATACCCCAGGATACCGGCCACCTCTTGCATAGCACACAACCCTGACCAGTGGGGAAGTTGTTCTTTGGCCCGTTTCCGAGCCAACCACTCTACAGCAATTGTGCCAAAGACCAGCGCCCTAGCCCCCTCCGGTGGCCCGTGGGTGCCCTTTTACGCACTCCAAATTGCCGCCTCCGGCGGTCCCTTGGCTCTCGACTTGCGGGCCCTAGCGGAGGTCTATCTCAACAATCAAGAGTTCTCCTGATTGCTCCAGGCCTGCTCTACAGTCTCCCCAAAGGAGACCTCTCACAGACCTCGTGGGTCTGCACCGTAGCAGATTTGTTCATCTTGTGTGGGTTGCGGTTGCCAAGGCTTAGTGGATCCAATCCGGACACTAACACCGCAGCGACCCTCATCCAACGTGGGACAGTCGCCCTCCAGAAGCTGGCCTTCCTTGAAGCCTCCTGGAGCCCGTGGCTGCAGATCCAAGCTACACGACCTTCCACCTGAGCACCCGACATCGAAGGGCTCTTTGCTTTGAGCCTCCTGGTCTCTTTGCCGTGACCCAGACTCTGTCCCCTCTGCTTTCAGGTTCTTCTCTACAATCTTCACATCTTTGATCTTCACGGAATCATCGACGCTTTTGGCTAGCAGAACTTTTGACTATTTTCCCATTGAAAATCAGCCCGCGACCCGACATTGAAATCGACCTATGCACCCGGCTTCCCTGGGGCAGGTAACAGTGGTACCTCGGTACTCTCGTGGTAGTGGGCTCCTCAAAAGCTTAACTCTAAAGTTTTAACTTTGAACTCCTGCTAGAAGTATTTTAAAACTGTTTATTTCCAACCGCGACATTCTCCATAGGCTATAATAAAGATCCCGATAGCAGCTATTTCCACTGCACGCGCCTCCCGTGGGTCCCCTTCCTCATAATCTGGGGTGGATCCTAAAGGGGCCAGCGATCCTAAATGCCCTAGGCATTGTCTGTAGAATTGTCGTGGTTCTTATACCACTATTTTAGAACATGGTTTGGTCCCCCCCTGGGGCCCAATGTTAACAGGGCTATTTATTTGTATCTATCAATGCTTGTTTGATTTGTAACTTTGCCTTAGCCTCATAAAGAGACTGTGGAATTCTGTTTAGAATAAATACATATATTTTATATATATACCTGTGTGGACTACTCTTTCATTTGGTCATTCAAGAGGTTATCTATGGTAAAACAATAAGCTTAACACTCCTTCAAGACTTAGCCTGAAGGCTGCTCTCCACAGCTACCACTAGGATAGCTTTCTTTAAAGGTTGTCTTTTAAACCTATCACCATAAGAGTCGAATTGGACTGGTGCAAGGTGGCCACTATAACTAGTGACCAGCATATGCCAGGCCAACTTCTCACATTGGTGTGCAGCGGTTGGATTCAAGCTTGCCATTGTTTTACCAGATAATAAATTGAATTTCTAAAGTGAAAACCACTAGGTACCAAAGGTACATATACAATTCAAGCTTAGAATTCAATAAGTTCTACTGAACTTAGGAGTTGTGTGTAGAGGGTTTAGCACACCTTGACTACAACTCAAGAGAGTGTTCAGTAGGCCACACCTAGTGTAGGTAGATACAGCAGTACCACTACACTAGAAATGTCTTTGCATTCAGGTGCCCATAAGGCTCTGGAAGGACCCCATAGGGTCCCAGTCGACAAATATGATCATCTCTCCTTTGCTGAGCTTAGGAAGATGTGCACCTCTAGGCAACTTAAGACAAACAAAGGTGCCAACACTCAACGTCTCAGGGAAATCCTGCTCATAGCAGACTTTAAGCAGACTTTAGGGTCTGATGGGGTAGACAGGTTGGGTGGGCATCCCTCTGAAGAGGACACTCCCAGAGTGGAATCTGATGAGGACCAGGAAGAGGAAGAGGAACTTGACCTGGATGACCAAGACCATTCACAACATGGAGATGATGGCCCAAGAGGCACTCTCTCCATCCCTAAGAGGAGAATGGTGGATCCAAACAGAAGGAACAGATCCCCCTCAGAGGGGTCCAACCATTCTGTGAGATCCAAAGGGACCTCTGCCTCTTCTCAGAGAAGAGAATCCTCCCACGAGAGGAAATGCAGACTGATCAAATTTGAGCAGGCTAAGTTACAGCTTAAGAGAGAACAGTTAGCATTGGACAGGGAAGCCCTGGAGCTTCAGAAAGCTTCAAGAAAGTGGGGTCTAGAGACTCCTGGTGGCAGTGATATCCCTAGAGTTAGAGAGAAAGCTCCTGACAATAGGAACCTCCATAAGATTGTGCCCCCCTATCAGTCAGGGGATGATATCCACAAACGGATAACTGCACTTGAGAGGGCCTGTAAAGTTCAGAGGGTCCCAGTAGAGAAGTGGGCAGCAATCTTGTGGCTCTCCTTTGCAGACAAAGGTAGAGACAAGCTCCTCTCTGTAAGAGAAGAGGATGCAGATGATTATTATATCTTGAGAGATGCTTTAATAGATGGGTTTGGCTTAACCACTGATCAATACAGACTTAAGTTCACCCAGAAAGCACAGGATCAAGATTGGGTAGACTTTGTGGATTGTGCTACCAAGGCACTGGAAGGCTGGTTAAATGGCAGTAAAGTAAAAGATTATCAAGGATTGTACAATCTCATCATGAGGGAGCAGATTCTTAATAATTGTCAAAACCAACTCTTACACCAGCACCTGGTGGACTCTGATCTGACCTCTCCCCAAGAATTGGGAAAGAAGGCAGACAAATGGGTCAGAACCAGGATCAGGCCCAAGAACCAAGGCGGTGACCAGAAGAAAGATTCCACTAAGCCCAAAGAGAAAGGTGGGGATAATAAAACAGAAAAGTCCTCTGAAGGGCCCCAAAAACCCAGTTCTGGGGGTGGGTCCCAAAATCCTTCCTCTTCTAACAAGAAACCATATTGCCATGTGTGCAAGCAACCTGGCCACTAGAAAACTGACTCCAGCTGTCCAAGGAATGGCAATAAAGAAAATGTTCCTCCCATTGCAGCTCCAACACCTCCTGTTGCTACTAGTAGTAATCCCCCAGGTGCTGGGAGTGCACCCAAAAACTTAGTTGGGCTTTCTTGGGGAACTCAGGTGGACTCTGGCCTAACCAGGTCCCCTACACAAGCAACTCTAGTCTGTGATGGTGGCATGGGGTTTGCCAACTTTACCATGAGTCCCAGTATCCTGGGCAGGTACAGACAAGAGCCTATGATCAATGGTCAGAAGGCTGTGGCCTACAAGGACACAGGGGCTAGTGTCACCATGGTGACCCAGAGACTAGTGCCCCTAGAACAGCTTTTACCTGGGTTTAGCTACCAGGTGACCAATATTGATGGAATTAGGACAGACCATCCCATGGCAGTGGTAAATCTCAGCTGGGGAGGGGTCACTGGCCCAAAGAGAGTGGCAGTGTCCCCAAACTTGCCTGTAGATTGTCTACTGGGGAATGATCTGGAAATCTCAGCCTGGGCTGAGATTGATCACAAGGCCCATTTAAAAATGTTAGGCATCCCTGAGAGAGTGGATGAGACCCTGAGGGCCTCACCTCCACCCCAGGAGAAATTAAAGGGAGTGAAGCCTGAAACTATGGATCACTCCACCCAAACAGAGAGCATAGGGGGTGAGGAACAGTCCTCCCCCCACCAGACTAAAGGTAAGGGTAAAGTTTCTCAAGGAACTGATCCTGCCCGCTTGTGAAGTAACTGCCCCAGAAGTGGACAGGCCTGGCCTGGTCACCTCTCTGATGGCAGGGGATCCTTCCAAGGTGGTACCCAGTCTGGAGCAGGTATCCTGCCCCTCTCTGCCTCAGTCAGCCCAGGGCTGCAGAGGTCTGGGAGGTCAGTGGACCCTTAATGGGCCCCTGTCCAGAGGAACCCCCTCATCAGCAGATTAGGGACACCCAGCAGAATAGTTCTAGCCAGGTGAATATTCCTCTACAAACTGAGGGATCCCCTTACCCCTAGGTACAGGTACCCCTCAAATGGATGTTGTTGGGCCCAGGGAAACCTGGGGCATAGTTGCCCCAAACCTTCCAGTGCCCTCCATTATTCCAACCAAAGGGTTCCAACCCCCAGCTGTAGGCAGCCAGAGGTTGATCCTTAGGGCCAGATATGACTCAGTCATGGGCAGACAGGCTTCCATGGTGACCAGTGACCTGAGGAGGTTGAGACCACCCCAAATAGGGCCTCACTTCCAGACTCAGCCACCCCACCAGCCTGCTTCTGCACCAAAACCCAATACAGGTAATTTCCCTAGACTTTGGAGAAACTCAAAAACCCCTTGGGGTAGGATTTCCCAAGTGGACCATGAGACAGGGAGCAACCATGCTAGTGCAGGTTCTTCCTTATATGGCCACTCAGGAAATAAAGGCTTATCTGGACAAGGTTAGCCTTATCTCCTTTCGTTTGGGGGGGGCGGGGGCGGTTATGTAGGAAGGTGGAATCTGACTATATGGTATCCCCCAACTTTTTGCCTGGTATTTGAGTGGTTTTTGACTAGTCTGGCTGGGATCCTGCTATCCAGGACCCCAGCCTATCTGCTTTCTCCCTAAAAACTAATGTGTGTACCCTAGGTACAAACCAATTGGATGCTGAGGATACCCTGGCAGTCCCTTGTAGATGGTACCCTAGGTACCCAGGGCATGGGTCCCTCAGTAGGCCTACCAGGGCTGCAGCATTTATTGTGCCACCCTGGGACAGCCATACAAAATGACACCACCAGACCACTACTGTAGTCTGGGTAAGGTGGTGCTAGCACCCCTTACAGGGATATAGGTACCCTATATCCCACCACATTACAACACATGTACTCTCATAGGTCACCCCTATGGCAGGCCTTGGTAATCCTACAAGGCAGGGTGCTGAGGTATGTGTGAGGGGGGACCCCTACCTGAGTAGGGCCCCTCTGCAATCTTCGTAAACGCATTGCTGGGTTGTTTGTAGTGTAGCCATACCATATACTCTTAACCGCATTATAAGTCAATCGCGATAACGCAATAACTTGAGAATGGCTACACAGAACCATATCGTGTTTGGTGTCAAACATGTAGGAATCATACCCCCAGTCCAGCCATGGGCATGAGGGCACGATTCCCCCCTGCTAGAGGGGCGATATGGGAAAAGCGGCAGAATTTAGACACCAATTTAAAAGTGCACACGTAGTACAAAATGGATGCTACCGGCCACCCACACAACTCTGGCTGCCTGTTGATGGGGAAAATCCCAGCCTCGGCAGCTGGACAATAGGGCTCCTGTGGCAGGGAGGTGCCAGCACCTTCCCAGACAGGATATGTGGATTGGAACAGGGTGGGTGCACCAAATGTCCTTTCAGAGCACGTAGGCAGCTCCAGCGCCTGCATTCTGCATACACCGCTTGGAACCGGTTCAGGGGCATCCTGCCCCTTGCCCAGGCGGGAAACACACAAAGGGGAGAGGGTGTAGCCACCCTTTCCCGCCTCACCACTCATTTGTGGACACTACTCTGGACTCTCCCCTAATCTTGGGGATAAAGGTGAAAACGTGGCCCCAGAGCCTCAGATTAATCTTGGACTTCACAGACTTGACCTTCGACGAGCTGCTGCCCAGCTGACTGAAGAAATCTCCCTTGGGATAAAGGAGTTATCCCCCTGCTTGGCAGGCACCTGAAACACTGCAAGTGACCCAGTTGGAACCTCGCTGCTCCTGCGGACTTCGACGTCTTCCAGCACCCTTGAGGTGGGTTTCCAGCGCATCCCAGAGGCCAGTGAGTGTGCTCAACGAGTTTGGGCACCGTGGACTGCGTGGGTGCTGAGATCCCCAATACCCCAGGACACCGGCCAACTCTTGCATAGCACACGACCCTGACCAGTGGGGAAGTTGTGCTTTGGCCCGTTTCCGAGCCAACCACTCTACAGCAATTTTGCCAAAGACCAGCGCCCTAGCCCCCTCCGGTGGCCCGTGGGTGCCCTTTTATGCACTCCAAATTGCCGCCTCCCGCGGTCCCTTGTCTCTCAACTTGCGGGCCCTAGCGGAGGTCTATCTCGACAATCAAGAGTTCCCCTGGTTGCTCCAGGCCTGCTCTACAGTCTCCCCAAAAGAGACCTCTCACAGACCTCGTGGGTCTGCACCGTAGCAGATTTGTTCATCTTGCATGGGTTGCGGTTGCCAAGGCTTAGTGGATCCAATCCGGACACTAACACCGCAGCGACCCTCATCCAACGTGGGACAGTCGCCCTTCAGAAGCTGGCTTTCCTTAAAGCCTCCCGGAGCCCGTGGCTGCAGATCCAAGCTACACCACCTTCCACCTGAAGCACCCGACATCGAAGGGCTCTTTGCTTTGAGCCTCCTGGTCACTTTGCCGTGACCCAGACTCTGTCCCCTCTGCTTTCAGGTTCTTCTCTACAATCTTCACATCTTTGATCTTCACGGAATCATCGACGCTTTTGACTAGCAGAACTTTTGACTATTTTCCCATTGAAAATCAGCCCGCGACCCGACATCGAAATCGACCTATGCACCTGGCTTCCCTGGGGCAGGTAACAGTGGTACCTCGGTACTCTCCTGGTAGTGGGCTCCTCAAAAGCTTAACTCCAAAGTTTTAACTTTGAACTCCTGCTAGAAGTATGTTAAAACTGTTTATTTCCACCCGCGACATTCTCTATAGGCTATAATAGAGATCCCGATAGCAGCTATTTCCACTGCAAGCGCCTCCCGTGGGTCCCCTTCCTCATAACCTGGGGTGGATTCTAAAGGGGCCAGCGATCCTAAATGCCCTAGGCATTGTCTGTAGAATTTTCGTGGTTCTTATATTACTATTTTAGTATATGGTTTGGTCCCCCCCCCTGGGGCCCAATGTTAACAGTGCTATTTCTTTGTATCTATCAATGCTTGTTTGATTTGTAACTTTGCCTTAGCCTCATAAAGAGACTGTGGGATTCTGTTTAGAATAAATACATATATTTTATATATATACCTGTGTGGAATACTCTTTCATTTGGTCATTCAAGAGGTTATCTATGGTAAAACAATAAGCTTAACACTCCTTCAAGACTTAGCCTGAAGGCTGCTCTCCACAGCTACCACTAGGATAGCTTTCTTTAAAGGTTGTCTTAAACCTATCTACCATAAGAGTCGAATTGGACTGGTGCAAGGTGGCCACTATCACTAGTGACCAGCATATGCCAGGCCAACTTCTCACACCAGGGAAATGAAGGTCAAAAACCTAAGGAGTCCTCCAAAGACCCACAAAAACCTGCACAAGGAGGGGGGGGGGCCCGAGTCAACCCAAATTCAAAGGGAGGGGGTTTTAGGGAAAGCCTGGTAGGTTCTTTCATCCCTCTAAGGTGGGTAAGTGCTTTGACTGTAACCAGCCAGGGCACAAACAGGGAGATGCTGTCTGCACCAAGAAGCTCCCCCCTAAGGGGCCATCCACAGGGATTGCCAGTGTCAGTGTAGCGTGGAGAGTGGTGCCCCAGAGTGGGGTAGTCCGGTGGTGGAAGCAACCTTAGTGTCCCTGGGTGGGGTGAATATTGCAACCCTTGCTGCCTTACCTCCAAACATGGACAAGTGCAGGCAGAGGCCTAAAGCGAATGGGGCTGAGGTTGAGGCTATCAGAGACACTGGGGCTCATGTAACTATGGTCCTGGATGAACTGGTGCCTCCAGAGAGGATGTTACCTGGTGATGTTCACCAGGTGACATATGCAGACAGCACTACCAAACGCCATCCTATGGCTGTGGTGGATTTGGAATGGGGAGGCGTGACAGGCCCTATGAAGGTAGCTGTGTCGAAGGTGCTCCCAGTCCAGTGTTTACTGGGCAATGATCTTGAAGCCTCTGTGTGGTCAGAGGTGGAGAGAGGACTCCATCTGAAAATACTGGAGCTCCCTGAGTGGGTATGTGCTGTGACTAGGTCACAGACTAGCCAGAAGGGAGGGGCTGGACACTTGGATCCTGGAACAAAGGGGCCAAGCATCCAAGGACAATGGCACTGGGCCTGGTGAGCCAGCCCAGGGAACTCCAGAGGTGCAGGAATAATATAACCCTGATGGGGAGGCTCTGGCCTCTGAGGGAGGGACTCCATCCCTGCCAGAGCTGGCAGATTTGGCAGAACTGACAGGAGCAGGAGGACCCTCCAGAGAGGAGTTCAGTCAGGGACAGCGTGACTGTACCACCCTTGATAGCTTGAGGCGGATTGCTTCTAAGCAAGAGGAGGGGGATGACAGGGGGTGTCACAAACTCTACTGGGAAGATGGACTGCTTTATACTGAGGCCAGAAACCTCAAGGAGGGGCCACCAGGAGGTTGGTGGTGCCCCAGGAGTACAGAGAGTTCATCCTGACTTTGAGTCATGATATCCCCTTGGCAGGACATTTGGGACAGACAAAGACATGGAACTGGTTGGTGAACAATTTCTACTGGCCCCATATGTCTGAAAAGGTAAAGGAGTTTTGCAGCTCCTGTGTCGCCTGTCAGGCCAGTGGCAAGGCAGGGGGCAAGACAAAGGCTCCCCTACCTAATACCACTGCCAGTGGTTGGGGTTCCTTTTGAAAGGGTTGGGATGGACATTGTTGGTCCCCTGGACTCACCTACTGCATCAGGCAATAGGTATATCTTAGTGGTAGTTGGCCATGCCACTAGGTACCCTGAAGCCATACCTCTTAGAACCATTGATGCTCCTGCTGTGGCTAGAGCACTGCTTGGTGTGTTCACCAGAGTGGGCTTTCCAAAAGAGGTGGTGTCAGATAGGGGCACAAACTTCCTGTCCAGCTATCTGACTGCTATGTGGGATGAGTGGGGTGTCAACTACAAGTTCACCACCTCCATCACCCAATGGTCTTGTTGAGTGATTCAACAAAACCCTGAAGGGCATGATAAATGGGTTGTCAGAGAAACTCAGGAGGAGATGGGATGTTCTCCTCCCATGCTTACTGTTTGCCTACAGGGAGGTGCCACAGAAAGGGGTTGGTTTCAGTCCTTTTGAGCTGGTGTTTGGACACCCTGTGAGGGGGCCATTGAGCCTGCTAGGAGAGTCGTTAGAGAAGCCTCTTAAAGAAGCTAAGGACAATGTGCTTGTTTACGTGCTAGGCCTGAGATCTAGAATGGCAGAGTACATGTACAAGGCAAACAGAAAACTGGAGGCCAGCCAGGAGCTCATGAAGCACTGGTATGATCAAAAGGCTTCTATGCCTGAGTATACTCCAGGACAGTTGGTGTGGGTGCTGGAGCCTGTGGCTCCCAGGGCCCTCCATGACAGGTGGAGTGGGCCCTATCCAATCTTAGAAAAGAAGGGTGAGGTTACCTATTTGGTTGACCTTGGCACCCCCAGGAACACTCACCGGGTCCTGCATGTGAATAGTTTGAAACCCCACCATGACAGGGCAGACATGACGTTGTTACTGGTGACTGATGAGGGTGTGGAGGAGGAAACTGAGCCTGTGCCCGACCTCCTCTCCACTAATGTGCAAGATGGGTCAGTGGAGGGAGTTGTACTCTCTCCCAAATTGACAGACCAGCAGCACAGAGACTGTAAGCAGGTGCTGGAGCAGTTTGCTGGCCTGTTCTCTTTGACCCCAGGCATCACTGAGTGGTGTGTGCACCACATTGACACTGGTGACAGCCTACCTGTCAAAAATAAACTGTACAGGTTCTCTGACCATGTCAGAGCCAGCATTAAAGCTGAGGTTGCTAAGATGCTGGAACTGGGGGTAATTGAACCGTCTGAGAGTCCATGGGCCAGTCCAGTGGTGCTGGTACCTAAACCTAATCCTCAGGGGGGACCCAAGGAGTTAAGGTTCTGTGTGGACTACAGAGGTTTGAATGCAGTCACAAAGACTGACGCTCACCCTATACCTAGAGCTGATGAGCTCATTGATAGGTTAGGGGCTGCTAAGTACCTGAGTACATTTGATTTGACTTCAGGTTACTGGCAGATTGCCCTCACTGATGGAGCAAAGGAGAGGTCAGCATTCTCCACACCAGAAGGACATTATCAGTTCAAGGTAATGCCCTTTGGATTAAAGAATGCACCTGCCACCTTCCATAGGTTGGTGAACAGGGTCTTGTCTGGGTTGGAACAGTTCAGTGCAGCTTACCTGGAATTATATAGCTGTAAACAGTTCTACCTGGCGGATCACTTAAGCCACCTAAGGGAAGTGCTTCAGGCCGTGCAGCAGGCAGGCCTGACTATCAAGGCAAGCAAGTGCCAAACAGGGCAGAGTTCTGTGGTGTACGTGGGCCACCTGGTAGATGGGGGCCATGTTCAGCCTCTCCAAGCGAAAACCCAAACTATTTTGGATTGGACAGATCCTGTTACCCAGACTCAGGTCAGGGCATTCCTTGAACTGACAGGGTACTATAGAAGGTGTGTTCAAAATTATGGGACCATTGTGGGGCCCCTAACAGAAGTGACTTCTAAAAAGAGGCCCAAAAAGGTGATTTGGACCCCAGAGTGTCAGAAGGCTTGTGACACTCTGAAAGCTGCGATGTGTTCAGCACCAGTGTTACTGGCCCCTGACTACACAAAAGACTTAGTAGTTTAGACAGATGCTTCAGAGCAAGGGATTGGGGCAGTTTTGTCACAGTTAAATGAAGGGGGCCTTGATCAGCTAGTTGCCTTTATTAGTAGGAGGCTTCCTCCCAGAGAGCAGAGGTGGAGTGCCATTGAAAGAGAGGCTTTTGCTGTGGTGTGGTCACTGAAAAAGTTGAGTCCATATTTGTTTGGGACTCACTTTCGTGTTCCAACTGACCATAGGCCTCTCAGGTGGCTCATGCAGATGAGAGGGGAGAATCCCAAGCTGTTAAGGTGGTCCATTTCCCTACAGGGAATGGACTTTACAGTGGAACACAGACCTAGGGTTTACCCATGCCAATGCAGATGGACTTTCCAGGGTTTTCCACTTAGCTGATGAGGTCTACCAGGGTGTAGGTTAGTAACCCATCACCTTTCGTTTGGGGGGGCTATGTTGCAAAGTCTTCCTGTGCCCTGGTCACCCCCCAACTTTTTGCTGACTGGAACTGGTGGTAACTGACTGACCCTGGGCTCTGTTTAACCAGGCCCAGGGCCAGTGACAAGCTAAAAGAAACACATTAGAATACAGTTAAGACACCCAACATACACTAGCGTACACTATGGTATGATGGGGTACCCCTGTAATTGGCATGACCTACCCCATAAGCCCCTAGTATATAATAGGGCAGGGGATTGAAACTACCTAGAAGTCCCCAGTATCCTGGGGCATGGCAGTTTAGAGGCCAGCAGGTTTTCTGCACCAGCATGTGTGCGGTGCTGAAGCCTGAGGTCAGTTTAAAAGCAGCACTGGTTGCCAGGACTGCTTTTAAACCTTAAATTGTGCCCAAACTCGACTTTGGGGGTAGGGGCACTTAAAAATTAAAAACCTACAATGTTTTTGCATATTAGGGGCCCCCAGGGTCACCCCTCGGTATCCCAGGGGTGGGGGGTCAGTTATCTATAAGGTACGCCCTTATAAAATGAGTTTTTATATGCCTGGGTAAAGTGAAATTTTACATTTCACTCCCCACATTGTATGAAAGTACTGCTCAAATTCGACTTTGATACTAGAAGAACTGGGTAAGGAGGATCTGCAATATTTCTGCAGATTCAGAACCCCTAAAGTCTCCCTTAGTTGCACAGGGGGTGGGGGTCCTGCAGAAATCAGGGAAATAATTATAAAATATGTTTTTATAAGCCCTGGTGCTAGAAAACTGGCCCGAGTCATTTTCCCCATTGCAAACCCCATGGCCCATAGGTTAACATAGTAGGAAGTTATTGATTAATAAATATTGATAGGAGAGGACTAGCCGGACCATTCAAAGACTTCCCAGAATGGTAGTAGTAAATCCAACAATATTATATTGTTGAATTTCTCCTAAAGTGTACATACAATAAGTTATAAGACTTTCTTGTTTGTGACTCCAAATTCAGCCTTCCAGTGGTCTGCCCTGATTGGTCAGAGTTAAGTGGATTAGCCAGGCTGCTTTGAAGAGGTGATAAAGAGCCACTCTGCTGGGAGGGCAGTGTGCTGGTCTATCGGAATGCCAGGCCAGGAGGTGGAGTCGTAAACTATGCTCTTCAAAGGCAGAGGGGAGGCCTGGGTTTTAGTTTCGCTCTGACACTCTTGACCCAGAGTCAGGGCTAGGCTTAAGGAAGGTATGTGCAGATGGTAGGGGGAGAGTCCATGGAAATTAGCCATCCCAGGGGGTGTGTTTAGCCAGCTCTTACCTCCTTGCTGGAAAATCAGCCATTATGGATTTGGAAGAATGATGCACTCTGGGACAAACTAATGCCACACTCTGCAGCAGAGTTCTTCAAACTTTTGGATGCCGAGACCCCCCTGTGACATTTTGTGGCGTAAGGACCCCCTCCTGACAAATATTTCTAAACCTGTTGACTAAATTGTGTGGGATGAAAATGTAAATGAGGTTATGTGATGCCACGTATTTTGGGATAGCATTGCTTCATTATTTTGACATTTTTTACACACAGTAACACCGAGGAAAGATTTCACCCAATCAGTACCCATTTATAGCCAAAATACAGCAATTATCATCAGAAAGATTTCAAGTCAACCTTTGTGAAGGGCCTTCCACTCTGCAGCAATACGTGCTGCCACATTAGAAGCTCACCTGGCCCTGACCGGGAGAAGCAGGGGTCCCTTAAAACCCTGGCGGTTTTGTGCAGTTAAACAGTTTACCCATGCAGCTTTCCTCTCACCCCCTCCCTTCCATCCCTCTCTCCTCTCCTAACCCCGGATCCCTCTCTCACTTTGCAGGCCATTTTCTTTCACTCCTTTTTACAACTTCTGAACTCTCCCCATTCAACCTCTCACTTCACCTTTAATCACCTCTTGCCATTCTGTCTTTTCACTGCCCTCATCTCTAACAGTCTCTCACATTTATCTCATGGCCTCTCTGGCCCTGTCACCTCCCGTCCCCATCTGCACTTCTCATTCACCTTGTCTCTCCATTCAATTCAATTCAATTCAGCTTTATTCGATTAAAATAATTAATCATAAAAGCAATAATACGCAATACATAGGAAGACAGTAAACAAAACTACATTAAAAGTTGATTCCTTGATTTAAAAACGGATTTTAAAAAAGCATTAACAGAAGCTACGACATGGATTGAGTCTAACGTTTGCAAGGCTATAAGTGCAGGTCGACAGTGCCTAAGTCCATAAGATTTCAATACTGGCAGGATCCATCTTTTCCTAGGAATGGTGTAAAATTTACATAAAAATATAACATGTAGTGTAGATTGGATCGATACATCATCACATGGACAATTACATAGAAATTTGGACCAATCGTTCCGTTCAGGAAACCTTAATAACCTATGAATGATTCCCAAACGGAAGCGGACTATCAAGAACCTATCAAAATTACCAACGACAGTTATGTACGGTTGAATTGTTAAGTGGGTAGAAATCAACTGATGTGCCTGAACAGAAGTTTTCTTCAGTTCTGTTGCCAGTCTGCGATCATTTAAATAGTCCAAGCACAATTTTTTCAAGTCCTTTCTCACAATCAGGTATAAAGTGGTAGGGTCATCAAAAAACTCGCGGTGGTCAAAATTACAGAAAAAGGATTTACTATATGCAAGCCATCTAATCCTTGACACCCCTTCCAGCTTCAAAAGGTCAATAATAATAATGCGATTCAAGGCCAAATTTTCCGAGGACCAAATCCTATGCCATTCAAGTATCGGTTGTATTTTAATAGTATCTACCAGGTAACCGATTCCTAGTTCTACGTGACATATGTAAGTTGAGATGGAATCTGGGACAGCCAGTAAAAACCTTAAAAATTTATTTTCCACTGTCTGCAAAGAGATAACGTCAACAATCCCCCAAACACCAGCTCCGTAAGTAGCAACAGAAACACATTTTGCGTTATACATTTTTAACAGCTCAGACGGGGGCCTCCTACCCAGTTTCTGACGGTAACATTCCGGGTTAGCGCTATCTCCTTTCTTAAAAATGGGAACTAAAATAGAAACTAACCAGGTTGGAGGAAGACTATACACACTAGATGCATTAAAAAGTAAAGTTAAAAGTGGTCCCCATAGCTCGAGATTGCCATCCGGGCCTGGTGCCTTATCCCCTTGACTAGCTAATATAGCCTCATTTACTTCCTGAAGGTCGAAAACCAGATGCTTTTGAGATTCTAGTCCCTGGGGTAGCGGCTCAGTTGCCGGTGACCCTAAAGCGTCCGAGGCAACGGTTGGGCAATTATAGAGATTTGTATAATGACTAATCCAGTCATGTTCAGGAATTGCAACCTCTATGTTAGCTCTGTCCGTATTAATTAAAAAAGGAGCATGAACGGCCTTCCAAAAAGCTGCCGAATCATTCAACAAAGCTGCCTCATGCAGTGCTAACCACATTATCCTTTTTAACTCATTTTTCCTATTTTTCAATGCTAATTTATACTCCCTCCTGGCTTTACTAATGTCAAATGGATTTTTAATTTCGGCATGGAGCGCGTGCTTCAGCTTTGAATACGCTTGAGTGCACGAATGGTCAAACCATCCTGACTTCATAGGTTTGCTTCTATTAGTTTCAACAAAGAGGGCCTTCTTAATGGTTGCTGCAATTATTGCAAAATTCTTCACAATGCCTCTATGATCACCCTGTTCGTTTAAGCAGTGCACAATATTGCTATAGCAATCTCCGACTATTTTACTCAAGAGTTCTTCATGATTCACACGCTCCCAACTTAGCGCGTATCCATTCTGCCTACTGAGTTTGATGTTGTCGATATCGTTAATGTTTCTACCCCTCTTTCTAATGGTTTGACATTGCGTCATCAGGCTTATGCTTAGTGGAACATGATCGCTTAAAACTAGACCGTGTGTGTAGAAATTCATTACCCTAGAGGAGTGCCTGTCATGCAGCAAGATAAAATCTATTACAGAGGAGGCACCACGACCATTAAAAGTTGGGGAAAAAGCTATCATAGGAGTTGTTAACATATTGCAGAAGCCCATATCATGTGTTAATAATATGTCATTAAAAAGATCCCCTTGGGTAGTATGTGCAAAATGCGGAAGGCAATCTTCATCATTATTGTCGTGCGTTAAGCCACATATCCCTTTACCTATATGTTCACATAGTGAGCAATTAAAATCTCCCCCCCACAATATAACTACATCCTTGTCCGTTGAATCCTGAAGCCACACTAATCTATCTGTTAAAGACTTCAGGATACTTGCGAACAGTAGCTGAGGGACATTGTTATAACAATTGACTATAATCAGCTTTGTAGATGAGTCACAGGTTAGACCAATAACTTGGTAATGGGGGCCGTCCAAAAAATTACATTTATCATAGTTCATCAGGTTTGAAATGTAAATACAAAGGCCTCCCTTTGCTCTACCACAGGGAGACGGAACTGCTGGAGTGAAAAAGGTTCTGTATCCTGCCAGGTGAACAGTCTCCACTAACCAGGTTTCCTGTAAACAAAAAATGTCAAAATTCCGAGTGAAATCTAACCATATGTCATTTAACAACTTCGATTTTAAACCTGCGATGTTCCAGTAAGCAATTTGAAGTCCCTCGGAACTAGTTCTTAAGTTATTCACCCCGCAACCAGATCCCAAAGTTGTTAAAGGTATCAGTAAAGGCGAATGAATTTGTGAAGCAGGTATAGACCCCAAACCCGGGGTCATATTATTATTCTCAAAAGGGTTTTTGGGGGTCATAAGATCAGGACTGGATCTGTCAGTTATAACAGGGAGGGAAGGCGTAGTACAAGCCTTACAGCTTCTTTTTGCCCAGATCACATTGTGAGTACCGTTTCGCGTAAAATTATTTACAGGCTCCGCCAGGCAAGTTTCATTATTCTTGGCATGTGGCGCCTCCCCAAGGTCTTGAACCAAGTTACCCCCTAGCTTATCCGAACTACTGCGTCAATCTACTTCTTCTAAGGAAGGTCGGGATTCGTAGCGATTGTATGTTTGTACGGAGTATTTATAGCCAGAATCTTTAGTTGGGACCCTTTTTCCCTGGACGCCAGGCTTATAAAAAAAAGCCCAGAGGAACCACGCTGATGTTGCCTGGGGCCAGTGAGTGGTATTCCATTCTGCTCAGTATCCAGTGAACAAATTGCAGTGTCTTGAAATTCCAGCAGATTATTTTGATGGCCCAGTCGGTACAAAAAAAAGCAGTCACCTAAAGCTGTATTTTCAGTACTTATCTGTGCATACTTCGAACAGCAAATATAAATAGAAAGCACTTTTAATTGTGTTCTAGGGCTGCCTCAATGATCCATGACTGATAATTAAAGAGAACAAAGACAGAAAAGTCACATAACGAATGCATACATACTTTTTTATTTCTAAGTCTATTTAGTGCCAAGAGGAGATCTTTGCAGGCTCTTTAAACAAAACACAGCAGGCATTTTTCTTTTGGCAACCCTACTTATTATTCCTTTCCATGAAATGCATTCTCACACTACAGCAGGAAATGTAAAATACAAGTGTAAGGAATAGGCTGAGTGGGGACCCGGGGGGTAATGGAACCAGGAATAAAACCTAAGCCTCTGTAACCAGTTTCCAAAGGCATGTAAAAATGCAAATGGTCTTTAAAGACCTGTGAAAAACTCGGGCGTGCCGGAGATAAGACTCCAGACACTGCCCAGCTGAGCCCCCCAGCAGCTCGAGTTTCACTGCAGCAGCCCGGGCTGAGACACAGGACGGGGGAAGACAGAGGGGGGGGGGGGCTGAAGCCCTTGCGCCTGTGCAGAAGTGTGACTGGGAAGGCGCGACCCCCTTTGCATCACTCCACGGCCCCCCTGGAGGTCGCGCCCCACAGTTTGAAGACCCCTGCTCTACAGGATGTGGTCATAACTATGAGGAGTTGCCCTGCTCTCATTGGTCAGAAGTGACCTGGTGCTTGACCCAGAGAATTTTGAATAAGTATCTGAGAGGGGCAGAGCCCTCCAGATCTGCTGCTTGAAACTGAATGAAGCAAGAAGTGCCCTGCTGAAAAGATTTTGCTGTGCAAGGAACTCTAAGGCCTGACCTCAGAAGACTGCACCAAGTGAAACTGCAGCCCTGTGGATTACCTTGCTGCCAAAGGACTCAAGAGTGGAACTCCCTGCAAGCTACAGGTTAACAGAGCTCACCTGGACAGCCCCACAAAGAATTCCCAGCCTGGAGTACCAGGGGATTTGTAAGGGTTTTGTTCAAGTGGATTGCGGAATTGAAGTTTCACACTTTCAAGGACCCTCTTGGAGATTCTAGAACCTTGGACTGTGCGTTGGATACTTTGGGACCCGCAAGCAGAACTTCAGGAATGAGTTCTAACTGGACCCGCCTGCTGGAGAAGGCGGCACAACACAGTGGTGAGATATTCTCCAGAACAGTTTCTAAAGGTGTGTCCCTGTCAGAGAAAATGAAATGACTAAAAGGGCCACTGTTGGTTTCTAAGCCCAAGAAAGTGACTAATCTTTAAAAATTCATATCTCAGGTTCCCTACAGTGGATTTGTTTTCGTTTTGGTGTCATTTAAAAGATAAAAAATATTACCTATTTTTATAAATTGGTGTCGGGTTTTTATTTTGTGTTGTGTCTTAATTATTTACTGAAATGGTGTTTTTAAATGCTTTACATACCTGTCTTTGAAGTTAAGCCTGTCTGCTCGCAGCCTTGTTACCAAGGGTTGAGCATAGGAATAATTTTCTAAGACCTATGCTGAGTCCTATGATGTGTTAGTGGCCTTATTGCCAGTGGCAGACCCACATTTGCCCCGACCAATAACCTACTTTCCAACAAACTGAGACTGTAACAAGGCGGTCAGTCACAGGCAGCACATGCAGCCTTGGGGGTGCATGGTGGAGAGTACGTCCTTGTCAAGTGGAGCGAGACAGAGATGGGTTGCGGTTTGCCCACCAGGGAGCGCTCTGGCCACCTCTATCCTGGTGAACCTCTCCTTCACCTGTCTCCTCTCATCCTGCCACTTCTATTTGAAACTGGACATCCTCCCCCAATGCACTGACGGCCTTAGCCAACTGCTGACATAGGGCTGCCTTCTGTCTTCTTCTCTGTGAAGGTTTTCTTCCTCCTCACACTCAACGTACCGGCACTTGACAGAGGGCACGAAGAAGCAAGGCAGCCAGGTCAAGAATGTGTTTGAAAAAACAGAGTCTTGGATGTGTGCCGCTTTTATGTGGTTTGCAGTGCGTGGGTTGCGGGTGGCATTGATTATCTGCAGAGTATGTAATGACACATTTCCCGCCCCAAGTGACGACCTTCCGTCCGAGTGCGGAGGTGCTACCCCGAGTGTGGAACCCCTACAGGCGTAAAGATACTACTCGTAAGTCCCTTTGTGAATGACGGAAAGTAGTAAAGTTAGACTTTTGGTCTAAGTTGGACTTTTGGTTAAACTTTACCTTTGGAGCTCGTACCCCAAGAGTGACCACCCCGAAGGAGTCCACAGAGGAGACGCACTGGCTTTCAAAAACACACAGGAAGAGAAATGAGACACTAAGCAAGGGATCCTCTTGACAGGAACCAGAATAGTTACTTCCGGGTCGCTCCGGCAGAAAGTCGCAGACGTCGCACGCGAAAGCCTCCGCAGGATTGCGGCCACCATGATATTACCTCAAGAGGGCTGGTTTCTGGGGTCAGGTGCTGTAGACAAAAACACCACAGCATGACAGTTCTGTACACTTACTGGGAAGACACTTCTCCGTTGGTGCAGCACCCAATGTCCTACCTCTCGGAGGCGGTATGTTTTTTTAAACCTTTATTTTTCAGTTTTATATCATACAAACCTGCAGCATTTGTTAGTCTATAAGACATGTAAAATAGCAGGAATATTACAGGGGAGGTACATCAAGAGCCAATCATCCAGTCCACAGTTTCTGAGAGCCCAATCAGAAGACAGTCGCCCTCTGCACAGCGGCACTCCATACGAGCCACGCCCCTAACTGGAGCCCTCCTCCCCCGGCCGCCTGCGGACCATCATTTCCATCATCCGGCATGCTCTCACTATCAGAAGAGGCCACAGCGGCCTCGAGGTCAAGGAGTGTATCACAGGGGCCCCCCTTGACTGCGAGGTCCTAAACCACCCTGTCGTCTCGCCTGCTAAGCTTCATGTAAAATTCCCTTCTCTCTCTTTCTCCCTTTACATCCATCCACCATCCTTCCATCCATCCACCATCCATCCATCTATCCATCCATCCATCCATCCATTGATCATCCATCCATCCACCATCCATCCACGATTCATCCATCATACATACACCCATCCATCAATCCACCATCCATCCACCATCCATCCACCATCCATGCATCCACCATCCATGCATCCATCCATTCATCTCTCTCCCCATCTCTCCCCCCACTCTGACCGCTTTCTCTCTTCGCCCCTCCTCACTCCCTTTCACTCTTTCTCCCCCTCATCCCTCTGTCTCTCTTTCCATCCATCCATCCATTCATCCATCTCTCACTCCCCTCCTCACTCCCTTTCACTCTTTCTCCCCCTCATCCCTCTATCTCTCTTTCTGTCCATCCATCCATCTTTCACTCCCCTTCTCTCCTCCCTCTCTGATCGCTTTCTCTCTTCCTCCCCCTCTTTCTCTCCCTCTCTATCCATCCACCAATCTCTTTCCCCTTCTCCCCCCTCTTATTACTTTCTACCTCTCACTCTTTCCTCTCCCTCTCCCATTCTCTCCTCCCTCTCCAATTGCTTTCTCTCTACCTCCCCCTCCCTCTCTGACCTCTTTCCTCTTCCTCCCCTTTTCTCCTCCCTGTCTTTTTAGGTCGAGGACGCCGGTCTGCTGAAGGCAGAACCGGAAGTCGGAGATTTAATGACTTGGAGAAGAGGGGCTTGAACCCGCCCCTCTTCTCCCCTGTTCTCCATTGGATGGCCTCTTGAATGCTGGCCAGCCATTGGAGAAGAGGTCAGTCACTCCGATTAGGCCCCGTCCTTTTCGGATCGGCGTGTTTTTTTCAGAAAGTCTAATTATCTCCTCCAGCCAATGGCAAGAGGAGATAAAAGCAAAACACGCCCCCGAATCCGAAAACGCCACTGCGTTTTTCCGAGGCATTTCTGCTTCGCCTCGGAGAAAAGCGGTGGTGTGCTTGTTAGCTCATTCGTCCTCCGGCATTCTTCTATCGAGATTTTATGTTAGATCTTTGAAATAATAAACACAAATACTTGGCAAGCAAAACCACCCAGATCCTGATAATGTTATCAAGCAGTTATGTTTTTGCATTTTCTATGCCGCATAAGAACGTCTATTAAACTGTTGTAAATTGCAGAGGGGACCCGAACAAATGTGTTGATTTTCTGAATTGTCTTCTGTGAACGATGTGTGCGGTTACTGTTCCTTTAAGGGAAGGAAGCTTCTCTGGGAGGCTTTGAAAGGGAAACTAAAAATCAGCCCAGTCGCCTGCGGCTCGCAGTGCGCGAAGCAACAACAAGCAGTGAGTCGGCGTTGCTGCCCCTCAAGTCCATCTTTCCGGAATGCACTGGAACTGATGGCTGAATGCTTCTCAGAAATGCACGGAGCGTTTAAAGTGTGCACGCGTGCTTCCAGTGACGTGCAGTCAGTCAGACGCTGCTGCTAGTAGCCTCACGCTGAGTGTTTGCGAAAAGATTAAAACTAACAAGATCAGACCATGCAGTTAACATTACTGCTGCTTCAATCTAAGCGTAGTTTATGGGACGGGAGCAGTTTCAGACTAGGCAGTGGTATTTTCAATAGAGACTAGGCGCTTGTAGCGAGTACACCTGATATTAGTGACGTCCTGAATCAGTGGCGGTGCTCAAGGGTAGGGGAGAACCACTAGCCTCCCAAAAGGATTGTGATCAGAGCCACAAAAGTCAACAACAAAGGTACCCAAGCACACGCAGAAATAAAGTTTACAAAAATTAATGCGTTAATTAGAACATGTAACACAATAAGTGAATCTCCGTTTCTTTCTTCAATTTAATATTCAAGTTCTCATAGTAAGTTTGCAGTCTTCACAGTGGTTCCCAAGCCAACACGTGTTTCGTCGCCTCTAGTATTATTGTACATGCGACTTGTTCACGGCTGAACACTGTATAGTTAACAGTCATTTATGTATGACGATAATTCCAGGTCATACAGTCAATCGACGGGGGGGGCCCAATCCTTGTTAGGAAGACGTATTCCATCAGTAGCTGTGCTCAATATTTGTGTGAGGTTCCCATCTCCGAGTAGAGGAGAGTGTGTCCGTTGTCTGCAACTGCCCCCAACCGCGTCTGGCTCCAATTCGAGTTATGGGACGGGAGCAGAAATGAATATATCTTGAAGTACTGGGCAGAGTGTGCGTGAACATTTCGCTATGACTTCAGTACGGATGCACTGATGGAATGTGCGCGCGCTGCTCAATTCCGAACCCCAGTCAGTGGCTGTCCTCGAGGCGGCTTTTAAGGACATGTCTAGGGCAGCAGGGGGTGCACCGGGAGGGCGCCTGTCTCCTGTGTGCGCCCGATCCAGGCTGGAGAATAATCAATACAGACAAAGGCGGCTGAGCTGTGTTAGCCTCGCTCTTTCCTCCACCTGGGCACGTAAAATTACACGAATAAAATTCGGCTCCCCCACCCCTTCTCGAGGTAGTTCTGTCAAAGCTGGTGTCATTGAACAGTGAATTCTTAATAGGTTTGTGTGAGTAGACATGCCGAACTGAAGGACACGCGTGAGAAACCTAAGCGTCGGCTCAACATCCCGTGATTCTGGGCAAATCACTTATTCTCCCCGAGCCTAACAAAAATGTGTTCTCGTGTAATGTAACTTTTGCTCGTGTAAAGCGCTCCTATACCATCGCGTCGAGTTCGCTTTATATAAAACTGCAACAAAAAAAAGACAAGGACTCGGAGACAGAGAGACAGAGCACCGACTCGGCATTTCGTATTTTAATTTTTTGTTAGGTCCGCCCCTTGCATCATCGGCTTAATTCCGCCCCTAGTTTGTGACTTCATCACGTCTTTCCTCGGCCTCGTTAGTCTCCTAAAGATATTTAGTGGCAGCCCTCTGCCTCCGTTTCTGCTTGCCTTGAGCTATTAGCACAAAGTATGAAACAAGCATTTACAATGCAATGGTCTCGGCATTGTTAAAGTTAGAGCTATTGGCATTGCTCATGACATTATTTTTGTTTATGTTTTTGTTTTTAAAACATTTAAAGAAACGACATTGTCATGAGCAATGCCAATAGCTCTAACTTTACCAATGCCGAGACCGTTGCATTGTAAGTGCTTGTTCTCAAAGGAGTAGCAGAGGGGTCCCTCCCACAAACAGAACCAGGGCGGCCCTCCGAAAACGAGCGGCAGAGGGGCCCCTACAAGGAGGGGGCCCCTCCCACAAGGGGAAACAGAAGGGCCCCTGCTAGGGCCCCTCCGATAAGGAGAAGCAGAGGAGGCCCTCCTATGGCCCCTCCCACAAAGGGGAGCAGAGGGGCCCCTCCAAATGTAGTATATGGGTCTCCAGGGAGAGGCAGCAGCAGTCCCCCCAGGGGGGGGGGGGGGGTTATTCTGTATGTATTTCATGATGTTTATAAAGCGTGAACGAGGCCGGGGGGAGTCAAGGCGCCTCGTATTAAACATTTATTATCACAAGTTATTCACAAGAAGAGATACACACAGAATAACTAACACCCCTAGAGGTACAGACAGTAGTGGGGTGCAGTGTCACCCGCACAGGACACGGGCAGAGATCTGCCAACTCCAGGAGAAGGCTTTTCCTGGGTCAAAGGTCACTTCTTTGGAGATGGATAATTAATTGAAGCGGCTGCAGCGACATCACCGGATCACGGACCTGGGTTGAATCAGGACATTTCTGTCACTTCCATCACTCTGAGTGACACTTGTCAAGTGTGTAGCGCTTAGTATCTGGAGTGAGCTTTAAACTGAGGGTTTTAACAATGCTGCGCAGACCCTGGTATTAAAGCGCCTCCGGTCCGAGCCACAGCTGCATCCGGGGCCTCTGGGCAGGTCCAGGGGAGCAGTGTCTCTCTTCTGGGCATGTGCATAGCGCCCCGAGGCTCAGGGCGGAGTCAGAGGCGCTGGATGGGGTGGAGTGAACTCTGGGCTCCTCTGTCCTTAATGAGAATCCTACACCGAGAGCTCCAGTGAGAAGTACCGAGAGGCCTGTCCAGGGGTCCAGAGGAGGTGAGGCCTGTCCAGGGGTGCACAGGAGGAGAGGCCTGTCCAGGGGTGCACAGGAGGAGAGGCCTGTCCAGGGGTGCAGAGGAGGTGAGGCCTGTCCAGGGGTGCAGAGGAGGAGAGGTCTGTCTAGGCGTGCAGAGGAGGTGAGGCCTGTCCAGGGGGCGGAGGAGGTGAGGCCTGTCCAGGGGGGCAGAGGAGGCGAGGCCTGTCCAGGGGTTCACAGAAGGCGAGGCCTGCCCAGGGGTGCAGAGGAGGCGAGGCCTTTCCAGGGGTGCAGAGGAGGTGAAGCCTGTCCAGGGGTGCGTAGGAGGTGAGGCCTGTCCAGGGGAGCAGAGGAGGAGATGTGTTAGAAAGGATAGACGGACCGGGAGGGTCGGCCGGGGTCAGGAGGAGAGGTCTCCGGGGAGAGCCGTCTCCAGCGATCGTACAGACAAGTAACTTTCCCCCCCCCCACAGACGGATACCACACACGGATAAGGTTCAGGGTTCTTTATAAGCACTTCTTAGGGTACGGTTGAATGGTACAAGGAGGTCTGGACTCAGGGGTCCCCTCGATTCAAGTCTCTCAAAGCAGGGTAAGGGGTAGCGGGACAGTCTGTCTACCAGTCAGGTAGTTTGGATGAGATGATGATTAGCTCACAATCCTCGAGCTTAGTTGGCACGGGCCGCGGCAGCGCCAGCAGGTCCCGATGGAGATGGTCGATGTACGGTCCGCGGCAGCGCCAGCAGGTCCCGGTGAGGATGGTCGTTACAACGGGCCGCGGCAGCGCCAGCAGGTCCCGACGAGGATGGATGTTGTAGAAGGCCGCGGCAGCGCCAGCAGGTCCCGGTGAGGATGGTCGTTACAACGGGCCGCGGCAGCGCCAGCAGGTCCCGACGAGGATGGATGTTGTAGAAGGCCGCGGCAGCGCCAGCAGGCAGGACGATGGTTCACAAGAGCGGGCTACGGCAGCGCCAGTAGTCCGTCAAGGCTGAGTTCTCTCGGTGTCTCTCGACTCCAGGATACAACTGCCTTCCTGCTCCGGAGCTGCCCCAGTTATAGGGCAGGCGCTCTTTGATGTCCGGACCCTCGCACTTGGAGGTCGGAGGGCCCGGGATGAAGGTGTCCAGACACCCAGCAGGGGGTGGAGCCAGCGCCTGGGGGAGCTGGAGGCGATCGGCACCTGGCGGGGGAAGAGCTCTTGACACTTCGTCCTCCCATTGACCTGCCAAGTGGTCCGCTCACCTCCCGGGTGGATGGTGGTGCCGGGATGTCGGGGCCGGTCAGGCCCGGGGTTAGGGTCGGGGCGAGGCCACGCGGCCTCGTGGTGCAGGGCCCAAGATGGCGGCTTGAACCGGCCGGGGGAGCCGGTGGGGCTGGGCCCCGTGATGAGTAGAGGTCCGAGGGCAGAAGATCCGTCGGGAGACGGGGTACAGGTGCTTTTCGTGGGTTATGCCTGGCGGGCCGGAGCTCGGGCCCTGTCGTGCGGGGAGGGAGCAAGCCCTTTGTGTGGCCTGTCCAACATGCGTCCCCCCCAGCTGAAGGCGGGGAGAGTCACCCATCATCTTGGGGACTCTCTTCGTCGAGGCGGAAAAAGCGGGACAGGCCATCCGCGTTGGCGTGGTCTTGGCCTGGCCGGTGCTCCACAGTGAAGTCCATTCCCTGCAGGGAAATGGACCAGCGCAAGAGTTTTGGGTTCTCTCCCCGCATCTGCATCAGCCACTGCAGGGGTCGATGGTCGGTTTGTACCCGGAAGTGGGTACCGAAGAGATAAGGCCGGAGCTTTTTGAGGGCCCACACCACTGCGAAGGCCTCCCTCTCAATGGTGCTCCAGCGCTGTTCTCGGGCCAGGAGACGTCGACTGATGAAGGCCACCGGCTGGTCATGACCCTCGTGGTTTAACTGAGAAAGGACGGCTCCGATGCCGTGGTCGGAGGCGTCGGTCTGTACTACGAATTCCCGACTGTAATCGGGGGCCTGGAGCACAGGGGCGGTGCACAGGGCGGCCTTCAGTTTCTCGAAGGCCGCTTGACAATCGGGGGTCCAGTTAATCCGCTTCGGCTGGTTCTTGGACGTGAGACCCGTGAGGGGCCCCACGATGCTGCCATAGTCTTTCACGAACCGCCGGTAGTAGCCGGTGAGCCCCAAGAAGGCTCGGACCTCGGTCTGGGTGACGGGGGGCTGCCAGGACTGGATGGCAGCAATCTTAAGTTGTAGCGGGGCCACCAGCCCGCTTCCCACTTGGTGCCCAAGGTAGGTCACAGACCCTTGGCCAATTTGGCACTTGCCGGCCTTAATTGTGAGGCCGGCCCGCTGGAGGGCCTGTAGGACCTCGTGGAGGTGACGGAGGTGGTCGGGCCAGTGGCGGCTGTATACAGCGATATCGTCCAGATAGGCAGCGCTGAACTCTTCGAGCCCCGCCAAGACCTGGTTCACGAGGCGTTGAAACGTGGCGGGGGCATTTTTCATGCCGAAGGGCATGACCTTGAATTGGTAGTGGCCATCGGGGGTAGAGAAGGCTGACCGTTCCTGAGCCCTGGGTGTGAGGCCGATCTGCCAGTAGCCCGCTGTTAGGTCGAAGATACTAAGGTAGCGGGCGGCCCCCAGCCGGTCGATCAGCTCGTCTGCTCGGGGAATCGGATGAGCGTCGGTCCGGGTGACAGCGTTCAAGCCCCGGTAGTCGACGCAGAATCTCAGTTCAGGTGCGGTGCCGGGGGCAGCGGCTTTGGGAACCAATACCACCGGACTGGCCCAGGGACTGTCCGAGGGCTCGATGACCCCGATTGTGAGCATCTTGGCCACTTCCTCCTGTATGCAGGCCCGTACCCGATCTGGTACGCGGTAGGCCCGGTGTCGGACAGGGGGGCTGTCCCCGGTGTCCACGTCGTGCAAACACCAAGGGGTGACCCCGGGGGTGAGGGAGAACAGTGTAGCGAACCGCAGCAGGAGGTTTCGGCAGCCCTGGCGTTGCTCCGAAGTGAGGGCGTCAGATAGCCGGACCCCGTCCACGGAGCCGTCATTCTCCTGAGTCTTCAGAAGATCCGGAAGGGGTTCGGAGTCTTCCTCTGCCCCACTGTCCGTAGCCATCAGGAGGCTGAGTTCTGAGCGCACAAAGATGCCTGCCCAGGGGTGCAGAGGAGGTGAGCCCTGTCCTGGGGTGCAGAGGAGGTGAGGCCTGTCCAGGGGAGCAGAGGAGGCGAGGCCTGTCCAGGGGGGCAGAAGAGGCGAGGCCTGTCCAGGGGTTCAGAGGAGGCGAGGCCTGCCCAGGGGTGCAGAGGAGGGGGGGCCTATCCAGGGGTGCAGAGGAGGCGAGGCCTGTCCAGGGGTGCAGAGGAGGCTTGACCTGTCCAGGAGTGCAGAGGAGGTGAGGCCTCTCCAGGGGAGCAGAGGAGGTGAGGTCTGTCCAGGGGGGCAGAGGAGGTGAGGCCTGTCCAGGGTTGCGTAGGAGGTAAAGTTTGTCCAGGGGTGCCGAGGAGGTGAGGCCTGTCCAGGGGTGCAGAGGAGGAGAGGCCTGTCCAGGGGTGCAGAGGAAGAGAGGTCTGTCCAGGGGTGCAGAGGAGGAGAGGCCTGTCCAGGGGTGCAGAGGAGGTGAGGCCTCTCCAGGGTAGCAGAGGAGGTGAGGCCTGTGCAGGGGGCAGAGTAGGGGAGGCCTGTCACAGGGGTGCAGAGGAAGTGAGGCCTGTCCAGGGGTGCAGAGGAGGTGAGACCTGTCCAGGGGTGCAGTGTCTCTCTTCGGGGCCTGTGCATAGCGCTCCGAGGCTCAGGGCGGAGTAAGAGGCGCCATATGGGGTGGGATGAACTCTGGGCTACTCTGTCCTTAATGATAATCCTTCACCGAGAGCTCCTGTGAGAAGCACCGAGAGGCCTGTCCAGGGTTGCAGAGCAGGTGAGACCTGTCCAGGGGTGCAGAGGAGGTGAGGCCTGTCCAGGGGTGCAGAGGAGGCGAGACCTGTCCAGGGGGGCAGAAGAGGCGAGGCCTGTCCAGGGGTTCAGAGGAGGCGAGGCCTGCCCAGGGGTGCAGAGGAGGTGAGGCCTATCCAGGGGTGCAGAGGAGATGAGGCCTGTCCAGGGGTGCAGAGGAGGCGAGGCCTGTCCAGGGGTGCAGAGGAGGCTTGACCTGTCCAGAAGTGCAGAGGAGGTGAGGCCTGTCCAGGGGTGCAGAGGAGGTGAGGCCTGTCCAGGGGAGCAGAGGAGGTGAGGTCTGTCCAGGGGGGCAGAGGAGGTGAGGCCTGTCCAGGGTTGCGTAGGAGGTGAGGTTTGTCCAGGGGTGCCGAGGAGGTGAGGCCAGTCCAGGGGTGCAGAGGAGGAGAGGCCTGTCCAGGGGTGCAGAGGAAGAGAGGTCTGTCCAGGGGTGCAGAGGATGAGAGGCCTGTCCAGGGGTGCAGAGGAGAGGCCTGTGCAGGGGGCAGAGTAGGGGAGGCCTGTCACAGGGGTGCAGAGGAGGTGAGGCCTGTCCAGGGGTGCAGAGGAAGAGAGGCCTGTCCAGGGGGCAGAGGAGGTGAGGCCTGTCCAGAGGAGCAGAGGCCTGTCCAGGGGAGCAGATGAGGAGAGGCCTGTCCAGGGGTGCAGAGGAAGAGAGGCCTGTCCAGTGGTGCAGAGGGGGAGAGGCCTGTCCAGGGGTGCAGAGGAAGAGAGGCCTGTCCAGGGGTGCAGAGGAGGAGAGGCCTGTCCAGGGGTACAGAGTCCAGGGGTGCAGAGGAAGAGAGGTCTGTCCAGGGGTTCAGAGGAGGAGAGGCCTGTCCAGGGGTGCAGAGGAGGAGATGCCTGGCCAGGGGTGCAGAGGAGGGGAGGCCTGTCCAGGGTTGCAGAGGAGGTGAGGCATCTCCAGGGGGTGCAGAGGAGGAGAGGCCTGTCCAGTGGAGCAGAGGAGGTGAGGCCTGTCCAGGGGTGCACAGGAGGTGAGGCCTGTCCAGGGATGCAGTGGAGGTGAGGCCTGTCCAGGGGTGCAGAGGAGGTGAGGCCTGCCCAGCGGTGCAGAGAAGGCGAGGCCTTTCCAGGGGTGCAGAGGAGATGAGGCCTGTCCAGGAGTGCAGAGGAGGTGAGGCCTGTCCAGGGGTGCAGAGGAGGTGAGGCCTGTCCAGGGGTGCAGAGGAGGTGAGGCCTGTCCAGAGGGGTGCAGAGGAGGAGATGCCTGTCCAGGGGTGAAGAGGAGGTGAGACCTGTCCAGGGGTGCAGTGTCTCTCTTTGGGGCCTGTGCATATCGCTCTGAGGCTCAGGGCGGAGTAAGAGGCGCTGTATGGGGTGGAATGAACTCTGGGCTCCTCTGTCCTTAATGAGAATCCTTCACCGAGAGCTCCTGTGAGAAGCACCAAGAGGCCTGTCCAGGGGTGCAGAGGAGGAGAGGCCTGTCCAGGGGTGCAGAGGAGGAGAGGCCTGTCCGGGGTGCAGAGCAGGTGAGACCTGTCCAGGGGAGCAGAGGAGGCGAGGCCTGTCCAGGGGTTCAGAGGAGGCGAGGTCTGTCCAGGGGTTCAGAGGAGGCGAGGCCTGCCCAGGGGTGCAGAGGAGGTGGGGCCTATCTAGGGGTGCAGAGGAGATGAGGCCTGTCCAGGGGTGCAGAGGAGGCGAGGCCTGTCCAGGGGTGCAGAGGAGGCTTGACCTGTCCAGGAGTGCAGAGGATGTGAGGCCTGTCCAGGGGTGCAGAGGAGGTTAGGCCTGTCCTGGGGTGCGTAGGAGGTGAGGTTTGTCCAGGGGTGCTGAGGAGGTGAGGCCTGTCCAGGGGTGCAGAGGAGCTGAGGCCCGTCCAGGGGTGCAGATGAGGAGAGGCCTGTCCAGGGGTGCAGAGGAAGAGAGGACTGTCCAGGGGTGCAGAGGAGGAGAGGCCTATACAGGGGTGCAGAGGAAGAGAGGCCTGTCCAGGGGTGCAGAGGAAGAGAGGTCTGTCCAGGGATGCAGAGGAGGAGAGGCCTGTCCAGGGGTGCAGAGTCCAGGGGTGCAGAGGAGGAGATGCCTGGCCAGGGGTGCAGAGGAGGTGATGCCTGTCCATGGTTGCAGAGGAGGTGAGGCATCTCCAGGGGGTGTAGAGGAGATGAGGCTTGTCCAGGGGTGCAGAGGAGGCGAGGCCTGTCCAGGGGTGCAGAGGAGGCTTGACCTGTCCTGGAGTGCAGAGGAGGTGAGGCCTGTCCAGGGGTGCAGAGGAGGTGAGGCCTGTCCAGGGGAGCAGAGGAGGTGAGGCCTGTCCAGGGGTGCGTAGGAGGTGAGGTTTGTCCAGGGGTGCCGAGGAGGAGAGGCCTGTCCAGGGGTGCGTAGGAGGTGAGGTTTGTCCAGGGGTGCCGAGGAGGTGAGGCCTGTCCAGGGGTGCAGAGGAGGAGAGGCCTGTCCAGGGGTGCAGAGGAAGAGAGGTCTGTCCAGGGGTGCAGAGGAGGAGAGGCCTGTCCAGGGGTGCAGAGGAGGTGAGGCCTCTCCAGGGGTGCAGAGGTGTCGAGGCCTGTTCAGGAGTGCAGAGAAGATGAGGCATATCCGGGGGTGCAGAGGAGGTGAGGCCCGTCCAGGGGTGCAGAGGAGCTGAGGCCTGTCCAGGGGTGCAGATGAGGAGAGGCCTGTCCAGGGGTGCAGAGGAGGAGAGGCCTATACAGGGGTGCAGAGGAAGAGAGGACTATACAGGGGTGCAGAGGAAGAGAGGACTGTCCAGGGGTGCAGAGGAGAAGAGGCCTGTCCAGGGGTGCAGAGTCCAGGGGTGCAGAGGAAGAGAGGTCTGTCCAGGGGTGCAGAGTCCAGGGGTGCAGAGGAGGAGATGCCTGGCCAGGGGTGCAGAGGAGGTGAGGCCTGTCCATGGTTGCAGAGGATATGAGGCCTGTCCAGGGGTGCAGAGGAGGAGAGGCCTGTCCAGGGGAGCAGAGGAGGTGAGGCCTGTCCAGGGGTGCAGAGTCCAGGGGTGCAGAGGAGGAGATGCCTGGCCAGGGGTGCAGAGGAGGTGAGGCCTGTCCATGGTTGCAGAGGAGGTGAGGCCTGTCCATGGTTGCAGAGGAGGTGAGGCATCTCCAGGGGGCGCAGAGGAGGTGAGGCCTGTCCAGGGGTGCAGAGGAGGTGAGGCCTGTCCAGGGATGCAGTGGAGGTGAGGCCTGTCCAGGGGTGCAGAGGAGGTGAGGCCTCTCCGGGGGTGAGGAAGAGAGGCCTGTCCAGGGGTGCAGAGGAGAAGAGGCCTGTCCAGGGGTGCAGAGGAGATGAGGCCTGTCCAGGGGTGCAGAGGAGGAGAGGCCTGTCCAGGGGAGCAGAGGAGGTGAGGCCTGTCCAGGGGTGCAGAGAAGGAGAGGCCTGTCCAAGGGTACAGAGGAGCTGAGGCCTGTCCAGGGGTGCAGAGGAGGAGAGTCCCGTCCAGGGGTGCAGAGGAAGAGAGGCCTGTTCAGGGGTGCAGAGTCCAGGGGTGCAGAGGAGGTGAGGCCTGGCCAGGGGTGCAGAGGAGGTGAGGCCTGTGTAGGGGTGCAGAGGAGGAGAGGCCTGTGCAGGGGTGCAGAGGAGGTGAGGCCTGTCCAGGTGGGTGCAGAGGAGTTGAGGCCTGTCCAGGGTTGCAGAGGAGGTTAGGCTTCTCTAGGGGGTGCAGAGGAGGAGAGGCCTGTCCAGGGGTGCAGAGGAGGAGAGGCCTGTCCAGGGGTGCAGAGGAGGGGAGGCCTGTCCAGGGTTGCAGAGGAGGTGAGGTCTGTCCAGGTGGGTGCAGAGGAGGTGAGACCTGTCCAGGGGTTCAGAGGAGGTGAGGCCTGTCCAGGTGGGTGCAGAGGAGGGGAGGCCTGTCCAGGTGGGTGCACAGGAGGTGAGGCCTGTCCAGGGGGCAGAGGAGGAGAGGGCTGTCCAGGGGGACAGTGGAGGAGAGGCCTGTCCAGGTGGGTGCAGAGGAGGTGAGGCCTGTCTGGGGGGAGGGGGGGTGCAGAGGAGGTGAGGGCTGACCTGGGCTCCAGGGGAGGTGAGGCTGCTCAAGGAGGGGTAGGGGGAGTAGAGGAGGTGAGTCCTGGACAGGGGGTGCAGAGGAGGTGAGGCCTGTCCAGGTGGGTGCAGAGGAGGTGAGGCCTGTCCAGGGGTGCAGAGGAGGTGAGGCCTGGCCAGGGGTGCAGAGGAGGTGAGGCCTGTGTAGGGGTGCAGAGGAGGAGAGGCCTGTGCAGGTGGGTGCAGAGGAGTTGAGGCCTGTTCAGGGTTGCAGAGGAGGTTAGGCTTCTCTAGGGGGTGCAGAGGAGGAGAGGCCTGTCCAGGGGTGCAGAGGAGGAGAGGCCTGTCCAGTGGTGCAGAGGAGGGGAGGCCTGTCCAGGTGGGTGCAGAGGAGGTGAGGCCTGTCCAGGGGTGCAGAGGAGGTGAGGCCTGTCGAGGGGAGCAGTGTCTCTCTGTGGGGTCTGTGCATAGCGCCTGAAGCTCGGGGGGAGTCAGAGGCGCTGTATGGGGTGGAATGAACTCTGGGCTCCTCTTTCTTTAATGAGAGTCCTTCACCGAGAGCTCCTGTGAGAAGCACCGAGAGGCCTGTCCAGGGGTGGAGAGGAGGAGGGACCTGTCCAGGGCCTGTCCATGGGTGCAGAGGATGTGAGGCCTGTCCAGGGAGGTGCAGAGGAATTGAGGCCTGTCCAGGGGGAGGCGGAGGAGTTGAGACCTGTCCAGAGGTGCAGAGGAGGTGAGGTCTGTCCAGGGGGAGTGTAGCGATTCTCCATTACTACACGCATGCCCCGGTCTGCTCTCACCCCTATAAGTCATTTCATTTCAAATCCTTTATTCGATATTTAAAAAATATCATAAAAGTACAGTAATACATTTAAAAAACATCATTTCAGTGCATTTCAATTACATTGGGCTTCGCAAAGTACATTTATCATCAATTCATTCAATATTGCCCCCTAGTGTTCCTAAGTCTTATTGCAACTTTGATAAAATTCATGGTACAAGCCAATGTCAGTGGGTTCTCAGACCTTTGTAAGTATAAAAGAGCAACCTTGGCGTGAATAAACTTCATTTGTTTTAAAATCCTTAGTAAAAAGCTACGTCTGGGTGCCTGCGGAGACCTATTGTCGCAGCCGCAGGTACCCGTCTGCTCAACTGTAACAGTAAAACCAAGTGGATCAGCCAACAAGTGATGTAAAAGGTTGAGCCTAAATCGAGTGATTAAAAACCTATCCTGTGCATTTTGCATAAGAGCGAGGTACGGTTCCATACCTTCTACTGTCTTTACCGTGCTGTAGGCACGAACTGTGGGTTTGCTTTCTTCAAGAGCCGCTCTACGTGCAGTCTGTTTTGCGTAAAAAATTCTTTTAATTCTAAGTTTGTCCTCGGGGATTATTGTTGTTGGGTTAAAAAAAAGGTCCTTACAACCTAATCCCTCCAGAGCAGTCCTTACATAATTCAGCCATGGAATGCACATTCCCTTATCTCTGTCCATACAGTCTCTAATTATTTGTCTGCTCAGACCTGCCTCCATATTGGACCAAATTCTTAGCCAAGCCATGAGAGGTCTAACCTTAATCAGATCCTCCATGTGTACCCTTCCCAATTCAGCATGAGTAATGTGGGCCGGTGTACTTTGTGAAGTTTGGAGGATCTTTCTCAGGAATTTGTTCTCCTCAATCTGTATTTGTTGGGTACATGCAAAACCCCAAACTTCAGCCCCATACATTACTTTGGGGCAGCAGATTGAGCTGTATATGTTCTGGAGACCACCTGCCCAGCCTACGCCCGTAGCTCATTATGGCCCCTGTGGATGCCACTAATTTTGAGCTCCGCTCTTCAATTAAAAGTTTAAAATTTAGAAGCCCATCAAAAAGTAAACCCAGATAGGAAAAGGTCTTAACCTGTTCCATTTTGTATGTGCTTATTTTATATAAGAACTTTTTACAAGGTTTAGATCCAGCCAGCAGTACATAGGACTTAGTTAGGTTGGCCGATAGATCTAAACTGGCCATAAAGCTGACGAACCCATCTAACAAACTCTGAAGACCTTTGGGTGTGCGGGCTAAAAGTACTGCATCGTCAGCATACAACACGGGGTCCGGTCTGGAGCCCACTCTAGGGGTATCTACATTCAGTTTACATAATGCCTGTTCTAACTCATTTATGTACAATGAGAACAGGAACGGGGCCAGAATGCATCCCTGTCTCACCCCGCTGGTGCAAGGGAAGGGTGCCGTAGTATCACCCTCCAGATTAAAACGCACTTTAGCAGAGTTGTTCCAGTGGAGTGCTCTTAAGATGTCAACTAGGCCCTGATCTACCCCTAGTCTGATCATCAGATCCCAGAGCTTTTCCCTATTGACATGTGTTAGAAAAGGTAGACGGACCGGGAGGGCCGGCCGGGGTCAGGGGGAGAGGTCTCCGGGGAGAGCCGTCTCCAGCGATCGTACAGACAAGTAACTTCCCCCCCCACAGACAGAGATCACACACGGATAAGGTTCAGTGTTCTTTATAGGTACTTAGTTATGATACGGTAGAATGGTACAAGGAGGTCTGGACGCAGGGGTCCCCTCGATTAGAGTCTCGTAAGGTAGGGAAGGGGGTAGCGGGTCAGTCTATTTACCAATCAGGTAGTTCAGATGAGATGATGACGAGCTCACAATCCTCGAGCTTGGTGTTTAGGCAGTACGGTCCGCGGCAGCGCCAGCAGGTCCCGGTAAGGATGGTTGATACAACGGGCCGCGGCAGCGCCAGCAGGTCCCCGGAAGATGTACGGTCCGCGGCAGCGCCAGCAGGTCCCGGTGAGGATGGTCGTTACAACGGGCCGCGGCAGCGCCAGCAGGTCCCCGGAAGATGGTCGTTACAACGGGCCGCGGCAGCGCCAGCAGGTCCCGGGAAGATGGTCGTTACAACGGGCCGCGGCAGCGCCAGCAGGTCCCGGGAAGATGGTCGTTACAACGGGCCGCGGCAGCGCCAGCAGGTCCCAGGAAGATGAAGGTTGCAGAAGGCCGCGGCAGCGCCAGCAGGCAGGACGATGGTTCACAAGAGCGGGCTACGGCAGCGCCAGTAGACCGTCAGGGTTGAGTTCACTCGGTGTCTCTCGACTCCAGGATACAACTGCCTTCCTGCTCCGGAGCTGCCTTAGTTATAGGGCTGGTGCCCTTTGATGTCCGGACCCTCGCACTTGGAGGTCGGAGGGTCCGGGATGAAGGTGTCCAGACACCCAGCAGGGGGTGGAGCCAGCGGCTGGGGGAGCTGGAGGCGATCGGCACCTTGCGGGGGAAGAGCTCTTGACGCTTCGTTCTCCCATTGACCTGCCAAGTGGTCCGCTCACCTCCTGGGTGGATGGTGGTGCCGGGATGTCGGGCCGGCCAGGCCCGGGGTTAGGGTCGAGGTGAGGCCACGCGGCCGCGTGGTGCAGGGCCCAAGATGGCGGCTTGACCCGGCCGGGGAAGCCGGTGGGGCTGGGCCCCGTGATGAGTAGGGGTCCGAGGGCAGAGGGTCCGTCGGGAGACGGAGTACAGGTGCTTGTCACGGGGGTATGCCTGGTGGGCCGGAGCTCGGGCCCTGTCGTGCGGGGGGGAAGCAAGCCCTCTGTGTGGCCTGTCCAACATGCGTCCCCCCCAGCTGAAGGCGGGGAGAGTCACCCATCTCCTTGGGGACTCTCTTCGTCGAGGCGGAAAAAGCGGGACAGGCCATCCGCGTTGGCGTGGTCTTGGCCTGGCCGGTGCTCCACAGTGAAGTCCATTCCCTGCAGGGAAATGGACCAGCGCAAGAGTTTTGGGTTCTCCCCCCGCATCTGCATCAGCCATTGCAGGGGTCGATGGTCGGTTTGTACCCGGAAGTGGGTACCGAAGAGATAGGGTCGGAGCTTTTTGAGGGCCCACACTACTGCAAAGGCCTCCCTCTCGATTGTGCTCCAACGCTGTTCTCGGGCCAGGAGACGTCGACTGATGAAGGCCACCGGCTGGTCATGACCTTCGGAGTGCAGCTGAGAGAGGACGGCCCCGATGCCGTGGTCGGAGGCGTCGGTCTGCACCACAAATTCCCGACTGTAATCGGGGGCCTGGAGCACCGGGGCGGTGCACAGGGCGGCCTTCAGCTCCTCGAAGGCCGCTTGCCAATCAGGAGTCCAGTGGACCCGCTTCGGTTGATTCTTGGATGTGAGTCCCGTGAGGGGCCCCACGATGCTGCCGTAGTCCTTTACGAACCGCCGGTAGTATCCGGTGAGCCCCAAGAAGGCTCGGACCTCGGTCTGGGTGACGGGGGGCTGCCAGGACTGGATGGCAGCAATCTTAAGTTGTAGTGGGGCCACCAGCCCGCTTCCCACTTGGTGCCCAAGGTAGGTCACCGACCCTTGGCCAATTTGGCACTTGCCGGCTTTAATGGTGAGGCCGGCCCGCTGGAGGGCTTGGAGGACCTCTTGGAGGTGACGGAGGTGGTCGGACCAGTGGCGGCTGTATACAGCGATATCGTCCAGGTAGGCAGCGCTGAATTCTTCGAGCCCTGCCAAGACCTGGTTCACAAGACGTTGGAATGTGGCGGGGGCATTCTTCATGCCAAAGGGCATGACCTTAAATTGATAGTGGCCATCGGGGGTGGAGAAGGCTGACCACTCCTGAGCCCTGGGTGTGAGGCCGATCTGCCAGTAGCCCGCCGTTAGGTCGAAGATACTAAGGTAGCGGGCGGCCCCCAGCCGGTCGATCAGCTCGTCTGCTCGGGGGATGGGATGAGCGTCGGTCCGGGTGACAGCGTTCAAGCCCCGGTAGTCGACGCAGAATCTCAGTTCAGGGGCGGTGCCGGGGGCAGCGGCCTTGGGAACTAATACAACCGGACTGGCCCAGGGACTGTCCGAGGGCTCGATGACCCCGATCGTGAGCATCTTGGCCACTTCCTCCTGTATGCAGGCCCGTACCCGATCTGGTACGCGGTAGGCCCGGTGCCGGACCGGGGGACTGTCCCCGGTGTCTACGTCGTGCAAACACCAAGGAGTGACCCCGGGGGTGAGGGAGAACAGGGCAGCGAACTGCAGCAGGAGGTCCTGGCAGTCCTGGCGTTGCTCCGAAGTGAGGGCGTCGGAGAGCCGGACCCCATCCACGGAGCCGTCCTTCTCCTGAGTCTTCAAGAGATCCGGGAGGGGCTCGGAGTCTTCTTCTGTACCACTGTCGGTCGCCATCAGGAGGCTTAGTTCGGAGCGCACAAAGTGTGGTTTGAGCCGGTTGGTGTGGAGGACCCGCAGGGGGTTCCGGGTGGTCCCCATGTCGATGAGGTAAGTGACGGGGCTTTTACGCTCGACCACTTTGAAGGGCCCCGTCCACTTGTCTTGCAGGGCACATGGTTCGGTGGGGGACATCACCCATACTTGCTGCCCAGGCTCGAATTCAACGGAGGAGGCATTGTGATCATACCACCTCTTCATGTCCTCCTGACTGGCCTCGAGGTTCGCCTTGGCCATCTCCCTGAAGCGCCGGGTCTGGTTTCGTAGGGCCAGGATGTATTTGAAGACGTCGGGAGGGGTCGTTAAGGGGGCCATCTCCCAACCTTCCTTGACTAGGCTGAGGGGCCCTCGCACAGGGTGCCCGTACAGGAGTTCGAAAGGGCTAAAGCCGAGGGACTTCTGGGGGACTTCTCGGTAGGCGAAGAGGAGGCACGGGAGCAGCACATCCCACTGGCGACGGAGAGGCTCTTCCAATCCCCCAATCATCCCCTTGAGAGTGCGGTTAAAACGCTCCACTAGTCCGTTCCCTTGGGGGTGATAGGGGGTCGTGAATCTGTAGGTGACCCCGCATTGTTGCCAGAGGGACTTCATGTATTTAGATATGAAATTCGTACCTCGGTCGCTGACGACTTCTCGGGGGAAGCCTACCCTGGAGAAGATCCCCATCAGGGCCCGGCCAACCACCGGAGCTGTCACTGTCCGTAGGGGCACCGCCTCGGGGTAGCGGGTGGCATGGTCCACTAGTACCAAGATGAACCTGTGTCCTTGTGCCGTGCGGGGGTCCAGAGGCCCCACAATGTCTATCCCCACCCTCTCGAACGGGGTGGTGACCACAGGGAAGGGTTGCAGAGGGGCCTTCAGCTTCCGACCACTCTTCCCGCTGGCTTGGCACGTGGGGCAAGATCGGCAGTGGTTCAGGACGTCATTCCTCATTTTCGGCCAGAAAAAGTGGGTCACCAGGCGACTGTATGTTTTGTCCTGGCCCAGGTGTCCAGCCAGGGGGACATCGTGGGCCAGGTTGAGCAGAAAGTCTCGGAAGCGGAGCGGTACCACCAGAACTCGACCGGCCCCCAGCTCGGCGATTCTTTGCTCGCTATAGAGCAGGTCGTTGTCCCAGTAGACCCAGTGGGTTCCGGGGGTGTCCCCTGCGTTTTGGGTATCGGCTTGTTGGCGGAGTCCCTCGAGGGAGGGACAGGTCTTTTGTTCCTGGCGGAACTGTTCTTGGGTGGGCCCCCCCTCTTGACGCCACTGAGCCAGATCCGGAAGGTCCTGGTGTTGTGCGTCTGCTTCGATAGTCGGGTCCGGGAGATCGGACTCGCCGTTGCCCTCGCCGGGGGCAACCGGGGGCGGAGGTGCTGGCCATTCGGTTTCTTCTGATCGGGGGGTGGCCCGGGCGGCCATGGATCGGGTGGTTATGCAGGCCCAGTCCGGGAGGCCCAGCATCCCCAAGTGCTCTCTTCTCTCGACGGTGGCCCACGGGGAACTCTCGAGGTCATTCCCCAGGAGGCAGTCCACGGGGGCATCGTCCCGGACCGTCACCTTCAGTAGGCCGGAGACCCCTCCCCATTCAAACGGGACGCAGGCCATTTTACACATACTCTCAGAGTTATCTGCCGAGCGGACGGGGCAGAGAATGTTCGGCAGGATCTGCTCGGGCTTCACCAGGTGACAGCGGACGGCCGTCACGCTGGCGCCGGTGTCACGCAAGGCCTCGGCTCTCTGTCCATTAATGGTCACCCACTGACCGTATTTTCGGGTGTTGGCGGGTAGGGGAGCCCGCGGAACCATGTCTCTTCCCCCTAGGCATGCCAGGACCATGGCGGCCGGTTCCCACCCTTGCTGGGCCGGCTCGTACTCTTCGGGTCCCTCCGATGATTGCTCTTCCCCTAGGGCAGCGGCCGCTACCTGGCGGGGCTTGGGTGTTTGATTTAGCGGGCAGTTCGGGTCATTGGCGTAGTGGCCTAGTCGCTGGCACCGGTGGCACGTGACGTTGGCTCGGTACCCAGGCCGCAACGGGGGGTTGCCCCGGCCGGCCGGAGGCGGGGTGCTGGCCACGGGTGTTGTTGGTAGGGCGTCTCTCCCTCGCCCCTGGCTCCCTCCTCCTCCCCGAGGACGGTGCTGGCCTTGGTTGCCTCTGTTCTGATCGTGGGGCCCTCTCCGGCCCACTCGGGTGCTTTCCCACCGGTCAGCTTCGGCGGCGAGCTGCCGGGGGTCGGTCAGCTTACTGTCGAGTAGGTGCTGCCGGAGCTCGACGAAACAGTTGTTTGACAGGTGCTCCCACACCATAAGGTTGAAGAGTTGTTCGTAAGTGGCGACCTGACTTCCCTTGATTCACCCTTCGAATGCCCGGCTGAAATAGTTCACGTATTCTACCCAAGTTGTACCTGGGATCCTGGTGCAATCTCTGAACCTCTGGCGGTACATCTCGGGCGTGAGGCCGTAGCGGGTGAGGAGGGCAGCCTTCATGTGGTCGTAGGACGACATCTGGTGATCGGGGAGCTGCAGCAGGGCATCGCGACCCTCGTTGATAAACCTCCCCCAAAGTCCGGCTCCCCAATCACTCCGGTCGATTCGGTGGGAGGTCATTGCGATCTCATAGGCTTTAAACCACTGTTGTATGTCGTCTTCTCGGACATATTCGCGGACAACATCCTTGGGGATGTGAACTTTTTTCTCACTTGGCCCCGTGGTGTGTGGTCGCTCAGGCACCCCCAGTTCCTTATTCTGTTTGCGCAGTTCTATTTCCGCTAGTCGGCGCTCGTGCTCGAGCGTTATTTTTTTCTCTTCCAGCTCTCTTTGTCTCTGCTTTTCTTCTCGTTCCTCTCGAAGCCGCATCTGCTCGAGGTTAAGTTTCTGTTCAGCCAACTTGAGTTCCCCATCCATCTTGAGTCGTGCCATCTCCAACTCGTGTAATCTGACTCTGTCTCTTTCTCGGATCTCCTCTTGCGGGAGGCCCGTTCCCCGCTCCTCGGGAGCCGTGGCGTTCCCCTCTGGTGTGATGCTGGTTTGGTCTGGTGTGACGCTGCTTTGGTCGGAGGGTCCTGTGACCCCCGTTTCTGTCCATGACTCCAGAGCGCGCTTTAGATCATCCTTGGTACTCAGGCCGGTGGTAGCAATGCCAAGTTCCATGCAAAATTGTCTCAGTTCGCGGTGGCTGTATTCTTCTAATTTCTCCATTTGGAATTTCTCGGTGGAGCTGCTCTCTTTGGTCGACATCGTGTTTTTGTCGTGGGGTGAGCTACTCTCTGTACGATTACGCGTTGATTCGGATCGCGCCGCTGGCCACCAATGTTAGAAAAGGTAGACGGACCGGGAGGGCCGGCCGGGGTCAGGGGGAGAGGTCTCCGGGGAGAGCCGTCTCCAGCGATCGTACAGACAAGTAACTTCCCCCCCCACAGACAGAGATCACACACGGATAAGGTTCAGTGTTCTTTATAGGTACTTAGTTATGATACGGTAGAATGGTACAAGGAGGTCTGGACGCAGGGGTCCCCTCGATTAGAGTCTCGTAAGGTAGGGAAGGGGGTAGCGGGTCAGTCTATTTACCAATCAGGTAGTTCAGATGAGATGATGACGAGCTCACAATCCTCGAGCTTGGTGTTTAGGCAGTACGGTCCGCGGCAGCGCCAGCAGGTCCCGGTAAGGATGGTTGATACAACGGGCCGCGGCAGCGCCAGCAGGTCCCCGGAAGATGTACGGTCCGCGGCAGCGCCAGCAGGTCCCGGTGAGGATGGTCGTTACAACGGGCCGCGGCAGCGCCAGCAGGTCCCCGGAAGATGGTCGTTACAACGGGCCGCGGCAGCGCCAGCAGGTCCCGGGAAGATGGTCGTTACAACGGGCCGCGGCAGCGCCAGCAGGTCCCGGGAAGATGGTCGTTACAACGGGCCGCGGCAGCGCCAGCAGGTCCCAGGAAGATGAAGGTTGCAGAAGGCCGCGGCAGCGCCAGCAGGCAGGACGATGGTTCACAAGAGCGGGCTACGGCAGCGCCAGTAGACCGTCAGGGTTGAGTTCACTCGGTGTCTCTCGACTCCAGGATACAACTGCCTTCCTGCTCCGGAGCTGCCTTAGTTATAGGGCTGGTGCCCTTTGATGTCCGGACCCTCGCACTTGGAGGTCGGAGGGTCCGGGATGAAGGTGTCCAGACACCCAGCAGGGGGTGGAGCCAGCGCCTGGGGGAGCTGGAGGCGATCGGCACCTGGCGGGGGAAGAGCTCTTGACGCTTCGTTCTCCCATTGACCTGCCAAGTGGTCCGCTCACCTCCTGGGTGGATGGTGGTGCCGGGATGTCGGGCCGGCCAGGCCCGGGGTTAGGGTCGAGGTGAGGCCACGCGGCCGTGTGGTGCAGGGCCCAAGATGGCGGCTTGACCCGGCCGGGGAAGCCGGTGGGGCTGGGCCCCGTGATGAGTAGGGGTCCGAGGGCAGAGGGTCCGTCGGGAGACGGAGTACAGGTGCTTGTCACGGGGGTATGCCTGGTGGGCCGGAGCTCGGGCCCTGTCGTGCGGGGGGGAAGCAAGCCCTCTGTGTGGCCTGTCCAACAACATGATCGAAAGCTGCTGAGAGATCCATGAACCCCAGGTATACAGCCTGATCACTTGCAAGGGTGTATTTAGCCACTAATAAATAAAGATTCAGGCACTGGTCTGTAGTTGATTTTCCGGTCCTGAACCCATATTGCAAGTCCGTAATTATTTGGTGTTCTTCCGCCCAGTCTAATAGGCGATTTAAAACTACTCGCCCCAGGACTTTGGCCGTCACGTCAATTAGAGATATGGGTCGGTAACACTGTGGATCATCCTTTTTTCCTTTTTTGAAAATTGGGACTATTATAGCCTCGGACCAGGATCGTGGCATACCCGTTGCAATCGCTGTATTTATTACCCTTGTTAGGATTGGGGCCCAAAGATCAACCCTACTTAAGTAGAGATCTGGGGGATTTCTGTCCGGGCCTGGGGCTTTATTTTGTGTCAACCCTTGGATGCCCACTACCATTTCCTCCAATGTGAATTCGATTTTAGTCACCCATGGGCAGAGTCTCCCATCACCCCTAGAGTTCTCAATTGAATAATTATACAGTAATTCAAAGTGGTCAGACCATTGCTCCGGGAGGATGGTTGTACCAATTACTGGGGCAGCAGTATCCTGGAAACAAGGTTTGTTTATTATTTTCCAGAATGCACTTGAATCTCTTCTATCTGTTGCGTCCCGTAGATCTTCCCATGCCTGTAATTGGAGTGCCAGTTTCCTTTGTTTGATTGCTTTTTTGTATGCGATCCTGCACTGTGCAATACGCATCTTGTCTCTTGGGACTATTTTTAGACATTCTTTTAACTCTTTGTGGGCCCGGGAGCAGTTTTTGTTAAACCATCTGGGGGAGGATTTGACTTCCACTTTCGAGGTTGATTTTAATAGACCATCTATGAGATATGCCATGGACTCAAAAGATTTAACCACAACAGGTCCCTCCATTGAGGGATCTAAGCACACCCCAATCATCTCTTTGCCTTTCTCCGTTAAGGATCTATAGAATGCATCCCCATCCACTTTTGCCCATCTGAGGCGTCTCCCTTGATCGGTTGCCCTCACTGTGCTAGTTGCCTTGACCCTTTTCTTTGCGTTACGGGAAGACCAATTCTTAATCTTCAATACTAATGGGTTATGGTCACTGAATATGCTCCATTCAATGTCTGCCTCATTTATCCAATCCCGGAATAGATGAGAGACAGCTATGTAATTTATAATGGAGCAATACCCTCTTCCCTTAAATGTTGGAGTGACCTCACAGCCATCTTTGAAACCCACCAGCTCTAATGTGTGCTTTAACGCGTGGTTTTTCAGGACCCTCTCTAACCCCAGCCATTCCAGAGTGTGTTCAAAATGCGGCCCTTTTGCCAATGTGCAACCAGACCAAACACCCTCCAGCGATCTTAATTTAGGGCACAGGTGACAGTTTAGGTCTCCCACCAAAACCACACACGGGGCCATAGCTGTCTTCATTGGATCCAACTCCCGAGTCAGGCAATTATCTAGGTCATATATTATTCGCCCCTTCCCACACCCTGCTATGGCATTATATACATTAATCAAGATGACATTTAGCCTGCTTGCGTGAAACCCAATAGCTTGCGTGTTAGCTGAGTTCCAATTTAAATCGGTCCACACTCCTTCTAGCTGCAGATCCACATAAATAATTAGCCCTCCCGTTTCTCTTCCCGGGGCCAATTTCTGTGCGGGAACAGAGAAACACTTGTACCCTGCTAAGTGAAAGAGATTGTGGTCCACCACCCAAGTTTCCTGCAAACAAATTACATGAAATCTGGTGATATATTGCCTCCACTCCGGATTATGAAATTTGGAGGACAACCCAGCTATATTCCATGAGACCATTTCAATCCCCTCTTGTGATTGTCTCCCTTTTGGGCCAAGGTTATTATAGGTAGTGTGGTCAGATACTCCAGTGCTTACATCTATATTGATCGCTAGCATAGTCTGAACAGCTTGTGGGTGCTGTATTTGTGGGGACACATGGGCTATTACCTCAGTAATCTTGTCCTCCTGTAAGCATGCAGAGCTACCCAACATATTTCCTGTTGTGCATTCAGTTACAATAGTTTTATCTGGGATCCTCCCCCCAATTGGGTAATGATTGCAGATTTTACTCGTCTTAGGGTGACAAGGGGCCATAGTTGTGGAGGTAATTTGAGCAGTATTCAGTTCTACGAGAGTTTGCTCAACATGATCTTTCGCCCCGTGCAGTCAGTCCAACTCCTCCAGGGACATAAGGGGATCAAACCTGTTCCTCAGGGCTAATCTACCTTGGCTCCCCGGGAGAGCATATGACTTTGTTCCATAGGAATCCTTGCCACCCCAAGAACGCTCGTCTGTGTCTTGATGGGCCCAGTTTCCAAACAGTGTGCTTCTTCCATTAACATAGAAGGACCCCAAAGGTAAAGAACTAATATTGCTACTGTGAACAGCCGGGCCCCAACTTAGTATGTGATCGACTATTCTATAGTCCCTAAAATATACCACCACACAGTCGCCTACTGCATTCTTTTGCCTGTTCCCCAGCCACCTTACCCTTCTTACATGCAAAATTTCCCCCTGTGCGTCCCTCGGCAATGGCCTGTTCTTGTTCAGCCAATGCGTGACTTTGTTTTTAAGCTCGTCATGCAATTCTGTATAACCAGGTTTTAACTCTGGGACCCCCGTGAGTATGATGACATATGGGGCCACCTCTGGGGGTAAATTTATGCAAGACCCATTATTGACGGGTTTAATAGAAGGTGTTTCTCTAGGTTGGGGTGGGCCCAACAAATTGTGCGGTAGCGCCAAGTTTGCAGAGGCTATGTTCGAAGGAGGGCCTGTGTATGTTCTATCACTATGTGAGTGGTTCGGGATTGGCAATAATGATGGTCTTATGTTAACATTAGAGGGCCCTGCTACGGAATTATCTAATGGGGTGGTGGGCGTATTTTTGTTAGGCTGCTCTTCTTCTGTGGTTTTAGTTATTTGTGCAGTCAATGGGTTTGTACTCATTGACTCTGTGACCAAATTATTGGTCGATAGTGGTAAGAGAGTATTGCCTACTCCTCCCCCCCTTTGCTTCACTAGAGAGACAACTTTATCCAACCTACTCAGGATTAATTTCGTCTGAGCATTGATAAGTTGCTCAAAATATGACTGTAGGCCACTGATAATATGGGACACCCACCCAGGGGGTACCTGTGTGTCCAATACTTGGTCCCTACTATCTTCTGCGGCTACAACACCTGGGTGGTTAGAGACCAGACGGTTTCTGGCCTTTTTATACCCAGGTTGCCTCTTACTGTTCCCCTTTTTCTTGGCAGCTCGTATCTTAACCCCTTTACTGTTTACATCTGTGCCCCTAATGGGAGTTGTCTGTACAGGGGTAATAATTGTCAGCGGGGCCTCCAGAGGCAAATCATGAATGGTCATTGGCATATTGGTGTCAGGGGACGAAAATTGGCTCAATTGAGGGGTTAGTGAGAGCCGTCTTTCAGTACGCTCAATTTCGTTTGAAACTTCGCTGATAGCCTTGAGCAACATTCTATCAATTGCGGTCTGCTGCGCTGGTACTTGGGGGGGAGTTCCTTTTGAGTTGCTCGTTTGACTTAAGTTTAAATGGCCCTTGCTGTTCAATTTGGCAGATCGAGTTTGTACTTTTGCAGCCATTCTACTGATACACTATAATGTCAGTGTCACTGCGTAACTTGAAGCTGGGTGGTCCCTTACAAGAAGAATCCAGGGGGCCCAATTATCGAATGTTAACTGCGAGGTAATAGGGGGCCACAATCGCCTCTTTTTTTAACAACAAAACTGTACCTTGGTGAGCTCTCTGCAGCCTCTTCTGGATGTTAAAGGGGTGGCCCAGCCCTGCCTCGTCCGGCCTCGGACGGCCACAGACGGCCCGCCCTTTGCCCGGGCTTAGCCCGGTGCGGCCCGCGCGCGTCCCGCGAGGCGGGAGGCGTTCCCTTCACTTAAGGCGTGTTAGAAAAGGTAGACGGCCCGGGAGGGTCGGCCGGGGTCAGGAGGAGAGGTCTCCGGGGAGAGCCGTCTCCAGCGATCGTACAGACAAGTAACTTCCCCCCCACAGACAAATACCACACACGGATAAGGTTCAGTGATCTTTATAGGCACTTATTTAAGGTACGGTAAAATGGTACAAGGAGGTCTGGACTCAGGGGTCCCCTCGATTAGAGTCTCGTAAGGTAGGGAAGGGGGTAGCGGAACAGTCTATTTACCAATCAGGTAATTCGGATGAGATGGTGATGAGCTCACAATCCTCGAGCTTGGTGGTTAGGTGGTATGGGCCGCGGCAGCGCCAGCAGGTCCCGGTGCGGATGGTCGATACAACGGGCCGCGGCAGCGCCAGCAGGTCCCTGGAGGATGAACGGTCCGCGGCAGCGCCAGCAGGTCCCGGTGAGGATGGTCGTTACAACGGGCCGCGGCAGCGCCAGCAGGTCCCAGGAAGATGAAGGTTGCAGAGGGCCGCGGCAGCGCCAGCAGGTCCCGGTGAGGATGGTCGGTACAACGGGCCGCGGCAGCGCCAGCAGGTCCCAGGAAGATGAAGGTTGCAGAGGGCCGCGGCAGCGCCAGCAGGTCCCGGTGAGGATGGTCGGTACAACGGGCCGCGGCAGCGCCAGCAGGTCCCAGGAAGATGACTGTTGCAGAAGGCCGCGGCAGCGCCAGCAGGCAGGACGATGGTTCACAAGAGCGGGCTACGGCAGCGCCAGTAGACCGTCAGGGTTGAGTTCACTCGGTGTCTCTCGACTCCAGGATACAACTGCCTTCCTGCTCCGGAGCTGCCTCAGTTATAGGGCTGGTGCCCTTTGATGTCCGGACCCTCGCACTTGGAGGTCGGAGGGTCCGGGATGAAGGTGTCCAGACACCCAGCAGGGGGTGGAGCCAGTGCCTGGGGGAGCTGGGAGCGATCGGCACCTGGCGGGGGAGAGCCCTTGACACTTCGGTCTCCCATTGACCTGCCAAGTGGTCCGCTCACCTCCTGGGTGGATAGTGGTGCCGGGATGTCGGGGCCGGCCAGGCCCGGGGTTAGGGTCGAGGGGAGGCCAGGCGGCCGCGTGGTACAGGGTCCAAGATGGCGGCTTGACCCGGCCGGGAAAGCCGGTGGGGCCGGACCCCGTGATGAGTAGGGGTCCGAGGGCAGAGGGTCCGTCGGGGGACAGGGTACAGGTGCTTGTCGCGGGGTTATGCCAGGTGGCCCGGAGTCCTGGCCTTGTCGAGCGGGGAGGGCGCGAGCCGTCTGTGAGGCCTGTCCAACATGCGTCCCCCCCAGCTGAAGGCGGGGAGAGTCACCCATCCCCTTGGGGACTCTCTTCGTCGAGGCGGAAAAAGCGGGACAGGCCATCCGCGTTGGCGTGGTCTCGGCCCGGTCGGTGCTCCACAGTGAAGTCCATTCCCTGCAGGGAAATGGACCAGCGCAAGAGTTTTGGGTTCTCCCCCCGCATCTGCATCAGCCATTGCAGGGGTCGATGGTCGGTCTGTACCCGGAAGTGGGTACCGAAGAGATAGGGCCGGAGCTTTTTGAGGGCCCACACCACTGCGAAGGCTTCCCTCTCGATGGTGCTCCAACGCTGTTCTCGGGCCAGGAGACGTCGACTGATGAAGGCCACCGGCTGGTCCTGACCTTCGGGGTTCAACTGAGAGAGGACGGCTCCGATGCCGTGGTCGGAGGCGTCGGTCTGCACCACAAACTCCCGACTGTAATCGGGGGCCTGGAGCACCGGGGCGGTGCACAGGGCGGCCTTCAGCTCCTCGAAGGCCGCTTGACAGTCAGGAGTCCAATTGACCCGCTTTGGCTGGTTCTTGGATGTGAGACCCGTGAGGGGCCCCACGATGCTGCCGTAGTCCTTCACGAACCGCCGGTAGTAGCCGGTGAGCCCCAAGAAGGCTCGGACCTCGGTCTGGGTGACGGGGGGCTGCCAGGACTGGATGGCAGCAATCTTAAGTTGTAGGGGGGCCACCAGCCCGCTCCCCACTTGGTGCCCAAGGTAGGTCACAGACCCTTGGCCAATCTGGCACTTGCCGGCCTTAATGGTGAGGCCGGCCCGCTGGAGGGCTTGTAGGACCTCTTGGAGGTGACGGAGGTGGTCGGACCAGTGGCGGCTGTACACAGCGATATCGTCCAGGTAGGCAGCGCTGAATTCTTCAAGCCCCGCCAAGACCTGGTTCACAAGGCGTTGGAACGTGGCGGGGGCATTCTTCATGCCAAAGGGCATGACCTTAAATTGATAGTGGCCATCGGGGGTGGAGAAGGCCGACCGTTCCTGAGCCCTGGGTGTGAGGCCGATTTGCCAGTAGCCCGCCGTTAGGTCGAAGATACTAAGGTAGCGGGCGGCCCCCAGCCGGTCGATCAGCTCGTCTGCTCGGGGGATGGGATGAGCGTCGGTCCGGGTGACAGCGTTCAAGCCCCGGTAGTCGACGCAGAATCTCAGTTCAGGTGCGGTGCCGGGGGCAGCGGCTTTGGGGACTAGTACGACCGGACTGGCCCAGGGACTGTCCGAGGGCTCGATGACCCCGATCGTGAGCATCTTGGCCACTTCCTCCTGTATGCAGGCCCGTACCCGATCTGGTACGCGGTAGGCCCGGTGCCGGACAGGGGGACTGTCCCCGGTGTCTACGTCGTGCAAACACCAGGGGGTGACCCCGGGGGTGAGGGAGAACAGGGCAGCGAACTGCAGCAGGAGGTCCCGGCAGTCCTGTCGTTGCTCCGTAGTGAGGGCGTCAGAGAGCCGGACCCCATCCACGGACCCGTCCTTCTCTTGAGTCTTCAGGAGATCCGGGAGGGGCTCGGAGTCTTCTTCTGTGCCACTGTCCGTAGCCATCAAGAGGCTTAGTTCGGAGCGCACAAAGTGCGGTTTGAGCCGGTTGGTGTGGAGGACCCGAAGGGGGTTCCGGGAGGTCCCCAGGTCGATGAGATAAGTGACGGGGCTTTTGCGCTCGACCACTTTGAAGGGCCCCGTCCACTTATCTTGCAGGGCACACGGTTCGGTGGGGGACATTACCCATACTTGCTGCCCCGGCTCGAATTCCACGGAGGAGGCATTGTGGTCATACCACCTCTTCATGTCTTCCTGGCTGGCCTCGAGGTTCGCCTTGGCCATCTCCCTGAAGCGCCGGGTCTGGTTTCGTAAGGCCAGGAGGTATTTGAAGACGTCTGGAGGGGTCGTTAGGGGGGCCAACTCCCAGCCCTCCTTCACGAGGCTGAGGGGCCCTCGCACAGGGTGTCCGTATAGGAGTTCAAAGGGGCTAAAGCCGAGGGACTTCTGGGGTACTTCTCGGTAGGCGAAGAGGAGGCACGGGAGCAGTACATCCCACTGGCGACGGAGAGGCTCTTCCAATCCCCCAATCATCCCTTTGAGAGTGCGGTTGAACCGCTCCACTAGTCCGTTTCCTTGGGGGTGATAGGGGGTCGTGAATCTGTATGTGACCCCGCATTGTTGCCAGAGGGACTTCATGTACTTCGATATGAAGTTCGTACCTCGGTCGCTGACGACTTCTCGGGGGAAGCCTACCCGGGAGAAGATCCCCATCAGGGCCCGGCCAACCACTGGAGCGGTCACGGTCCGTAGGGGCACCGCCTCGGGATAGCGGGTGGCATGGTCCACTAGTACCAAGATGAACCTGTGTCCTTGTGCCGTGCGAGGGTCCAGCGGGCCCACAATGTCTATCCCCACCCTCTCGAACGGGGTGGTGACCACCGGGAAGGGTTGTAGAGGAGCCTTAAGCTTCCGGCCACTCTTCCCGCTTGCTTGGCATGTGGGGCACGATCGGCAGTGGTTCAGGACGTCATTCCTCATTTTTGGCCAGAAAAAGTGGGTCACCAGTCGACTGTACGTTTTATCTTGGCCCAGGTGCCCAGCCAGGGGGACATCGTGGGCTAGGTTGAGTAGAAAGTCTCGGAAGCGGAGCGGTACCACCAGAACTCGACTGGCCCCCAGCTCGGCGATTCTTTGCTCGCTGTAGAGCAGGTCGTTATCCCAGTAGACCCAGTGGGTTCCGGTGGTGTCCCCGGCGGCTTGGGTGCTGGCTTGTTGGCGAAGTCCCTCGAGGGAGGGACAGGTCTTTTGCTCCTGGCGGAACTGTTCTTGGGTGGGCCCCCCTTCTCGCCGCCACTGAGCCAGACCCGGAAGGTCCTGGGGTTGCGCGTTTTCTTCGGGGGCCTGGTCTGGGAGGTCGGCCTCGCCGTTGTCCTCTACGGGGGCAACCGGGGGCGGAGGTGCCGGCCATTCGGTTTCTTCTGATCGGGGGGCTGCCCGGCCGGCCATGGATCGGGTGGTTATGCAGGCCCAGTCCGGGAGGCCCAGCATCCCCAAGTGCTCTCTTCTCTCGACGGTGGCCCACGGGGAACTCTCGAGGTCATTCCCCAGGAGGCAGTCCACGGGGGCATCGTCCCGGACCGTCACTTTCAGTAGGCCGGAGACCCCTCCCCATTCAAACGGGACGCAGGCCATCTTGCACATGCTTTCAGAGTTATCTGCCGAGCGGACGGGGCAGAGAATGTTCGGCAAGATCTGCTCGGGCTTCACCAGGTGACAGCGGACGGCCGTCACGCTGGCGCCGGTGTCGCGCAAGGCCTCAGCTCTCTGTCCATTAATGGTCACCCACTGACCGTATTTCCTGGTGTTGGCGGGTAGGGGAGCCCGCGGAACCATGTCTCTTCCCCCTAAGCATGCCAGGACCATGGCGGCCGGTTCCCACCCTTGCTGGTCTGGCTCACACTCCTCGGGACCCTCCAACGACTGCTCCTCCCCCAGGGCAGCGGCAGCTACCTGGCGGGGCTTGGGCGTTTGGTTCAGCGGGCAGTTCGGATCGTTGGCGTAGTGGCCTAGTCGCTGGCATCTGTGGCACGTGACGTTGGCTCGGTACCCAGGCCGCAACGGGGGGTTGCCCCGGCCGGCCGGCGGCGGGGTGCTGGCCACGGTTGTTGCTGGTAAGGCGTCTCTCCCCCGCCCCTGGCCTCCTCCTCCTCCCCGAGGACGGTGCTGGCCTTGGTTGCTTCTGTTCTGGTCGTGTGGCCCTTTCCGGCCCACTCGGGTGCTCTCCCACCGGTCAGCTTCGGCGGCGAGCTGCCGGGGGTCAGTCAGCTTACTGTCGAGTAGGTGCTGCCGGAGCTCGACGAAGCAGTTGTTTGACAGGTGTTCCCATACCATGAGGTTGAAGAGCTGTTCGTAGGTGGTGACCTGACTTCCCTTGATCCAACCCTCGAAGGCCCGGCTGAAATAGTTCACGTATTCCACCCAAGTGGTACCTGGGATCCGGGTGCAATCCCTGAACCTCTGGCGGTACATCTCGGGCGTGAGGCCGTAGCGGGTGAGGAGGGCAGCCTTCATGTGGTCGTAGGACGACATTTGGTGATCGGGGAGCTGCAGCAGGGCATCGCGACCCTCGTTGATAAATCTCCCCCAAAGTCCGGCTCCCCAATCACTCCGGTCGATCCGGTGGGAGGTCATTGCGATCTCATAGGCCTTAAACCATTGTTGTATGTCGTCTTCTCGGACATACTCGCGGACCACATCCTTGGGGATGTGAACTTTTTTCTCAGTTGGTCCCGGGGTGTGTGGTCTTTCAGGCACCCCCAAGTCCTTATGCTGTTTGCGCAGTTCTATCTCTGCCAATTGGCGCTCGTGCTCGAGCGTTATCTTTTTCTCTTCCAGCTCTCTCTGTCTCTGTTTTTCTTCTCGCTCCTCTCGAATCCGCATATCCTCGAGGTTGAGTTTCTGTTCAGCTAACTTGAGCTCCCCATCCATCTTGAGTCGTGCCATCTCTAATTCGTGCAGTCTGACTCTGTCTCTTTCTCGTATCTCCTCCGGTGAGAGGCCCGTTCCCCGCTCCTCGGGAGTCGTGGCGTTCCCCTCTGGTGTAACGCTGTTTTGGTCTGGTGTGACGCTGCTTTGGTCGGAGGGTCTTGCGACCCCCGTTTCTGTCCACGACTCAAGGGCGTGCTTTAGGTCATCCTTGGTACTCAGGCCAGTGGTAGCAATGCCAAGTTCTATGCAAAATTGTCTCAGTTCGCGGTGGTTGTACTCCTCTAGTTTCTCCATTTGGAACTTCTCGGTGGAGCTGCTATCTTTGGTCGACATCGTGCTTTGTCGTGGGGTGAGCTACTCTCTGTACGATTACGCGTTGATTCGGATCCCGCCGCTGGCCACCAATGTTAGAAAAGGTAGACGGCCCGGGAGGGTCGGCCGGGGTCAGGAGGAGAGGTCTCCGGGGAGAGCCGTCTCCAGCGATCGTACAGACAAGTAACTTCCCCCCCACAGACAAATACCACACACGGATAAGGTTCAGTGATCTTTATAGGCACTTATTTAAGGTACGGTAAAATGGTACAAGGAGGTCTGGACTCAGGGGTCCCCTCGATTAGAGTCTCGTAAGGTAGGGAAGGGGGTAGCGGAACAGTCTATTTACCAATCAGGTAATTCGGATGAGATGGTGATGAGCTCACAATCCTCGAGCTTGGTGGTTAGGTGGTATGGGCCGCGGCAGCGCCAGCAGGTCCCGGTGCGGATGGTCGATACAACGGGCCGCGGCAGCGCCAGCAGGTCCCTGGAGGATGAACGGTCCGCGGCAGCGCCAGCAGGTCCCGGTGAGGATGGTCGGTACAACGGGCCGCGGCAGCGCCAGCAGGTCCCAGGAAGATGACTGTTGCAGAAGGCCGCGGCAGCGCCAGCAGGCAGGACGATGGTTCACAAGAGCGGGCTACGGCAGCGCCAGTAGACCGTCAGGGTTGAGTTCACTCGGTGTCTCTCGACTCCAGGATACAACTGCCTTCCTGCTCCGGAGCTGCCTCAGTTATAGGGCTGGTGCCCTTTGATGTCCGGACCCTCGCACTTGGAGGTCGGAGGGTCCGGGATGAAGGTGTCCAGACACCCAGCAGGGGGTGGAGCCAGTGCCTGGGGGAGCTGGGAGCGATCGGCACCTGGCGGGGGAGAGCCCTTGACACTTCGGTCTCCCATTGACCTGCCAAGTGGTCCGCTCACCTCCTGGGTGGATAGTGGTGCCGGGATGTCGGGGCCGGCCAGGCCCGGGGTTAGGGTCGAGGGGAGGCCAGGCGGCCGCGTGGTACAGGGTCCAAGATGGCGGCTTGACCCGGCCGGGAAAGCCGGTGGGGCCGGACCCCGTGATGAGTAGGGGTCCGAGGGCAGAGGGTCCGTCGGGGGACAGGGTACAGGTGCTTGTCGCAGGGTTATGCCAGGTGGCCCGGAGTCCTGGCCTTGTCGAGCGGGGAGGGCGCGAGCCGTCTGTGAGGCCTGTCCAACAAGGCGCCTCTGGGCACGTCGATGTCGTCACTGGTGCGCCGGTCCCTGTGGCGGCTGGGCGATGTAGTCCCCAGATGCAGCCGTTGCCCTCACGGCGCGATGTGAGGCGTGCAGGGGAGGGAGCAGGATGCCGTTCCCCTCACGGCGCTGGAGCTGGTGAAAGTGAAGCCGTTTCCCTCACGGCTCTGGTAGAAATGAAGCCGTTGCCATCACGGCGTGGTCAGGTAGGAGAACCTGTGAGCCCCAGGAGCGTTCGGCGCTCCCTTCACTTAAGGCGCCTCTGGGCGCGTTGATGTCGTCACTGGTGCGCCAGTCCCTGTGGCAGCTGGGTGATGTAGTCCCCAGCTGCAGCCGTTGCCCTCACGGCGCGATGTGAGGCGTGCAGGGGAGGGAGCAGGATGCCGTTTCCCTCACGGCGCTGGAGCTGGTGAAAGTGAAGCCGTTCCCCTCACGGCGCTGGTAGAAATGAAGCCGTTGCCCTCAAGGCGTAGTCAGGTAGGAGAACCTGTGAGCCCCCCTATAAGTCCTTTTGTGCACATGGGCGCAGACGAGAGTGGTGCAAAAGCCTGCTGCACTCCAACTCCCATAAGACCACGGGGCCCAGCCAATGCAGACGGGGGAACAGGAAGTACCCTGCCTCCATATAAGCACCGCCTCCACAGAAGGTGAGTGCTTGACAATCCGACTACGATCCGGGCCGGTAGCAGACGCTTCTTTTCCGCTTTCTAGGCCACATTACCTCGTCCTCCAGTTCCGCAGACGCTTTCCTTCCCGCTAAGGACTGGATTAACTGCCAAGTTGAGCTCAACGCTTCCGCCGTGCGCGGACGCTTTCCTTCCTGCTGGAGAGGCGGGAGGCGTTGCTACAACATTCCGAGGGCGGACGGTTTCCTTCCCGACTCGGGGTGCGGAATCCTACCCACAGAGCTCTGGGGATCTGAAACCTAGCCTTCCTGCGATATCGGAGCGGACCCTTGCAAGGGACGCAGGTAAGGAGCGCGAAGTGCATGAATTGCAACACACATCAGAACGCTCACGGATTTATCGCTCAGCAGCGTGTATTAGCGCTAGGTCGCTCTCGTTTATCCTTCCTCTCGCGACCCTTCTTAGGTGATTAGGACTCCTTGCCACAGTGGTAATGACTGGCTAATCTGCGCAGGGATTAACGACCTACACACAGGCTGTGGTGTTAACAGCCAGGTGCCTCAACTGCCGATTCAGCACTTACCTCTTGGGGGTCCATGACAATTACGTTTTCCTGGCAATTGGCGCTGAGAAACCATTCGAAGGGAGTGGGAATCCTTTACATCCTTGACAACCACCTTAATGTTCCTTGTGAGTGGTCCTTATATATATATACATGTATATTCATGCCTGTGTCTAGTTGTTTGCCATGTATGGTATTTACACATGTCCCTATCTTTGTCCTTCTGCAGTCCACTCATAGAAGAAAGATGCTAGGTTACAAGACCAGCCCCACGAAACCGCAGCATTTCCTGATCGGCTACTCCCTTCCCTGTTCCCCGGGGTGCTGCCGTCCATACGAGTGCATCCTATTCGGTGGGAGGTAATATCTTGGCGAATAGGGAGGCCTCTCTACTGGCTGTCGTCCCCGCTGGCTGTTACGAAAAGGTTAGTGGCCTGCCCGTTTATCTTGCGCTGCTGACAGCCTGACAGGGAGGCAGAGCAGGTTAGGCTTTTCCAGGGGTGCAGAGGAGGTGAGGCCTGTCCAGGGGTGCAGAGGAGGAGAGGCCTGTCCAGGGGTGCAGAGGAAGAGAGGCCTGTCCAGGGGTGCAGATGAGGTGAGGCCTGTCCAGGGGTACAGAGGAGGAGAGGCCTGTGCAGGGGGCAGAGTCGGGGTGGCCTGTCCAGGGGGCAGAGGAGGTGAGGCCTGTCCAGGAGTGCAGAGGAGGTGAGGCCTGTCCAGGGGTGCAGAGGAGGAGAGGCCTGTCAAGGGGTGCAGAGGAGGTGAGGACTGTCCAGCTGGGTGCAGAGGAGGTGAGGCCTGTCCAGGGGTGCAGAGGAGGTGGGGCCTGTCCGTGAGGGTGCAGAGGAGGTAAGGCCTGTCCCGGGGCTGCAGGGGAGGTGAGGCATGTCAAGGGGGGGAGGGGGTGCAGAGGAGGAGAGGCCTGTCCAGGGGTGCAGAGGAGGTGAGGCCTGCCCAGGTGGGTGCAGAAGAGGTGAGGTCTGTCCAGGGGGTGCAGAGGAGGAGAGGCCTGTCCACGGGTGCAGAGGAGGTGAGGCCTGTCCAGGGGTACAGAGGAGAGGCCTGTCCAGGGGTGCAGAGGAGGAGAGGCCTGTCCAGGTGAGTGCAGAGGAGGTGAGGCCTGTCCCGGGCTGCAGGGGGGTGAGGCCTGTCAAGGTGGGGAAGGGAGTGCAGAAGAGGTGAGGCCTGTCCAGGGGGTGCAGAGAAGGTGAGGCCTGTCCAGGTGGCTGCAGAGAAGTTGAGGCCTGTCCCGGGGTGCAAAGGAGGTGAGGCCTGTCCAGGGGAGCAGGGTCGAAACATTACAGGTGCCGTGAATTTTAACATGTTGACATCCAAGGGAATGACTGACACACGAGTCACACTCCTGTCCTGTAAGAAAGACTTCTCTTTCAGCATGTTGACAACGACAGGTAAAGGGCAAGGACCATAACTTATGTATGTAGCTGCTCCCAAGGGCTTCGTATCTACCTATAGGGAAGAGTTTCATGCAGGCAGTGAACTGAAAGGTTGAGATGTGCAATGAGATAACCCCGTTTGTTAACAACACTGCTGATGGCGTTGCCGCTACAGTGAAGGGGAGTTGTTCAAGCTTCTTTATGCGAAACATAGTGTAACTAGTGTCTTTCATTGCCGTTGATTGCTGTGTTTGTGTCAATAAAAGGGTAAGAACAAAGCGGTACTGTTAAGATAATGCCAAGGAACGCGACCTTTCTTTTTTTTTTTTTTTTTTTTTTTTTTTTGAAACCGTTTATTGCAATCTCAAATATATACAAGTATGGGCCTACAACCTTCCGGCCGGCCGCTAAAGTGACAAAAGCAAATGACATACATACAATAAGGCACTTGGCTTTGCATAGACAATAAAGCAGGAGGTATCAACCACGTGGGCCACATAACTCTGAACCCACAATACGGTTTCGTTTTATACAACACAACAACATAAAACCACACCCGCAAGGCAACCCACGATCGAAAATGACGACATGTGCTCCTCAAGTGGGGAACCCCAACCATCCAAAGAAATCCAGAGAGGGGGAGGGAAACTGATCCGGGACTGGGAGAACCATGTGCCCAGGGCTGAGGGAGGGGGTCAACTATGGGGATGGAGCTGGTGAAGCGGGAGGCAACAACGGCGGCTCGCAAATACCCCCGCGGTAAGCGTTCCAGGGGCCCCATATCTTCACCCATGCCCCAGGCTTACCCCGCGCCACATATACCACCTTTTCTCGGAACATGCACCAATCCATATGTTCTTTCCAAGCCGACACCGCCGGGGGTCTCTGAGATCCCCACAGCTGAGCAATGTCACGTTTAGCTATCATATATCCCAGAGTCACCCATCGCGTCTGCGGAACCGAGTAATCAGTCGGTTCCCACACATTCAGCAGGCATCTCCTCGCTTCAGGCAACAGCGCGACGTGCGTAACCGCTCGCAGGACCTCATGCACACCACGCCAGAATCGCTCCACCCTCGGACATTCCCACAGAATGTGTAAAAAAGTCGCCAAAGCACCACACCCACGCTTACACAATCCATCCTCGGCATAGCCCATACGCTGAAGCCTAGGCCCCGTCATATACACCCGGTGGAGTATCTTAAGCTGGACGAAGCGAAGGCGAGCCGGGATGGCCACCTCCTTCGGGAGGCCACCGCGGAAATCCAGTCCTCGTCGTCCAACTCCAGCCCATCGGCAACCCAAGCCTCGCGGAGGCCAGTCAGTAAGCCCGAGCGTTCATTTATCAATTTCTTATAAATGAGGGAGATCGTGCTGTCCGGAACGTGGCCATCTAGCACTCTATCCTCCAGGGGGGAGGACTCCGGGATGGAGGCCACGTCTGGGAAGACGGAACCCAGTGCGTGACGGACCTGCAGGTAGCGAAAGTATTCACTGCCCTGCAGCTGAAACTCCGCCTGCAGCGTCTCGAATGTCTTGAATCCTCCCCTCGTCCAGAGATCTCCCACTGTACTGATGCCTATCATGTCCCACCTCTCGAAGCCCTTCGAGGTCCACAAGGAGCCAAGCCTCTCCGACGCATACAACGGTGACGCCCGGGTCAAACGGTCCTTCCATCCCATAGCTGCATTAGCCGCGTGCCATACTCGCACCATGACACGCGTGGGTCCCGTCAAGCGGGAATCGGGCACGCTGGAGTAGAGCGCTCGATTGTAGTCGCCACCGGGCAGGAGCATTTTGTCCATTTCAAATACCGGGTTTAGGGCGGGCCCATAGAAGCCGTGATTAATTGCAGCTAATTGGGAGGCCCAGTAATACCGCTTAATATCCGGGAGGGCAATCCCTCCGTCGTACCACGGGAGCGTCAATTTTGCCAGGGCTATACGCGGCCGCCCGTCCCAAAACAGATGGCGCTGTAAGCTTTCCACCTCACGGAAGTAGCGCGCCGGGACCAAGTCCATAGTGTTCTGAAGAGCGTACAAAAAGCGCGGCAATGACATCATCTTGAACAATGCCGCCCGGCCGAGCGGCGAGAGCGGCAAGCGCCGCCAGCGCGCGACGTCCTCCTTCAAGCGCTGGAGGGGGGGAAGCAAGTTGCGCTCGTAGCGGGCCACCGGGTCCAGCGTAATATAGACCCCCAGGTATCGAAATCCCTGCGAGGCAATCTGGATCGGACAGCCCCGAGGGAGGACAGGAGCCTCCCCGGAAAGCACATAGACACAGGATTTAGCCCAGTTGATAACAAGGCCTGAATTACGGCCAAAGGAGCGCAGAACATCGACCAGGACAATCAGTGATTTGCGCGGGGAGGCTAAGTACAAAAGGATATCGTCAGCGTAGAGGGACACGCGGTCCTCATACTCGGGGGTCCAACGGAGACCTCGGATAGAAGGGTGCCACCGCAGCCACTCCGCCAGGGGTTCCAGGGCCAATGCAAAAAGGAGCGGCGACAGGGGACAACCCTGTCGCGTGCCCCGTCCCAGCACGAATGGGGCCGAGACTCGACCATTCACCACCACCTGTGCCAATGGGTCCGAGTACAACAATTTGACCCAACTGATGAATCCCGGGCCAAATCCAAATTTCGCCAACATCGCCCAGATGTAGGGCCATTCGAGCGTGTCGAACGCCATGGTGGCGTCCAGGGACGCCAAGACGGCCGGCTCCCGCACGAACGGAACACGCGCGAGCACCCCGTGCAAGCGCCGCAGATTAAGGGCCGTATTGCGATGGGGAATGAAGCCGGACTGGTCTTGGTGGACCAAATCGCCCACCACGCCGACCAGCCGGTTAGCGAGCACCTTGGCGAGGATTTTAGGCTCCGCGTTTAAGAGCGAGATAGGCCGGTAGGATGTAACCCGGTCCCGCGGTCTGCCCTCCTTGTGGATAACCACGATGGTAGCCAGACGCTGGTCCGGCGGGAGGGAGCCCCGCGAGTGAGCCGCAAGGAACATAGCGCGGAGGTGGGGTGCCAGTACGTCCGGTCGCAATTTATACAACTCGATAGGAATGCCGTTCGGGCCCATGGCCTTGCCAGAAGCGACCGAGCGGATGGCGAGGGCAATTTCGTCCGAGGTGGGGGCGGCATCCATCAACTCCCTGTCCTCCATTGAGAGGGAGGGCAGCGCGATGTCACGCAGCAGGGCATGGGAATCCTCCTCCGGGCAGGGAGAAACCGGGGAATATACCTCGCGGAAATAATCCGCGAAGCAAGAGACAATGCCTTCCGGCTCAGTGACACGTACACCATCCATTCTTTCAATCAGCGGGACCACACGACTAGCTCTCTCCTTCTTATCCAACCACGCAATCAACTTACCAGCCTTATCGCCCACATCATACAATCGCCCCTGTTGCTCTCTGCTGAGGCCCCTGGCCGCCTCCGTGACGAGGGACCTATAGGCCGCCTGCTTAAGGTGTAGAACGTGCAGCGCAGCGTCAGTCACCCCACTCCCCAGATCACCCTCCAGTTCAGTGATTTCGGCCTCCACCCGGGTCACCTCCTCCTGTGCGCGCCTCCGGGCATGGGAGATAAAGGAGAGGGCCTCCCCTCTAAGCACAGTCTTGAAAGCCTCCCACAGGGAAATGGCAGACGGGACAGACCCCACATTCTCCTCAAAATACCGTTGCAAGGATTTAATCAAATCAGCACGAATAGTGGGGTCGCGCAGGTACCAGGCATTGATTGGAGCTACCCTGCCCTCCCCCCTCGGGAAGACATCAAAGTGCAACAGGAGTGGGGAATGATCTGAAATACCCCGCGCCAGATGGCGCACCTCCCCCACTCTCCCGGCATAGGCCGCAGGGACAAGGACATAATCAAGCCGCGAAAGGCTACCATGGGCCCCGGAGTGGAAGGTGTACTGCAGCCGATCGGGATGCTTTAGACGCCAACAGTCCACCAATCCCAGCGTGTCCAAAAGGCCAGACAGCCACGCTTGTGCCCGGGGGAGGTCCCTAGGGGGATAGCGATCCAGAGTCCCAGAAGCCACCGCATTGAAGTCCCCCCAACCACCAGAAGCCCCCCCGGAAGGTCAAGCAGGAGGCGTCCCAGGTCCGCAAAGGTGGTGGACTGTAACCCCGGTGGGACGTACACTGAGACAAAGACGACTACCTTGCCCTCCATTCTCCCCACCAAGACAGTGTAGCGTCCCCTCTCATCATGGCGCACCTCGTCTATTTCTAGCGGGAGCGAGGTCTTGACCATAATGCCCACCCCGCGTGAGCCCGATGTGAAGCCCGAGTGGGCCACCAAACGATAACCACGTCGGTTCATGGCACAATAGGAGTTACCAATGAGGTGTGTCTCCTGCAAAAAGACCACATCAGGCGAAATCCGTTTCAGATATTGCAGGACCACACCCCGCTTAATCCTATCACCCAGTCCGTTAACGTTCCAGGACAACAAAGTCAAGTCCCTACCCCCCATCACATACAGAAGCCATCATTTGTCCCCCCGAGAGCATCTCAAAAAATCCAATACAATAAAGGGTTTGCCTTGCGGTAAAAACGAACCACACCCCACCCCAACCCACCCATCCCAACAGAACTCCCCCCACCCTGCACCCCTGCATGAGCCCAAACAGCCCCCCCAAAGTGCAGTGTGCCTGTCGCCCCATGGAAAGAAAACTAACTAGTCCCCCAGAGGAGGAGGGAGATCCCCCAAGAGACCCCACACGACCTCCACGGGAGGGGAACTTACCCTAACAGTCACTGGTGACAATAACACAGTCCAGAGCAAGGCCTACCATTAGTCCCTCAGTCCTGATCCGGCGGGCCCTCCCCACCAACCGCTCCCCCCCCACCCCCCCGGCCCCGATCTCCGGGCAGAGTGTCCAGCCAGTCCCCGGCCGCCTCGGGACGATCAAAAAAGCGCGTGCGGCCATCCACCTCCACCCTCAGCTTAGCCGGAAAAAGCATCGCATATTTGAGATTCAGGTCCCGTAGGCGACGTTTGACACCGAGAAAACTCAGTCGCTGCTTTTGGACCGCCGGAGTAAAGTCAGGATAGAAATTGATATCCATATTGTCAAGTCTGACCGGCCCTTGTAGCCTGGAGGTCTGCAGGATAGCGTCCCTGTCCCGAAAATTGAAAATCCGGGCGATGAGAGGCCTCGGAGGGGCTCCGGCCTTGGGCCTACCCCCGGGGACCCTGTGGGCACGTTCCACTGCAAAGAATTTACTCAGCCCCCGAGGCTGGAGATGGGTGAGGACCAAGTCCTCCACAAACAGATCCGCTGCCTCTGCCTCGCGTCCCTCCGGCACCCCGATAATGCGGACATTATTCCTCCGGGCCCGACCCTCGGAATCCTCCAGTCGACGATGCATCAGGGCGCTCGCCTGGCCAAGCCTGCGCACCTCCTGTTGGAGGGCCGCCACGTCGGATGTGAGGCCCGAGGTAGAGTGGGCCAAAGAATCGACCCGGTCATTTGTTTTGGAGAGATCGGCTCTCACGAGGCCCACATCCACGAGGACCGAGTCGATCTTCTGCGCCAGAGTGTCAAAGCGCTGGTCCACCGAGGCCTTCATCTCGGCGATGGCGCCCATGACGTCTCGGAGGGTCAGGTCCGTGGGCAGAGCAGGAGCGTCAGTCGGGCCCGTAGGGGATCTACGCAGCGCCTCTGGAGATCCCTTCTGGAGGGTGTAGCGGTCCATACTGTTGGATTGATGGGCCGCGCCACGACGGGTCGACTTCACCTTAGCCCGGTCGCCATCTTGTTTTGTGGCCATGGTCGCGGTCCCAAATCGAGCCAATCTCCTCAAAGAGGGGGTAGACAATCCCGTTCAAGGGCTCCGGGGGGGGCGACCACCGCTCCGCAGGACGGACCGCAGCCGGCGGGCCGGCAGGGCACCCCAATGAGGCCACACCACCGCACACCGCTTCGCGACCCTACCTCGCCTGGCAGCAAGGAGGGCGCAAAAGCGAAAGTGAAAGTGCGGGGTGCGCGAGTCGCCCAGCCTTGCCCGCCGCTGTTATTCACTTTGTCGCCGGATCGCCCCACAACTCCAGTACGGGGGGCCGGCGTGGAGAAGGCCGCAAACCTTAATCGGTGCTCCCGCCGGTGTCCGAGGTCCGAATTGAAAACGGAAAACGGGCGTCACCTCAACTCGGGTTCACAAACACTGTCCCCTCATCTAGGACAGGATTCGGTCAGGATTTATGCAGGAGGTCGCTGAGGTCCTCGGGAGCCTCGCACCTACGCGGCCATCTTGGGTGCGCGCTAGGCTCCTCCTCCAACGCGACCTTTCTTAAGTGTTTGTAATGTCCAGCTAAATTGCATAACTGATCTAAGTTGATTCTGACCATGATACAATTTTGCACAACATCAATTACAGATGATACAATATTATGGAAAGTATAAATACGAGATGACAATGTATTAATATTGTCCACCACAGCAATATCTAAATTATCTCTGTCAATTTGACGTAAACGTACTTCAGCCTCCAGTTGCAACAACTTCCAAAGTTCATTGTAAGCAGCATAAATAAATCATTTAGAGCATGGTGATTTTGGACCCAAAAGGGAATCAGATAGATCCAATTTTTCAGACTTGAGAGAAAGATGTTGTTTCACTGCAGATAAAGTGTAATGTTTTAACTGCTGTTGATACAATTTACACACAGAATATGCTGTTACAGTGTTAGAGTGTATGGCTTGTGAATATCGGGGACCAGGTCTATTTAATTTGAATTCAGATTTTCTGTTTAAAAAACAAGACTGACAAACATTTGTGTCTATTGGCCATAATAACCACTCACCCGAAGCCATGATTGAAGAATTAAAGGTACTGTTTTGTATTGTAACATTTATTTGGTCTTCAGTTTATTTTGTGTAAGACTGCCAACCAGAAAGGGGGCTAGGGATGGAATATTGGGAGTATTCAAGTATTTAGTTGTTGCCAATCCCAGAAAAGTTGTTTGCCGGACAGTATCGTTCAGAAAAATAATTTGCCTGGGAATCAGACATGCATGAAATAGAGATTCTGTACCTTGGACTTGCCAGGACTTAGTGCCCCAAATCGATTTCAAGTCAATATTATCCTTCCAATAATTGTAGACTTTCAGGACTAGGTTGTCAAGGCGGTATATAGTAACTTAGTTTAAAAAAACATATACTTTTTTAAGTAGCGGGAACCAATTTAAAATAGTATGATCTTGGGTCAGAAGCATCATAACTCGTGAAATATGTATATTTCATCTTGTGTGTTTCGGAGCTAACCTGAGGCGGAGTTGGGCAATGCTCCAATTGAGTTTAGTTATATTGGGGACGCTGTCCATTTGCTCTATGCAGAAAATGATGTCTATAATGTTGATAACAGAACAACTCGGCATAGTTAGCAGAATTCCAAAATAAATCTTCAGATTCAAAAACGGTGTAATATTCTAATTCTAAAAAAATCAAATTTATACTATCAACGTCCCAATCATCCGATTGCAAGCTTTGCACTATAACATCACCCATGGAAACCCTGAATACATAGGGTATCTGAAGGGTCTCCGTTGGACCAAACACATCAAATATTATTTTATCTGATACAATTCCATCAGTGACTGGGACTGCTGAAATGTTGACAAGGGACTAGTCTCATTTCATTTTATGCAAGGATGAATGTGGAGCCAACAGCCTGTCTACCAGTTTCGTAACAGAGCATTCTGGGGGGTAATGGCCATTAATTGAAAGGTAAAAAACTGTCACGAATCCAATCCATATGAACAGAAATACCATGGAGAGTACTATCCACATATAAATCCACTGTGGAACCAGATAAGTGCGTTTTAAGCAGGAGATGAAAACACAAATCAACACTGGTGGGGATGCAAAACTGAGGACGATGCAAAACTGTGGAAAGTTAATTTATCTTGATCAATATAGTAGCCTGAAGAACTCAGTTGGAATAGAGGAGGCTGTGAGTCTGGATAAGAACTTGAAGCTCGGAACAACTGAAGGGGTCTTGAGGGGTGGATCAGAATAAACTATTTCAATTGTGGAATGTGAAGTAGATGTAACCGGTACCAGGTCAACTGAAGACCCGACGTTTCCCTCTGGTGGCCGGAGAGAAGCAGGGATGATGGTGTTTAACTGCTGCAAAACGACATTCTGTAGTGGGACACTTCTAGGCATATTATTTAGAATCGGCCATATGGTGTAACTTCACCTGTTGAATGGAAACAAAACAATTGTCTTTGAATCCTGAAAGAGGAGGTAGAATGACAGTTTGGGTACCCTGAAGACCAAGCCCTGGAACAGGAGCACAGTAAGATGGACCAAATTCTTTCTTGATTGCCACCTTTTCATGAACCAGATCACTAACTTTAGGAAGCCAGCCAGAGACAGGAATCAGAACGGCTGCATCCGATGAGAGAGTCGAAGGCAAATGTGCATTCGCCAGAGAGTCACCACATTTTTGTAGATTCTGCAAGACAGTACAGTGATTATCTTTGTCAAAGGGTGCGGCTGCGGCCATAATGTTTAGACCTTCAAGGTCTGGAACATACATCTCGAAGCCAAAGAGCATTTTATGTGGGCTCCTCCCACCCAGAAATCTTTTAGGGAGGTTGTTAAGTGCACGTTGACCCCCATAAAGATGAGTCAACCAGCCACGTCCCGTACCTAATACCTTTGCCATTAAAGACTGCTTTAAGTCACAGTTCATTGCCTCTACATCAGAATTGCCCTCAGGCCTATATGGAGATGAAAGTTGCACCTGCACCCCCATGGATGTCATCAAGTAACATGCATTATCGGAAACAAGGGGACTGTAATGGTCAAAATAAATACAGCCAAACGGCTGATTTGAAAGATAGAGCTGTGTTTCAGGTGGACGGGACACAGTAGAAGACTTAATCTGTTGACAAATGTCACAACATAGGACATAACGGCGAGTTTGCTGATGCAAACCATGCCACCGATAACTTTGCTGTAAAAGTACAATAGTGGCAGCGACTCATGCATGCAAGGAGGGATCCCAAATTTCGAGCGGTCCCCATGCAGTTTCCAGAAATCTAGATCTTGGTCCAGAAAGCTTGTGCTATCTCTTCGCCCAGAGGCTTCCCATTTGCTGGCTCCATCATGGCTCTCCTCCTTGTCTTTCTCCCCATTTGTCCATGGCATGCATGCGTCATGCCTTTTCCTGTGCTTAGCCCTCCCCCAGAGCATGGGGCAATCACTATATCAATCCACTTGTTTAATTTTAGCATTGTTTTAGGAACTGCTTTTTAACTTTGTTGAACTGCAGTTTACATGATCAGTCCTGTTTTCACTTACTCGATTCAGTTTCTGTGAACAGGCCTGTAAAGCTTGTTCTTATCTCTTCACATTTGCTGAGCATTCAAACACTGAGATCAAATGTCAGATGCTGTATTCAGAGGGCACTTGTTCCGTGACCTCATCCCCTCCCTCACGCCATGTGGCTGTTGCTTGGAGATGTGCAGGACTCAGCTTAGTAATGCGTTTTCAACCCACAACAGCACAAATTTGCTTTGTTGAACACTTCGGTTTTCAGAAACAACTTGTCATATTTTCCAAGTGCATGTGAAAATATTTTTTCACCCCTGGAAGTGAAAACTAGCCTCTCTTCCTCTCAAGTCTTTCCTGCATGGGACACTTTATTTTTCCCTATGTTAGCCTAACTTTATAGGCCTCATTTTCCTTTGCACACGTTACTATATAAACATGCTTGCTTGTACTTTCATGCAGCACCTGCAAATGTTTTTGCATTCTGTTCTTTTCCTGGGATTTAGTCTGCATGCAACCAACAAGGCCAAACAATATTGCCCCATGTTATTCTTTCTGGCCAGGCACTAGCACCTAGATATAACACAAGAATGCAGCTGTTGTTTATGTGCACATGTCCTATCATATAGATGATTACATGATACTGAGGTGGTTTGGTGACTCAGTCTCTACATGCTGATGTTCAATGGTCCCAAGCATCGTTCTGTTCCAGAGCAGAATCCCTTCAACAATCCTTTATTATTTTAACACGATTGTCAATAAAAATGATCACACATCATGTTCTTCTCTGAGTATGGTAAATAAACTATTTGCACGAAATAGATTAATTGTCTTTGTCACTTGTGCTTTTCTTCCACCACTGTTGTTTCCTTAGTTGGGAATCGATGACATCTCCCGGATTGGAAGCTCTGGAGGCGTATCTACATGAATATTTTTTTCTTCTATTGCTGCCGCCAACAGATCCTGTTATGAACCCCAATATACCCCAATATAGGCCTAGGTAGTTGCACGACCTTTTACCTACATTTGTCTTACCATTGTTCTACATAACGGTACTGGTGTTTACCCTTTACTTAGTTAGGTGCTGCATAAATGTTGTGTGGTTTTCTCCGAAAACTAGCCTCGTTTTTATGCATGAGGATTCTCAGTATCACAGCAGGATTACCATCTTCTGCATAATAACTCTGTATAAGGGTCACCACTATTGTCATCCTTGGCCGACATGCCCATAGTACCATGACACATCTAGGTAGAACCCCTGAGGGTACCGTTTGGGTATATAAGCACCATATCTCTGCTAGGCAGCCATAGGAGAAGAAACTTCCATGTTGACATGCGGACAGGAGAAGCTGAAGTCCCTGCCCGCAGACACTCCAGCACATCTCTGACATCTCTCAAGGGGTGTCCAATTAGAGACCAAGACGGGGTCCTTTGCTCTCTCACATCAGGTAATAAGGTTGGCTCTTTCCTGAGGGATTCTTGGCTATACACCCACATACATGCTAGGTACCCTTAGGTACATCTAGTTAGGTTTGCCTCTTAGGAGTACGCATTATTATAGTTATGTATCTATATGCCTGCATATATTCATTGTTTTAGCACTATGGTAGAATTTCACCTTCTATTTACTTTATTGGTGCTTATAACCGTATACATCTGTTACTGTCTTATGGTTGTTGCAGCACACGCATTTTATTCTAGCATGACACTGATTCAATAAATGCTTATTGAAAAGTCCCCATATTTTATTATGTATATCTTTCTGACAAGTGATCATGAGTGACTGAGCGAAAAGTACTGTACTGTTGCCACAATTCCTGAGTAATCAGGGTTTTTATATTCAATAATTGCAAGGAACTATTTGCTCCTTGGTAGGAGGGGCTCATAGTGGCACTGTGAGATAGCTGGTCTGCAGACTAAAGTATCCTTGGGGTGTCTGGAATCAGTCTGGACACCAATACCTTAGTTTATGTTGCCTAAACGTGCAGATCCTTTATAGATTTGTAGGAACTACACGACAATCCGATCTATGTTTTAAGGTGCGCATTTATTTTGGCTGAAGTGAGGCTACGCTTCACATTAGCTGATCGTGACAAAATTAAATCAGCAGGTTCCCACCCATCCCCCAGCCTATGAATCTAGCTTATAGTATGCAGCATCGGAGCTAGTGGAATTGCATACTAAATGTCTCTCGCACAAAGAGATAAGATCCCTTGACAAACATCGTACATTCTGAGAGGCAGGCGAGTCAGAAAATAAAGGGTAGTTTTGTATGTGTGCGGGTTTCTCATTGATGTTACAACGGTTTACCTCATTTCATTTACTCGTTCTGTGGTTGGGTTATTTTATTCGACTGTATTCTCGAGTGACAAGCGTGTTTTAATTTGGATTCCCGCTGCCTGAAAAAGTGTTTCCCATTGTATTATTTGGATCAGAGCGTCACGCAGGACGCTTGTAAGGGACGTATTGCTTTAAGTGTAAGCCATAACATTTTTAGAAGTTTGGACTCTAATAGCCAATAGGTGCAGTAGAGACTGGCTAATGTTAATATTTGAAACAGCACAAGAGATCATTATTTTAGAAAAAAAGCAGATTGAAGAATTAGAAATGTTATTGAAAGAAAATTCAGTTGTAGAAGATGCTAAAAAAAGCGGTAAGAATTAGAACAAAAAACACAGGGATATAGGGAATACTTGATCAATAAAAAGACAAATAAACTAAAAAAAAGATATAGAAAACTTCAGTCAAGAACGAGTATATCCCTATTTAGAGAAAGATTATTATACTTCACATAGGGATCAAGGATGGGAGAAACCTCAATACCAAAGACCTATTTACTCCCGTGGGGGGGCAATAAAAGGGTTACTTTTTCTGAGACTTCAGGTTCCAGTAGTGGGGAAGATGAACCAATAAGTGAACAACCCATAAGAGCAATACAAAACATTGAGGGTGAATCTTTTTTAGGCCCATGCCAACAGAGAAGAGGACAAAGGAACCGCAGGAATTTTGGCAGAGAGGAACAAACAAGGAACTACCAACCCCAGGATTATCTCAAAACCATAAACCAGAGACACTGGAGGTAGTAAGGGAAGAACTTCCCATTATTAATTTGCCTCATAAATGCCTGACTACATCAGAAAAGGAAGTATTACGCAGAGGTTTTAGTTTTGCTACAACTTCTCCGGTCAACAAATTTGAGTTAGAGAAAGATCTTAGATCATTTTTTAGGAAAATCAGGTTAAATAACTTCTTTGAAAATAAAACATATGAACCTGGACCAAATATTTCTGGCTTCAGACCAAAATCGACCTTTACTCCCACTCTGGGCCAGGTTAATAAAAATATAGAGGTCAAACAAATATTAACCTCAGAATCGCATCACAATAATAAGTTCTCAGTAGAACATAGAAAAGCCCTGAAAGCTTTACAAGAAGATCACTTAATTACGATTAAACCAGCAGACAAGGGCGGAGGAGTAGTGATTATGGATCCATCAGATTACGACAATAGAATGAGGAAGCTTCTCAATGACATTATAAACAAATCAACATGTCTAAACTTGAGGATTTAAAAAGGGAAGTACACCAACTTTTAGAAGAAGGAATAAGAGAAGACTATATTTGTGAAAATGAATATAAATTCATGCTCAATAGCAATACTGTCACTCCTGCGATATATGGGTTGCCCAAGATACATAAAGATGTGAGTGACCCACCGATGCAACCTATAGTGAGCAGTATAGGATCAATTCTTGAACCTTTAAGTAAATATGCTGACTTTTTCTTGAGACCATTAGTTCAGAAGCAGAAATCTTTTGTTAGAGATTCTGCTCATGCAATCTCAATACTGGAAGGTCAGAGCTTCAACTGGGTGATGCAGCTTCTAGTCAACCTCGATATTGAAGCTTTATATACTAATATACCTCAAGATGATACTATTAGAGTTATCTCAACCATCTTAGACAATGAAGAACTTAATGGGGGAAATAAAGATTTTATTCTCTCATGTGTCTCTATGGTGCTTAAGAATAATGTTTTCCTTTTTAGAGGCGAGTTGTTCCAACAGATTAAGGGTACCAGCATGGTGGCAACTTGTGCCCCAAGTCTGGCCTGTTTATATGTAAATAATTTTGAGGAGAAACATATTTATAATGAGCTGGCACCTTTTTATGAAAATGTGACATGCTGGCTCCGCTTCATAGATGACATCATCTTTTTATGGAATGGTGAAGACAGTAGTCTTGGCGAGTTTCTTGAATGGCTTAATTTAGATGATCCGAATCTGAAGTTTACAGCCCAATGGAGCGACACTAGTATAAACTTTTTAGACATCTGCGTGAAGAATGTAGAGGGAATATTGCAAGTAGAACTTTATACTAAACCCACTGATAAGAATACATTCCTTCACTATGGAAGTAATCATCCTAAGTCTCAGAAGGACAACATTCTCTTTGGTGAGTTTTTGAGACTTCGCCGTAATTGTACGACATTAGCGGATTTCTATCATCACTCAGAAAACACAAAGAAAAAATTTAGAGAGAGAAGATATCCCAAAAAGCCTATCAAACATTCTTTTAAAAGGGCTCGCTTCTATGATCGAGATCATTTATGGGATATGTCTGAAGAAAAGAAACAGGCCAACAAAGATAGAATAGTTTTCGTCAGTCAATTTTCTGATACTAGTAATAAAATAAAAAAATGTTATCAATAGAAATTGGAAAGTTCTAAATGATGGATTTACTGACCCCATTCAAAAACCTCTTTTCTCCTTTAGATGTAATAAAAATCTGCGGAACCTTCTAGTGAAGACCTATAGAAACTCTAACGAAAGTCATCAGATGACACTGGATAATAATAAAGTAACAGGCAACTACAAATGTGGCACATGTACTATACGCCCTCAATGTATTGAGTCCAAGAAGTTAGATTTCAATGGTAAAACACTTAAGCCCACCACCTTTAAGAACTGTCGAAGTAAAAACTTGATATACCTCCTTATTTGCCCATGCAGACTGGGCTATGTAGGGGAAACGAGTCGTGAATTAAGAACAAGATAAACAGAACATAGATCAGCATTAAGAAACAAGAAAGAAAATGCACCTTTGACCGAACATTTTTTGGTGGCCAATCACGACCATACGTAATTTCAATGGTTCATTCTAGAAAAAGTTATAATAGACAGAAGAGGCGGTGATATTGATTTTAAAAGAAAAATGAGAGAGCAGTGGTTTATGTGCTTTTTAAATACAATTAAAAAAGGATTGAACTCTAGAGAAGAATGGATGAAATTTATTGTCTGATATTTAAATGACATTCATTCTAGCACCCCTTGCTAATAGGACTGTGTACTGGGAAGATTATATCTAATACTCTCATTTTTGTGGGATTTAGATAGTAGGCCAGTTAAGTTCCGTGAATATTCCGCCCATGAGAGAAATTGTCCTTATGGCAATGGAAGATAATTTGTTATGCCATGTAAAAGAATTTTGAGAATTTCTTTGTTCATAATCTTGTCACATATCCCAAATCAATAGGACTTGTTTCATGCAAACAATTCTCTCCTTTTATTGATTCACGAGTCAACTCCCTGTGAAGATTTAGCGCATATTATCTTAAAACGAACTGTTGCTCTTCAATCGAATGTACCTATTAAGTTGGCCTGTAATTAAATTAGACATTCAATATTAAACAATAAACAAAAAATAATAGTTACAAACAACAGCCTTAAATTATATTTCATTCACAGTGACTTAATGTGACATTCAACTCAGTGATAACATTACGAGTGGTGTTTTAACCTGACGATCCACTCGGCCGGTTCTTACCAATGGCAGCAGTGTACTTCCGGGTCTTTGTTGGCAGCATATCGCTTCCAGAGACCAAACAGGTTATACTTCCGGGTTGAAGCCAGTAACGTCAGCACAGAACGTAATAAAATGTGTTTACCTATAGCATTATGGGTATGCCCTCTTACTAATTAGCTCTAATTTAGACAACTAGGTCTTAATTAAGCAACATATATAAAGAGGCAGTCCATCCTCGCATTTGGAAAGAAGGCTGGCTACTCAGAGGAGTTCCTCGAGGACGTGATATAGTTTTTCGAAAGGCATACAACGTAAGAGAGGGAAAATCGCAAGTAGGCTTTCTTTAAAACATTCTACACTTCCAGAGTCTTTAACTAATGAGGATTTCCTCGTGTTTTTCTTTTGTTTACCCCTTCTTTATATAGGCCTAATTTATGAATGGCGCAAACTGAAACCTAACAATTACATATAGACATTGGAAGTTATGTGCCCAATGATATAAGGTTAAGGCGGGAATATTATAAATATCCGAACAACGTTGCTTTGATATCCTAAATGCAGCCGGACATGCATGTTTTTGGTAGGTGTTTCTCAACAATTATAAGGGGATACCACCTATTTAAATGGATAAAAGGAGGGATGGATTAACTTATAAATTTCCTTTCGTTTTTCCTCCTTGGTCAGCATAGACACAACAACACGATCAGTTTGAGTGGGGCATTTCCATTGCTTAACTATAGCTGTTGGACATATGGTGGTATTCTATACATAAGCGGACACAATATAAGGTAGGATGAATAAACTTGTTCTCCCTTGGAGTCAATTAGAATTTGAATCTGAATCTATAACAGATACAAAATAAATGTTCATATCAGTCCATCTTCTTAGCTGTTGGTCTAGAAGTACCTGAATCATAATAGCCAGCAAAGATACATTTTATGCTTTAAGCCTTAAATAACTCGACAGGCTTACCTGATATTATATCAAGTAAATTAATATATTGATGTAATACTGGCAAAACTGCCTTAGCTGCTTATTTCTATAAAGCTTGTTAAGAGTAAAAATAGAGGCTCATTTCAGTAACAGAATGAAGGAGCCATTCAAATAGAGGAGAGTATAAAGTCATCAATAATATAAGCAGGCTATTTAGAATTGGTATGCCTGTTTGCCTGAGGGTTTTTAATACTAGACTTTTGTATGAGCATGTTGTATCTTTCTCTTCTCTCTTATCTTAAAATCTCCTTTTGCTCCAGCCCTATCAATGTACTGCATACTTTACCAATGATGAATTGTGAGTGATATAGATAAGATAACATTGGCAGTGTTTTTAATTTGTTTTAATAATATAGATTATGGATTTTTGACTTATGTTTTTTATACACAGGAATTATTACATCGAGAGAATAATATAAATGTCTTGATAAAGATGGTCTAAATCTATTAATACCATTGTAACACTTCGACGCAATTATATACACAATTCGTTGTTTGACTTGGTTCATTAGATACTACAGGAGGAACAAGTATCAAGCTCCAATAAATAATTTTTCCTAGACGAATGTGTTCTTTACAATGACTTAATATAGTGTCTAATCTTCTTTTCTCTCAAGAATTGTTTTTAACATATTTTCTTAAGACTTCTCTGCATTTTTACTGAGCACATCAACATATGCATGAATTATGTAGCTTTTATTTGTTTTTAAAAAAAAATTCTTGTATAAATTGACTGTATTTATGTTTCATTGACTGTATGTACAACAAATGAATTGTGGTAATACATTTTGTATTGATTTACATTGGTGACTTGTTGCTCAGTTCATTGCTTAGGCAAAATACCTTAGTATCTTTCTATTTTCTTTTCTTCTTTATTACTGTTGATTATTTGGTGTGCTAAGATTTTTTTAGATATTAGAATATCCAATGGAATTCTTTCGTTTGACTTAAGTCATACACGTGCCCATTGGTGGACATAAATGTTTTGTTTCTAAAATGACGAGCATGTCTATAAATATCATGGTTTTAATAATTTTTAATGCAGCTCTGTGTAAAACAACGTGCGTGTCCAACAATTGCACCCCATTATTATACCTTGGGCCTGTGTAACAGCGCTATTTTTTTGCACTATGTGCGCCTTTCTTCTAATTGTGGCATTCAAATTCACAACGCCAATAGCTCAAAGCATGGGCATTGCTGGGACCTATTGGATTTGCCAATGCATGTTTTAATGTGGTGTAAATCTGTTCTGTAGTTTTGGAGCTTTGAAAGAAACAAGGATTATTTATATCTAGAGAAATAGATCCAACCTGAGTGAAAAGTTGCAGCTGCCATTTCGTGCCATTTCGTGAATCGGGGCATGGTTCCGGGGGCGGGGGATGGAAATAAAGTAGAAATAGTGTATAAGGGATCAGAGTAGAGGTATCCTGACCCCAATGGACTGATGGAAAGGTCTGTGTTGGACCCCTTATGGGCAAGAAATTGTGCAAAAAGATTTAAATTTTAACTCACAAGGATCCTCGGATCTAAGGGTAGGCATAGTTGGCGAAGTACTACTACGCAGAACTCCACGAACAAAAATTCTGTGAATTCCGCATCTTCGCTCCGTGAACAGAGACTTCATATATTTTTGGTAAAATTACAAGTATCTCTTTCTTTATATGCTAAAATGCATATAGTCATTTCACAAAAGTGAAAATAAAAGTTTAGCAAGCAGTGAGAGAGGTGATGATTTTGGGATCCTCCCTAACCTAGGGAGAGAACCAAGCAGATGCCTTGAAAACAAAGAGCACATCTTGCTGAACGATTTAGCGATGGTCCCATCCTCTTAGGAGCAACCCAAGCACAGTTATTATGGGCAAAAATACAATCCCAACCAAAGGCCCTGCAAAGCATTATGGGACGAGATTAGCAGTGGGCAGTGAATATTATAGTATCCAATATCAAAATAATTCTACAAAGAGCTGCAGTTCAACTCGTCTTTTCAAGGAGTCAAATGCAAAAGCACTGAAACCCTGAGCTGAGAGCTAATACTATAAATTCTACAAAGAGCTGAACTGCAGCTTCATGAAAGGGTTTCAATGCTTTTGCATTTGACTCATGAGGGAGATCTAGTAACGGCGAGTTGAACTGCAGCTCTTTGTAGAATTTTTTTGATATTAGATACTATAATATTCACTGCCCACTGCTAATCTCATCCCATAATGCTTTGCAGGGCCTTTGGTTGGGATTGTATTTTTGCCCATAATAACTGGAGTACCCAACACAGGAGCAGAGCACAGAGCAGTACGTAAATCAGAAAAACTCTTCTGACATTCGTCAGTCCAAGGAAGGGGTTGGGGTGTGTCTTTCAAAGTGAGTGCCAACAAAGGTTTGGCCTACAAGGAAAAATTCGGAATCCACTGCCTACAATAAGAAGTAATACCCAGAAAAGCACGCACCTCTTTTTGTGTGGATGGCACAGACATTTGCGCAATTGCTTTGATACGTTCTGGGGTTAATCGCCTTCCCTCCTTTGATAGGAGATTACCCAAATAGGTAACTTCTTGGCAGACATATTGTAGTTTAGAAGGTGAAACCTTATGATTAAGATCAGACAAGTGACGCAACAGTGCAACAGTCACATTCTTGCAGATATCCTCTGAATCAGCAGCAATTAACAAATCGTCCATATACTGGATAAGAGTAGCACCTGGCGGCAAAGGAAAAGTATCAAGCTGACATTTCAGAGCTTGACTATGAATGGAGGGGCTCTCGCAATAGCATTGGGGTGCGCGTTTGAACCGGAAACTTCGGCCTCCTAGAGAGAAGCCAAAAATATCCCTACTCTCTGCGGCAATAGGAATACTGAAGAAAGCATTTTTCAGATCAATAACAGAAAACCAAGCCGCTGAGGCAGGTATCATAGTTAACAGGGCAGTGATATCTGGGACAACAGGAAATTGAGGTACAACAATTTTGTTAACCTCCCGAAGATCAATCACAAAACGATACACAGGAGGTTTGTAAGGATCGGTGCGTTTAAGAACAGGAAGAATAGGACTATTGCATATATTTCCTCTCATTTCCTCAATCGCACCCTTCTGAACCAAATCATAAATGATATCCAAAAGCGCTTTTTCACCTTCATTGGAAATTCTGTGTTGAGGAATGCGTGGCAATTTAACATTGGGCTTGAGAATAACAACATAAGGTGGGATCTCAAGACAACCAACATTATTTAGACCCGTAGCCCAAAGCGTTTCAGGGAGAGAGAGCAATTCAGGTGGAAATTGATCTTTAGACAGATACATTGAGGAAGTCAGTTTCTGGCCCAAAGTAAGATGTACACCAGAAGGAGAACAATATATCGTTGCATGCATTCTTTTCAATAAGTCTAAACCCAATAGATTCTCGCCGCACCCATTCGTCAAAAGAAGCGGAGCTTCCAGATCATAAGGGCCAATTGAAATAGGCAAAGGGCAAGAGAACGGATTATGAATTCGTTAAGCCAGACAAAGGTGCCCCAGGGAGTTTAGAATGAATGATAAACCTTCTCATCGCCCCAGTATCTAAAAGAAATGGCTCTGAAACACCCATTGTAGTGACATTAACATAAGGCCCATTCTGATCTACTGGAATCGATACAACTCCCTCACTTTGTCTATGGCTGTCCTAGTTAGCGTGAAGACCTTCATTCTCACCTTCAACATAGCAGTCATCATTGTAGTACTGTGTAGACTGAGTATTTTGCTGATCAAAGTAGTTCGTAAAATTTGGAGGGGGAAGGGCACGCTGTTCCTGAGGCAACACCTCGACCTCTACCCCTGTTTGCTGACTGGAGGCCACCACGGCCTCGTGGAGCAGATAGTCCTTCATTACGCTGTAATAAAACCGGGCAGCCATTATTAAAATGACCTTCCTCCCTGCAATAGGCACATTGATTAAAGCCTAACAAAGGTCGCGGAATAAAAGGCTCAGGCTTTTGAAACACCCTCTGAAACTGGGGAGGCTGTTGAAACTGGCGCAGAGCATAACGAGGAGGATAAGCCTGCTGCAGAAGAACCTTCGTTTTCAATTCTTTAGTCTTTTTCTCCTGCTTTTCTTTTTCTTCCTTGTCCCTATTCTCGTAATATTGAGCAGTAGCCAATATCTGGGAAGAGGAAGAAACAGCCCATGAACTCTCGGAATCTTTCAACTTATGTGACAACTCTGGAAGCAAATTAAATACGAATTTATCTACAAATAATCGCTGTCCACCCTCCGTAGTCATATCCTGACCACTGTGATCGATAAATGTCTCCTCAAAACGAGAGAAGAAATCAGAGACACTCTCATCTTTCTTCTGTTTACACGCAGCTAGTTTATCCCAATTAACTCGCAAGGCGGGCATGATTGTTTTCATTAAAGTAATAATCCTACCAGGGAGTTCTGAAACCAACACTTCAGGCTTAGCGCCACCCACTTGGGCTGCGTCTGCTGCAATTATAGCTGCCCAAGTACCACCCAATTCTTGAGCGTGATCCTCTCTACGAATCCGAGCCCATAATGCTTGTGGAACTACATTTCCCATTAACATGTCGATATCAGCCAAATTCATAATACAAGCATCAACAGTCTGGGACAACTCTTTATAATAACCAGCAGGGTTTTTACGGGGATCCGGTAGAGACTGTTTAAGAGCCAAAACATCAGATCTCGTCCAGGGAACATGTACCCATATACGCTGGAAGTGAGCGGGAACAGCTTGAACACCAGCTGCTGCCGCAACCGCTTCTTTCCATATTGGAGGAACCTCTCTCATTGGATCATTTTTCAATGTCAGCCTAACAGAAGGATCTGAATCATGAAAAGTCTGTGAGGAAAATAGGGATCTAAAAGTAACAAGTGTCCTTACGGCGTCCTCAACCTTAGAACCCACAATGAGTCCCTTATCGAAATTTGCCTGAACATCTAACAAACCCTGGGGAACTGAACCCAAATCCATGTCCTCCCATTCTGAGAGTGTCACACATAACATTGAAAACATATCTCTGTGTGGACGCATTCCACTGACAAAAGGTGGACATAATATCGGGCACACTATACTGGGAACCCTTCTCGATCCATTTGCGAGCGAGAGAGTCCAACGCCACCCGTTCGTCAGAATCTGGAAGTTGACTACGAGACTGTCTTCGAGAAAACGCTGGAGGCACATTTAAAGCCTCAAAGAAAGGGGACAAGAAACCAGAGACAGTGTCTGTCAGTCGTTTACGTACAGATGGAGATTTGGACATAAGGATAGGGGACAATGTATTAGGCGGACTAACAGAAGAGGAACTGGTAATTATAGGGGGAGCAGAAGGCAAAGGAGATTGTAGTCCAGAGGACGAAGGCAGAGAAGTCGGTGGCAAAGGAGGTAGAGGCGGCAACACCGGAAGGGGCAAATGCGGAAGAACCGGAGCAGGCGGAGGCGTAACTATCGGCTGAACAGGCTGTAATAACGGGGGTGCATTAGCACCTTGTACATAGGGCGGAGGCAATCTCAATAGGTGAGACATCAAGGGATCTTCTTCCAGATCCTTACTTTTATCAGGAGGGGAAGTAGGCAACACCGGATAGCATTTATCTATCGCCATACGATGCTGTCTCTCTGAAATTTCCATTTCATGATCAATCTCATAATCTTTAAACTGCTGGGCAGCCTGTATAATCGTCATACCCTGTGCTTTCCTATCTCGTTTTGCTTGCTTAATATCTCTCTGTTTGGCTTCCTTACGCCAGGCGGAAAGAGTCAAACATTGCCGGCCGGGCTTTTCTTTTAAACAAAATTGCCTCTAAATTATCTAATATATCAGGCTCAAAACTGCCATTCTGTGGCCACTGTAGAACACCATCGTTCTTTGTGTATCGGATCCATGCCTCATTAAAGGCAATGGGGCCCACACCATGTTTCGAATAAAGCTCATAAGTGGGAGTTCCAACCAAAAGACCTTTGGACCACTTCGACATACAGGGGTCGCTTGACGTGGTTCGCGATTCCTCCGGAATGTTCTTGCGGGGCTCCTCACGACCCTCGGGCAGAACCGCTACCTCTGAAGCCGCCCTACGTTGGGTGCCAGTTAAAGAACCACGGCCTTATGGGCCTGGCGGCGCAGGGTACGCCTTAATCTCCTGAGTTCACCTGCCTTGTTGAACAGAGACACAGGACACTCTGTTGGGCGTAGAAGATCAGGTTTATTAGCTGCAGCTAAGCACAGTTGTCCCAGAAGTACACACAGTATGTTCTCAGGAGACTGCCCCTTCAATCCGTGGCGCACAATCTTTTATAGCACATAGATAGTATAAGATTAACGAAGAACACTCCCAATGCATACACGGTTACCCAATGAGAAACGTTTGAAAACAAGATATAACCAATGAGAAGAGTTTGAAAACAAGATATCAAGTAACCCAAATAAGCCCCTCTTCCAACTGTTTGTCACCCCACCCTGCAAGTTAATCAGTGTTTGTATCTGCAATCTGGCTTGCAGGTGGCGGGACACATTTGTATGCCTCGAAGGACAGTTGTGAAATGAGAGAATACAAGGAGAGAATAGCGAAGGCCAGAAGATAAGATAAAGTCAGGAAAGAATGGTGCAAACCAACAGATAGTCGAGACAGGGATTAGTCAAACTAGATGAGGATTAGTGGACTCGGCCAGTCCCTGACACCGGTTTCGTAAACAGCGGCAGAAGGTTATTTGACATGCTGCAGTAGGACCAGCAGAAAAACTTTGTTCGCCCTGCTGCCTGATTGAGGGCAACACAAAATGGCGGCGGAACACAAAATGGTTGCTGAATACGATCGAGATCGAAAATCGAATTTCCCCAACTTACACACTCACACAACCACTTACTCACCTGTACAGCCACTCTCACAGCCTCTCAAATACCCAGAAAACCACTCACACACCCATACAGATACTCGTAGATTCAGTCACATATCCATACAGCCACTCGCACACCCTCTCACATACTCATACAGTCACAGATACATCTACTCTGAGTCAGAGAACCACTCATACTGTTATATCCCCTAGTCAGGCCCGTGCAGCGAAGCATCTTATTGCTAACATAGGCCTGCCTTTTTCATAATAACTTTTTCAGCGGTGATCTTTTGCACAGTTAGGTACCTGACAATGTTGCTTCAAATCCAAACTCATTATGCATAAGGCTTCTGACAACATTATCATAATCCCCTGTACATGGCGTAGAAGATCTAGCCACACCATGTACAAATGTCATTGTTGTCTTCATCCAAGGGTGATAGGGCTATCCACAATCCATAACATCACTAATCGATAAACACATCATAAGACCACTTTCTACTATGAAAGATCAACAGCTTTGATCAATCAATCAATCAATCAGACATTTGTAGAGCGCACTACTCACCCCTGAGGGTCTCAAGGCGCTAATTGGGGAGGAAGGGGAGGCAGCTACTGGTTGAACAGCCAGGTCTTGAGGAGTCTCCTGAAGGTCAGCACGTCCTGGGTCCGGCACAGGTGGGCGGGGAGGGTGTTTCATGTCTCTTTGACGAGGCAGGAGAAGGATTTTCCACCTGTGGTCGCTCGGCGGATGCGTGGGATGGTGGCGAGAGCGAAGTCGGCGGAGCGAAGCAGGCAGTTCGGGGTGTAGAAGGACAGTCGTTCGTTAAGGTATGCTGGACCGGCGTTGTGGAGTGCTTTGTGGGCGTGGGTAAGGAGTTTGAAGGTGATCGTCTTGTTGACCGGGAGCCAATGCAGATCTCTTAGGTGGGTGGTGATGTGGCTGTGGCGAGGGAGTCCGAGAATGAGGCGTGGGGAGGCAGTTTGTTTGCGTTGGTGTAAATGTGTTTGTACTTGTATAGTGCACTGCCACCCCCAACGGGGGTATCCTGGTGCTTTTACTCATACCGCTGTGGAACCCTTCCTGGCCTTTCCCTGTGAAATTTCCACTCCTGGGCACCCCCATGGTGAAGCCAGGCATCCCAGCGCTACTGGGGCCATTGTGGAGATTAAGCAAGCTATTGCCCAGAGTTGCAGCATGGGACCCATGATTAGAATAGGCACCGAGGCAAGAATTATCAGGTCCGAGGAAGTTGAATCCAAGACCCGCCGAGGCGGGGAATTGAACTCTGGTCCCGGGCCAGAACTCTGCATCAGGATCTGCCGCTCTAACCATTGAGCCACACTTCTCCACGTGTCTCTTCTGGAGTGTAGCCATTGTTCCTACGTAGAGGGCGTTGCCATAGTCCAGCCTGCTGCTGACGAGTGCTTGGGTGACTGTTCTTCTGGTCTCGGTGGGGATCCATCTGAAGATCTTGCAGAGCATGCAGAGGGTGTTGAAGCAGGAGGAGGAAACAGCGTTGACTTGCTTGGTCATAGAGAGCGTTGAGTCCAGGATGAATTCCAGATTGCGTGCGTGGTTCATGGGTGTCGGGGCAACTACTAGCGTGGTCGGCCACCAGGAGTCATCCCATGCAGAGGGGGTGGAGCCGAGGATGAGGACCTCCATCTTGTCTGAGTTCAGTTTCAGTCGGCTGGTCTTCATCCAATCTGCGACGGCCTTCATTCCTTCGTGGAGGTTGGATTTGGCGGTGGCCGGGTCCTTGGTGAGGGAGAGGATCAGCTGGGTGTCGTCGGCGTATGAGACGATGTTGAGGTGGTGTGCTCGGACGATGTTGGCGAGCGGTGCCATGTAGATGTTAAACAGGATCGGGCTGAGGGATGATCCTTGGGGTACGCCGCAGGTGATCGTGGTGGCTTCGGATCGGAACGGGGAAGGCGGACTCTCTGGGTTCTGCCGGCGAGGAAGGAGGTAACCCAGTCCAGGGTTTTGCCTCGGATCCCTGCATCGTGGAGACGTGTGCACAGGGTGTGGTGGCAAACGGTGTCGAAGGCGGCCGAGAGGTCCAGGAGGATGAGGGCCACGGTTTTGCCCTTGCCCAGTATGGCCCTTTTGTTGTCAGTGGGGGGATAAGGGCAGTTTCGGTGCTGTGGTTGCTGCAGAAGCCGGATTGGGAGGAGTCCAGGACATTGTTCTCCTCCAGGAAGTGGGTCAGTTGTCTGTTGGCTGTCTTCTCAATGATTTTTGCCGGGAACAGGAGTAGGAAGATGGATCAGAAGTTCTTGAGGTCCTTTGGGCCTGCCTTGGGTTTCTTGAGGAGGGCGTTGATCTCGGCATGTTTCCAGCTCTCCGGGAAGGTGGCGGTCTCGAAGGAGCTGTTGATGATCTTCCTGAGTTGGGGTGCGATGATGGAGCTAGCCTTGTTGAAGATGTGGTGGGGGCATGGGTCGAACGGTGAACCGGAGTGGATGGTGTTCATGATTTTGATGGTGTCTTTGTTGTTGACGTTGTTCCAGGAGAGCAGAAGGTCGATGTGTTTGGTGGGTGTTGAGTCGGGGTGTCAGCGTCTGTCGTTGGCGTCTGGGTGTTGAAGCTACTGTGGATGTCTGCAGTCTTGCGGTGGAAGAAGGTAGCCAGGGAGTCACAGAGTTCTTGCGACGGCGGTACGTCATTTGAGCTGGAGCTGGGGGTGGCGAGTTCTTTCACAATGTTGAAGAGCTCTTTGCTGTTGTGTGCGTTGTTGTCGATGCGTTCCTTGAAGGAGGTTCTTTTGGCGGATCGGATGAGTTGGTGGTGTTTGTGTTCATGAGGGCTGCGTGGTTGTTTGGTGTCTGGTCATTGCGCCATTGCTTCTCAAGTCTTCTGCAGGTGTGCTTAGAATTCTGGAGGTTGGCGTTGAACCAGATGGCTCTCGTGTTGGTGCACCTGTTGGAGGGTTTCCTGATCGGGGCGAGGGTGTTGGTGCAGTCGTCGATCCATTGTCTGAAGTTGTGGGCTGCTGGGTCTGTCTCGGTGAGCTCCTGTGGTGGGTCTCGGGTGAGTGTGGTCATGAGCTGGTCTTCGGTGACTTTTTTTCCAGTTGTGGTGTGGGATGCGTAGCGGTTGGTTGTGTGCGGTGCATTTCTTGAAGGAGAAGTGGATGCAATGGTGGTCGGTCCTGTGGAGTTCGGTGGTGTGGCTGAAGGTGACGTGGTTGCTGGCGGAGAAGATGGGGTCGAGTGTGTGTCCAGCGGAGTTGGTGGGTGTCGTGACGAGCTGTTTGAGTCCGAGGTTGGCGAGGTTGTCAATCAGTGTTGTGGAGTTGTCATTGGCGTTCTCGAGGTTGAAATTCAGGTCTCCGAGGATGATGTAGTCTGCAGGCGAGGGCGTGAGTGCTGATGAGGTCGGCGATGGATTCGCTGAACTGTAGTCAGGGTCCCGGGGGTCTGTAGACGAGGGTTCCTCTGAGGGTGGTGTTGCGATTGACGTGGATCTGGAAGTGTAGGTGTTCGGCCATGCTGAGGGCGTCTTTGGTGCTGGTTGAGATTCTGCTGGTGTTCCTGTGGACGATGGCGTTTCCTCCTCCAGGTTTGTTGTTGTTCCTGTCCCTGCATGTAATCTTGTAGGCGTCCGGGATAGCTATGGCTGTGTCCGGAGTCGATGAGGTGTTCATCCAGGTCTCCGTCAGGAAGGCAACGTCCAGGGCGGAGGAGTCGAGCAGGTCCCAGAGTTCGACGGCGTGCTTGTGGACTGAGCGGGTGTTGAGTAGTATGCAGCTGAGATGGTTGTGGTCTGCGTTGTTGGGGTGGGCAGGACGTGCTGGTGTGCGCTGGCTCATGTAGTTGCATTTCCAGCAGGTGAAGGGTCCGTGGGTGAGCTTTGAGGTGGCTTGGAAGCATGTGGGATTTCGGCCGGCGTTGAGTGTGTGGAGTGTCTTTGCGTCATAGCAGCGTTGGGTCCTGTAGAGCTCGTGGAAGCCAGGGGGTCTGGTGCTGGGCGTGGGCCTGGCACGGATGGGCGCAGACGGGCTTGCCTTTGCACGCCTACGGCATGCCGGCGGCCCGCCCAATGCGCGACCACGTAGCGGCCGGCATTTGTAGGGGGGGGGGGAGGGACGAGCAGCAGTGAGGCGGGAGCAGGGCGGAAGGGGAGGGTCAGTGGCGGAGGGCAAACGTTGGGGGAGACAGGGACACAGCTGAACAAGTTAGAGAGCAAAGACGAGCACAATACTGTACATAACACAATAACAATAAGCAGGCAGATAACAGCGAGAAAAAGACGCTCAGAGAACACAGTTTGCGGGAAAAAAACAACTTAGACCAAAAACGGGATCGAGGGTGGCCTCGAACCCTGTGCGGAGGTGTTGGCTGGCTTCAAGGCGAAGCAGAGCACCACGGAGCTGCCGGGGAGAGTGAGGTCCTGGGACCAAGCACTTGATAGATTAGCAGAGGCGGCACTTCCGCTGACTTCGAGGGTCCCTGCATGCTGAGACTTCACCACACAGCGGTCTGACATTCCGTGAGGGGTGTCCAACTTGTGACCAAGACAGGGTCCTTCATTCTCTTCCATTAGGTAATGGGGTCGAATCGTTCCTAGGCAGGATTCTTGGCTACACACCTACACACACTCTAAAAGCACTTAGAGTAGCGTTCGCATCGTAGGAGTCCACTTGATTACTGTCTTTTAATATGCCTGCACATATTTAATGTTTTAACACCATAGTAGAAATGTATCTACTGTCCACTCTTTTGGTGCTCGTAATCACTTTCATTTGCTTCTGTCTCCTGATTATCGCAGCACATGCATTTTATACAAGAATAATATTGGCTCAATAAATATATTGAACCACCCCACTGTGTATTCTGTATACCTCTCTGAAAATAAGTGAGCTTGAGTGACTGAGCGAAAGGTACTGTACTGTTTCCACGATCCGTGAGGGGTCAGGGTTGTCATGTTCAGTGGTTGCCAGAAACCATTCATTTCCCGGTATGGTTAGGGGGTTATGGCAGCACTGTGAGCTAGCTGGTACATAGGCCAACATATCCTGTGGGGTTGTGTGAAATCAGTCTTGACACCAGGCCCTTAGTTTATGTTGTCCAACAAGCACCCAGATCTTATAGATTGGTAGGATTTACCGAGTGCTGTGTATTTTTGTTTACAAAATAGAATTTGGGCTTTGGTTAAGCCCCACGCCTGCACCCGCTGCTATGCGAGCCGAGATTGAATCACATTGTTTGGATATTCATATACATTTATTCACTAAAAAATACAAAGGTTACAGGGAGATTATAGTTAGGATGCGGATGTGGCTTAACAGCTAGAGCTGTCGACCTGGAAGCTGGGGAACCGGGTTCAAGTCTCATGAAGGGCACTCAACATCCTGTGATTCTGGGCAAATCACTTAATCCTTCTGTGCTTAACAGAGTGAATGTGTCCATCTGTAATGCAACCGGTGCTCATGTAAAGTGCTCTGATGCCTTCGGGTCGAGTTCACGCTATAGAAAACTCCCTCCCAAAAATAGCATTAAAAATGTAGAAATTCACTGAAAAAAAACAAAGGTTACAGGGACATTAAACTTAGGAAATTGCCAAATAACTATAACTTGTGCTCTAGGGTAACTATAACTCTCGCCCCCACCATGCACAGTTTTCTAATCAATAATTTTACAACAAATGTTGCACTGATATTATTAAAAATGTGATAGATGATGTCATAAGTGATGTAATATGTGGGGTAATTAGCAGTGCATGAGGAGTATTCACCCCAAATACTAATAATGTGCAGAATAAGGAACACTCCCTGCCATATTTGCAGTAACTGGGAGTGTTGGTTTCAGAGTGATTCACAGAACATGAATCAGATGGCACAGAGTGGGGGGTCTTAGACAATGGCCCCAGCCTAACTGGCCTCTGTGTCGAACATGCAGAATCAAAGGCAGTTAAATTGAAACATGCCTTCATTCCCGAGACCCCACAGCCTAATGCAATATAGAATGCCGAATTCTCAACAAATTTAAGATTTAAAAAAATTCCTTCAGTTATTAATAATGATTTTGCTCAATTTACACCTACACTGGGAATTACTACTGAACAGAATCAGACACAATGACGGTGCCTGAGATGGGCGAAGGATTGCATGCTTGGTGCAGTCCTAGAGGCACACCAGAGTGAACCTTTTGTGGAAGCATCTAGCAGAACTTTTAATCTGTGAAGGTGCTCCTTCGTTTCACAGTCAGACTGCCGGAAGCTCCCAACCTACTCCTCTTGGGAAAAGAAGTACAAGTTGTAGGCACTTCGACCTACAGATGACTAATGAGCTGTCAGCAAATGTTCCTGTACAAATTGGGTCGATAATGAATGCCCACAAATTTATACTAAGTGAGACAAGTCTAGTGTTTTTGTCAGGGCGTTACCTTCTTTGCATGAATTGTGTAATTTACTGTACACCGGATGTTGTTGTCAATCAGACACAAAATGGAGACTATATTACAATCACAGAAGTCAAGAGTTCATTTGTTCCCAGTCTTTACAAGAGAGGATTTACCTCTAGATTAAAATTACACAGTAAAGTAAGAGGCCTGGAATTTTACAGGAAAATAAACTGGATTGGTTGACAGTGCAGAGCCAGTGCAACCACAGTGAAATTGACTGTAGTGAATCCGCACATTCTTCAGTGCAACCACAGTGAAACCGACTGCAGTGTATCCACGCACTTCTCAGTGCAACCACGGTTAAACTGAATGCAGTGTATCCACACACTCCTCAGTGCAACCATGGTGAAACCGACTGCAGTGTATCCACACACTCCTCAGTGCAACCATGGTGAAACCGACTGCAGTGTATCCACACACTCCCCAGTGCAACCACGATGAAACTGACTGCAGTGTATCCACACACTCCTCAGTGCAACCACTGTGAAACCGACTGCAGTGTATCCACACACTCCTCAGTGCAACCACGGTGAAACCGACCGCAGTGTATCCACACACTCCTCAGTGCAACCATGGTGAAACCGACCGCAGTGTATCCACACACTCCTCAGTGCAACCATGGTGAAACCGACCGCAGTGTATCCACACACTCCTCAGTGCAACCACTGTGAAACCGACTGCAGTGTATCCACACACTCCTCAGTGCAACCATGGTGAAACCGACCGCAGTGTATCCACACACTCCTCAGTGCAACCATGGTGAAACCAACCGCAGTGTATCCACACACTCCTCAGTGCAACCACGGTGAAACCGAATGCAGTGTATCCACACACTCCTCAGTGCAACCACGGTGAAACTGACCGCAGTGTATCCGCACACTCCTCAGTGCAACAACGGTGAAACTGACCGCAGTGTATCCACACACTCCTCAGTGCAACCACGGTGAAACCAACCGCAGTGTATCCACACACTCCTCAGTGCAACCATGATGAAACCGACCGCAGTGTATCCACACACTCCTCAGTGCAACCACGTTGAAACCGACCGCAGTGTATCCACACACTCCTCATTGCAACCAGGGTGAAACCGGATGCAGTGTATCCACACACTCCCCAGTGCAACCACTGTGAAACCGACTGCAGTGTATCCACACACTCCTCAGTGCAACCACGGTGAAACCGACTTATGTGTATCCACACGCTCCTCAGTGTAACCACGGTGAAACCGACCGCAGTGTGTCCACACACTCCTCTGTGCAACCAGGGTGAAACCGGATGCATTGTATCCACACACTCCCCAGTGCAACCACTGTGAAACCGACTGCAGTGTATCCACACACTCCTCAGTATAACCACGGTCAAACCAACTGCAGTGTATCCACACACTCTCCAGTGCAACCACTGTGAATCCGACTGCAGTGTATCCACACACTCCTCAGTGCAACCACAGTGAAACTGAATGCAGTGTATCTGCACACTCCTCAGTGCAACCCTGGTGAAACCGAATGCAGTGTATCCACACACTCCTCAGTGCAACCACGGTGAAACCGACTGCAGTGTATCCACACACTCCTCAGTGCAACCACAGTGAAACCTACTGCAGTGTATCAACACACACCTCAGTTCAACCTTACAAGAGAAGTAGAGGAGGGAAGTCTACCTCTGCTTGATAAAATGATTGAGCAGGGCATTCTAAAAGGAGTGTTAGGGAGCCCTTGCAATCATGGGAATTTAAAAAAAGAAGTGGGAAATTGAGGATAATACAGCACCTGAGAAAAGTAATATTGTTGTCCTGTGTTGATATATTGTATTGTAGACCATGCAATATCCATTGTCATCCCCTTGCTTTTAGTCACAATTAATTATTAATTTTGTAGGTTTGTTTTGTATAACTGCAATTTGTGTCGCTATCTTTTCATGAACTTTAATTGGTTGTTGTTATTATTGCCTCATCATGAAGCCTGTCAATAATGTGAAAACTTCTAAAATGTACTGTTTTTGGGATATTTGCTGGAATGTTTGTACCCTTTTCCAAGAGGTGGACTTCATGCCAGTCCTCTTACAGATTTTTTATAGTGGTGGGCGAAACTCACTGAGTTTTTCTCCACGGGATTCCGGTGAGATTTACAAAAACTCTGCGAGATTCTGCAGGGAGTTCCACTCAACCACCCTGACTATGACACAGTGCCACCCAAGAAACAAAGAGTTGTTGCCCCCTACCCCGACTCATGGGCTTCGTGGTTCACACAGAAGGCCAACTAGCAGTCCACTTGCCATAGTCTGTTACCTGTGATTTACTGCATGTCTGCATGCTGCCTGACACGCCAGAAGCTGCAAGGACACCATGCTGCAGACCAGCACCTAAACACAATAAAGATATGGCTGGAATAAAATACTGCATGAATCAGAGGGGAAAACCTGCCTTTCCCTGTATAATAAGTCTTGCTTTCGGTGGGAAGCAGAGAGCTGCTAGGGAACAACATGACAAAAATGAGGCCATTAGGGAACACCCTGTGTCCTACCTGATAACCATACAACAGACGAAAGGAACCAAAAGCTGGACACCTGATGTCAGTGCAAGTGGTAGAATCCTGGTGCCTCACACCCATTCTCCCAAGAGGTGTTGAGAGCAAGGGGACATTAGAGGGCCGATTCTTTTCTGTATGAGTACACTCATCGGTAAGTCCAACTCTAAGCCCAAAGACGTACGAAGGTTGCACATTTAGCCTACGCACAGTAGGCGCGTCACTGTTCTGGGTAGAAATCGCTGGGACACCATGTGTTAAGGGCACATCTTTAGATCTTTTAATCATTCAATCCTGCCCCCAACCCCTTCCATTTCAGGGGCTAAGGCACCGCAAGACATTGTCAACATAGGGAGTGTAGCCTGTCTCCTTGCAGGAAGGATCGCTATGGAACCCTTTAACTTTTTTTAAAATAACCTTTAGAAACTTCTGAAAACTCACAATTTTGACTCCAACGTTTTCTGATGGCTCCAAAGGGCAAGAAAGTTTAGTCCCTCTGCAAAGAACATATGCTGGTGCCAAAGTGGGGGCTCCAGGATTCTGAAAACGTTCTGTAACCGTGAGGAGGAGCTCAAATAGCACTCTACATAGAATTTAACAGAAGCATGCATACCATCGACTCAACCTCACAATTTATTCGACTAACACCCCTCACCTTTGCAGAGACTGACCCTTAAGAACTGGTAGCAAAACCTCAAAGAGTAACATGCGGGGCAGTGCGATTTACAAACAAACAATCTTTTTCACACTTCCCTGCCCAGCAGTTTCAACAAATGGCCCTTTAGGGGCACTGACAGCAACAGCCCCATGTGAGTCAAACAAAATAAACCTCAACAAAGGCTCACCCCCAAATAAAAATTCTTACCCCATGTTCACGAACCACTGTAAGCCTTACCCACTCAAAATGAAAGTGCCATCCCGCAAAATATACTGTGTTCTGGACAGAATGGAGAAAGCACAATATGTGACATGGAAACAAACTCCAGCTCTAAGCCCATAACTACCACAGCACTCCAGTACTTCTCTTTGGCTGTGCAGGACGTGTCTCTCCCTACCCCCATCTCCGTAGAAGCCCAGCTCTCCAGAGATTGATTGGGGATGATTAGGGCTCCCACTCCTCGCAGCAGGGAGATGACCCAAGCAGCAGCACAGATCTGACAGCAAAAATTACATCGAGCAGCGGCAGTCTTAGTCCCAGCATTCTGCCTGCACAGCGCCAGCTAGACACCGAGTGAGGTAAAGAAGGGACCTGCTCATATACCCTGGAGCTTCACAGTCCACTCAAGTGCCAGCTGCCCCCTTCTTTGGCTTTGTTGGGATATTGCAAGGTGGCGGACGGTAGACTCAAGGAAAGAGGATGGGGGTGAAATCTTCTTTGTCTGAGAACTCTGAGGCATGTGATCCCAAATGGACTTTCTGGTTGGCTGGGATGGGCAGCAAGTGGTACGGGGCTCCCACACACTGGCTATCCCCTCTCGTTGGAGAAGTAGCCCTTTCGCTTCTGGCCGAGGAGTTTACATTGTTGTGCCCATCTGTCACTGAAAACTCCCACTCTGATAACGAACTGGATTGGTATTGGGTGGAATGATAACATTTGAGGCACATGTACCTGTGCTGGGGGCCGAGGAGCTGTGCACTGCAACAAATGCATAAATAAGTCCTATTCACAAAAATAGATATGGTGCAAGTATCATCAATCTGGACCGCCTTGCTTTGGACACATCAGCGGGCCTCCTTGCCTTGAAATCATCTGAAAAGTAAGGATGGGTGCCAGTAAACTCTGTCACGTGGAAAGGCAAAACTCTGTGAAATCTGCAGGCTGAGTGGAGTTTACGCCCCACCCCTAATTTTATACTTAAGAACTATTCTTTCATTTTAACTAAGCAGACTCTGTCAATTTGCTATTTGATGTTATAGAAGAACCTTTTTCCATTTCTTAGCAGACAGTTGTTGTGTTAGTCTGTCTATTGATATACTTTATGTGATCCTCTTGCAAATACTATAATGATTATTTCTCTGAAAGAGTAACCATGTTTCTGACTACTGTTAATATTTTATATCTTTAATTCTTTAATATGGCCTTACAGCTCCAAAGGCAAAGGCCTTTAACTAGGGAGCGGTCCTTTAATGGCTGGTATAGCCTGCTGCAGGGGAACTATAGGTCCATTACATCACTTGATTAAGGTGGGCAGAATGTGTTAATTAATAAAACAAAGGGGACCAAGACCGAGGGGGATGAGATACCCCTGCGACTCCAAACCTTCGTTTGACAGCTGTTGATGTGAATGTTCAACAGTTAGGAGCTGCGTGCAATGCCACGGTGGTTAATTATTGAACATTAACAGCAGTAGCTATGAAAGGGGCTGGAGTCCACACCTTGTTCTCCCTGGGCTCGGCTAAACTGCTTTTCGTCGTTCAGGTGATCCAGGGAGATGCAGGAGCTGAGCAGTAATCCCTCTCTCCTTCTGAAGCACCAGTGACACTACGAGCTACGGGAAGAAGAAGGGTGGAAGGCTCCTGGGGCCCGACAGCACAGGCACTATCTTTTGCTTTTCTCTGCCCAATCCATATATTTCGGAGAGGCAGGGGAAAGAGAGAGGCCGTGTATGAAGACACTTTAATGTTGAGTGCAGCGGGCCTGTATCTGGTTTTAGAGGCTGCTGCTCCTTGTGTTCAATGGAGATCTCAACATTCCAATGTTCTAAGCTTTGTCCTGCGAAGGTTTGAGTCCAAATTCCAGCTCTTGAGTCGCCATCCTTTGGGGCTCACAAGACACCGACCCTCCACATCATCCCTTTAGATAATTTATAAATAAAAAGCGCCAACACATTGATGCCTTGTTGCTTTTCCATTTCTCAGTATTCCCACACTACATCAGCTTGACCTTGAGTTGCTGTTTCTCAGGGAGCATGGTTTGTATAAATCTAAGAGTGCGGTTGACCGACTTATGGACTGTGGGCAGAATTATGTAGAAGGACTTTAGCATGCCGTTTGTGAACCAGATTGTTCTGCTTCGCAAGTTTCATGAACTGTAAATGGACAGATGGGAGTTATGAAGAAGGGTCTGAGTTGTTGGGGTCTGTTCTCTGAGACTGTGGGTGCGCTCCACATGCACCGGGACTTTTCCCAGCAGTGGGATCATAGATCATGGTCTGGATATTCATAACAATAGTTGCTTCACAGTGGTTTTCAGAGAACAACAGTTCATTTTGTTTTGCTATTTCAGGACAGTAATTTATAAGATGGGATAAAGTGCGATTGTCGTCTGATGTAAAATCTTCTCTTTACTTCCTTTCAAGGTATTCTGGAATGATCAGGCAATGCTTGAGGTGAGGCTGACACCCTTGGAGGAAGAAACAAATAACTGTCAGGTAGTGTTCCTAGCACCCTAAGTTTCCTAGTTTCCTGTTTCTTCTTTCTCTTTTCACTCTCTCGATCTAGGTTTATGTCTCTCCAACTTCAGTATTTGACTCCGTCCATACACTATTCTTGTTGCTATCAGACTTCCAATAATAACCTGATGGAACATGTTGGGCACCTAGTGCAGGTCAGGTTCCTTATCAGGTCAGGATGCACTGGGCTGTGAGCACTTGCCTCCTGTTTTGCCCAGCAGTTCCTTTACAATTGGTGCATTTGTCTCTTCCTCTACACCACGTGATACTATCCTCCCTCTGTCTGTTCTTTCTGTGTCTTTTCTCTCTGGATCTGACTTCCACCTCTTTATGTCCTCCCATCCAGCCCTTTACTGTCTTGGCATTTCAGGGATTGTGTTGGGTACTTGTGGTGAGAGTGGAAGATAGTCTATTTTTTCTCTCATTCGTCTGTTTGTTTTGTGTTTTTTCTTTTCTTGCCCATTTTGGTTTCCTTTAATGTTGTGATGTTTTTCCTTTGTCAGGTGTTGCAGTGCCTGGGCCCTGTCGGAGGAGTGTGATGAGTTCCAGGCCACAAAGTAAGTCCTTATCATCCCCACAATTTGAAATGGTGAATTCCACGGAGCTAACTGGACATGGCCTCAGTCTATGGTGGCATTTGAAGCAGTGATTAAAATAGGGCAATTCCTTTGTTCTATTAAATGCCCTTTCCTAGATCACAGGAAAAAAATAATAAATGAACACTCCCAGTGTGCAGTAGAATAAATAGCATCTGATAATTCATTAAAAGTATTATAAATATGTTGGCTGCGTCTGATAATCTGTGTCAGAATATATGTCTAACTTGTGATTCTGTCTTAAATATTAACTTGTTTTGCTTTCACAACCTTGAGTTCCAGTGGTTCCGAGCTCCCTTTCTACACTGTGTCCCAGATCTGTTTCATCACTATGAGAAATGCAACTCAAACTGATTTCCTTTCTTGCTTCTATAAATGCTTTCTTTCTGCAAAGTACAAAATCATAAATATTTGTTCTTCGTGTTCATTTACAATATCTAACTCTATTTCTCCAGGTGACCGAAGCATGAATAGATAAAAGAAGGTTTTAATTTTGTGAAACACAATAAAAAGGATTATTTCAAGGAAAGTTAAAACATTCTCGAGCTCTAGAGGAAAAACATATTCTAAGTGCCAGGAATGATGATAAATTTGGAGTGGAAGAAACTGCTGAATGTGAAAGTTGTCAAATATTTAAAGAAAAATTACGATAAATGTTTATGAAGAGTCAGTTACTGTGATTGAAGAGCCTCTGAAATATGAATGGAATTAAGAGGTGAATTAAAAATCTGCATCTACTAATTGTAAAAATATTTTCACTTAAAAGAAACATTTCAAGATTGGTTGAACAAAGAACAGTGGCTACAATCGATGCCCACACAGTGCATTTGAGAATAATCAATGTTGTAAATTCTGTCTGATGGTTTATGAGAAAAGCCCTGGAGACCCAAACACCTCCTAAAAAACAGCATCCGTGACCGTGATGTGACAGAATTTTCAGAAAGACTAATAACAGCAGTTTAAAAAAGCGAGCTTTTGTTTACGTCACAAGTGATTGTTAGGGAGAATACATTGTTTGAAAAAACTAATTGTAAATGCTCTTTCTCATTTCAGCAAAGACGCTGGATTATTCTTTCCAATACCAAAACATTATCCCCACCAACGCTGTCTCTTGGGTTGATCTGAGTAGTTTCAAAGTGTCCCGGACCACCAAAGTCGATCATGTACCTGCCTTAGCCAAAGAGCTACAAAGCATGTACTGGCACAAAGTTTAGAAGGGGACAGTGCTATGTATTGCTAATTCATAAAGCCACTCTGGCATGCCCTAATCACCTGTCATTACTTGCATGAACAAATATACTTAAACGGCAGAAACTAAACCCCAAAGACCTTTAAAACTCCTAAATCAAATCTGATAAACTGGAGTGACAAAATGAGTTAATTCAACTTGAGAGAACTCACGCAGGCATAACTTGGAGAAAATGAATCCAGCTCACCAAATACAAGGGGCTCCTCAGTGAAAGTTTATAAAACAGGTTAGACAGGCTGCCTTTAAAAGTCGGAAATAATCTCCAGATAAAAGCTATAATTAGTTAAATAGAAATGTTAATAAAAGCATCTGCAGTTTTTTTTAGAAGTTAATGCTGAGTGTAACATAAACAAGTACAGACTCTGGAATCAGATTCAGTCTTAAGATGGCCGGTGTCCAGGAGCAACATGGAGATTCACATAACTCGAATAAGAGTAATGGATGTGAGAACAGCTTTAGTTCTCAATCCCACCCCACTAAACACGAGAGAACTCACACTAGACAAAAACGGTATCTGGGTCCTGAATGCCAGAAATGCTTCACTCACAAATACTCTCTCATTCAACATGTGAGAATCCACACTGGGCACAAACCTCATCAGTGCTCGGAGTGCCAGAAAAGCTTCAAGTGGAAATCCTGTCTCATCCAACATGAGCACATTCACACTGGGCTAAAACCGTATCAGTGCACTGAATGCCAGAAAAGCTTCAGTCTAAAAGGAAATCTCACACAACATGAAAGGATTCACCGTGGGTACAAACCTTATCAGTGCTCGGAGTGCCAAAAAAGCTTTAGATATAAGGTCAGTCTTATTTCTCATGAAAAAATCCACACTGGGCTAAATCCTTATCAATGCTCAGAGTGCCAGAAAAGCTTCAGGCGGAAATCCTGTCTCATTCAACATGAGCTCATTCACACTGGGCTAAAACCGTATCAGTGCACTGAATGCCAGAAAAGTTTCAGTCAGAGAAGTCACCTCACTCGACATAAGATAACACACACTGGCTACAAAACTTATCAGTGCTCAGAGTGTCAAAAACGTTTTAGTTGTAAAGTCAATCTCATTACACACGAGAGAATCCACACTGGGCAAAAACCTTATCAGTGCTCTGAATGCCAGAAAAGCTTCAGCCAGAAATCTAGTCTTGCTCAACATGAGAGAACTCACACTGGAGAAAGACCTTATCAGTGCACTGAATGCCAGAAAAGCTTCAGTCAGAAAAGTAATCTCACTAAGCATGAGATAACACACACTGGGTACAAACCTTATCAGTGCTCAAAGTGCCCAAACATTTTTAGTTGTAAGGCCAGTCTCATTAAACATGAGAGAACTCACACTGGTGAAAGACCGTATCAGTGCACTGAATGCCAGAAAAGATTCAGTCAGAAAAGTAATCTCACACAACATGAAAGGATTCACCGTGGGTACAAACCTTATCAGTGCTCGGAGTGCCAAAAAAGCTTTAGTTATAAGGTCAGTCTTATTTCTCATGAGAAAATCCACACTTGGCTAAATCCTTATCAATGCTCAGAGTGCCAGAAAAGCTTCAGGCGGAAATCCTGTCTCATTCAACATGAGCTCATTCACACTGGGCTAAAACCGTATCAGTGCACTGAATGCCAGAAAAGTTTCAGTCAGAGAAGTCATCTCACTCGACATAAGATAACACACACTGGCTACAAAACTTATCAGTGCTCAGAGTGTCAAAAACGTTTTAGTTGTAAAGTCAATCTCATTATACACGAGAGAATCCACACTGGGCAAAAACCTTATCAGTGCTCTGAATGCCAGAAAAGCTTCAGCCAGAAATCTAGTCTTGCTCAACATGAGAGAACTCACACTGGAGAAAGACCTTATCAGTGCTCTGAATGCCAGAAAAGCTTCAGTCATAAAGGTAATCTCACTAAGCATGAGATAGCACACACTGGGTACAAACCTTATCAGTGCTCAAAGTGCCCAAACATTTTTAGTTATAAGGCCAGTCTCATTAAACATGAGAGAACTCACACTGGTGAAAGACCGTATCAGTGCAGCGAATGCCAGAAAAGATTCAGTCAGAAAATTCATCTCACTCAACATAAGAAAAAACACACTGGGGACAAACCGTATCAGTGCTCCGAATGCCAGAAAACCTTCATCTGGAAATCTAGTTTTGCTCAACATGAAAGAACTCACACTGGTGAAAGGCCTTATCAGTGCACTGAATGCCAGAAAAGATTCAGTCAGAAAAGTAATCTCACTCAACATAAGAAAACACACACGGGGGACAAACCATATCAGTGCTCAGGGTGCCAAAAAAACTTTGTTTGTAAGTTCCATCTCATTCAACACCAGAGAAACCACACTGGCGAAAGACCTTATCAGTGCACTGAATGCCAGAAAAGCTTCAGCCAAAAATCTACTCTTGCTCAACATGAGAGAACTCACACTAGACAAAACATTGTAATTGCTCTAAATGCCAGGGAGGTGTCTGCTGGAGATTCAGTTTGATTCAACATAAGAGAACCCACAGCAAAAAAGAAAATTAACAGTGCTCTAAATGTAATGAAAACTTCAGTTATAAATGCAACCTATGTACATGAGAAAGACAATGCGGGAGAGTAAAAGGTGCTCAGTGTCAACCCTGGGGAGGAGGTTTCACTATAGCAGAACATTCACATGAAGCAGCCACAAAGACATCAATCCATTGATTGTCCAACAATCTGTGTACTGAGAAAAGCATACCGCGAGGGATCGAAATGCTTGAATTAGCCTTATTTCTTTATGACTATTTGTGGACTCATTCCATCCTGTGTCTTTTGCTCCCTATGTATTAATCAGCTATGGCTCCAACCCACAAGGACGAGTTGACCCTGAACTTTGAGGCCACGCCCCTATGATCTGGAATGGAAGTAACGTCAAACTGTCATCAGCCTCAATGAGCCTCACCAGGGAGCTGAAGAAAAGGCTTCCTTTGTTGTAGGTCTGTATAGGCCCAACGTCTGTTACTGCCTGTGCCACCAAGTGCTAATCATTGAGATAAATTAAAGGTGATGGAACAACTGTTAGTTAATCTCAGCAACATCCTGCCACATCATTCTCTAGTCTTTGCGCAACTACAGACAGGGCCTATGCAAACCTTTCTTGACCCCACCATAAATAGTCCTAAACACCTCTGTTCTGAGGGGACACGCCCTCGTATTACAAAGATCCACTTGAGTGACCTCTTACCATTTCCTTTTTGCTACAAATGAAACCTGCTTTCCATCTGCTGGGGACAGTCTCACGAGCTTTAGAATCACACCAGATACATCCAAGAGAGTCTCACCGATAATCAGGCCTATTCATCAACTACAATAGGACGACTAAAGCACTACAAAATGCGGTTCACAAACCTACGTGCGGACGTTCCACGTCTCCCATCTTTTTCTGGTTGGAGTTGTCTGCCTCAAATGCCCAGTTTCCACATGTTAGCATACCTTTTAGTAGTAAATGTAGGAGGGACAGAAGGATGTGGTTGTAAAATGGGAAATACTTATGAATGAAGGGGAGAGGCTAAGGCAGAAGTTTAGGGACGGGCTAAAGATTCGCCGACAAAGGAGGAAGCCCATTTCAATTTATAAGCACACTTCTAAAGTTACTACAGCCACAATGCACCTAAAACAGTCTTAAATGTAATGCAGCTCCGAGCTGGAGTAACTCCAAAATCACTCAGGGCTATCTGTTGGAACTGCAACACCCTCCTTAAATAATATTGGAGGTAGAGACGTCAAATAAAATCCCATAGGAAACAATGTCACATTAAATATTATAAACTAAAAATCTAAATAAATGTAATTTGATGGCAAAAATAACTAAAATGAAAGCATTTTATTATTTTAAGATGTTTTGTTAAATTAAACCCTAATATAACATTCATTTTTAGAAAATTATAATTTATCTTTTTTGTCCTCATTCCACGGTCAGTCACTTCCCAACTCTAGTTATCCTAGACGACGGACTGAGATACTCCTTACTGTAGATACGACTGCTTGTCTTGCTGAATGGTATTATACACAATACGGCCCGACCACAACTCAGAAAAGTTATGGTGCAATCATTGGACTAACAGGACTCGCTTGCCAGTTTACTAAAGGAGAGCTATGCTTTCCGGCTTCTTTATTGTGACACACTAGGTCAAGTTGACTCACACACCTTGCTGACTTAATCCACTCTAGTTCAGGTGGCAGAACCAGAGAAATTCAGGGTTTGCAAATTTCTGTTCTTGCAAATAAGAACAAAAGGTCCTTTTGGTGCTCTTTGAGGTTATTCAATGTCAAGTCTACCCCAAAGGATATCAGAGAGTGCCTTACCTTGACTTCACAGCCCGTGAGTTCCTCCACATAGTCACCTACTTTATTCCATTAACGTTCCAGTTTAGGGCAATCCATGAATTTATGCTTGTCATCTGCTCCCGTCATACCGCACCTCTTCCAACCTGGGGCCACCTTGGAGAACGTAGCCAATCTCTGGGGCGTCCAATAGGCTCTGTGGAGAGTGAAAAGATGGTTTCGCAGTCTTTACTGTTTTGTCAAGAAGATTCCTAGAAACTTGCCAGAGATCTTCCACAGCCAGCTGTGACAGGTCTTTCTCCCATATCTGGTGTGAGGCTATATTCTTTTGTCCCCTGAAACCACCATGTCTCAGCACCGCAAAGATACTTCCTTTTTACACCATTTATCCTCATTTAAGAGGGTTTTGTGTTCCCAGGGCTCTATTTTTGCTAGTCTCTTTGCTGACCACCATGAACAGAGCTGCAGATATTTATACTTGGAGATATCATTTCCCATTAACAACTGGAGGTCCAACCATGCAATAAAGGTGTGTCTCGACTTCAGATCCGCCCAGGTACTAGAGTTTACCTTTTGTAGTGGGAGACTGAGTTCATCCCTCAACCACGCAGGAGTCCTAGGGGAGTCCCATGGGAGCTGAGTCTGTATAGCAGTGGATCCCAGGAGACTTCATTTAGTGCACCCAACCCTTGAGTGCTGCCAAAGGGACTTTTCTCCCTTACTTGTTTAGGGAACTTTGGCTCTCCAAATCATAAAAAATTCTCAGCACTCAGGGATGTCAACACAGCAGAATACATATGGTCCAGCTGCGACTGATCAAGCGTCCTAGCTAAAGATCTAAAAGTTTTAAAATGAAAAGCAAAGCAGGAGATCTGTCAATTGGGTGAGGATTTATGCGGGCATGAAAAAGGAGGAGCGAAGAGCTCTGGGAGCCTCTGTTAAGTTTATATACCTCGCCAAGTTGAAGGTTATGTGGAATAATGAGATGCTCAATCTTAGGGAGGGAAGAGGATGCAGATGAATAAATCAGAAAAATTAAGTTAACAACAGCTTCTAAGATTTGATGGGCCAGGAAGAGGTGAGGATCTGGTGGGAGAATGGTCGAGAGGAGGGAAATGTAGGTAGGTCTCCAGCTGTAGTAGATAGTGCAATGTGTGAGACAAGCAGGATGAATCCCTGGAGCTCCCTGCGACCGGCGTCAACCTGCCACCATGTTCCCCTTCCCTTCTGATCTTCATAAAGTATAATTAAACATATTATCATTATCTCTCTACAACTCATCTAATAGTTCTTAATACATAATGCAAATGTTACTTTAGGTGAAAAACGTTTAATTTAAGCTCAATAAAATATATAATTTTTAATATATTCAACTTGGGTGGCGCTATCTCTGTAAAAACATAGGATACATTTGAAAAGTTTATTAAACTTGAAAAAAATGAAATATTTTTATGTTTAATATCAATGTAAATTAATTTGATGTACTTCAAATGTAGAACAAAATGAAAAATGCTACAACACTTATAATTTGTACTTTAATTAAATATTTAATTAATTTTAAATGTGTTAAATGAAAATTTCTTTAAAGACTTGTTGTAAAAAATCACACCGAAAATGAAATTGTTGTATTTTTTTGTTATGTACTCAGAATATCTAAATTGCCTTACACATATCTGTTTAGAAAAAGTTATGAATAGAATTATTTGAACTTATTTTCTTAATAGTTACAATATTTTTTAAATTACAAGTTTAAAATGCTATCATGAAGTAATTATTTTTTTATTTTGTAAACATTTTTTGAATTTATATGCAGGCTAAATAAATAATTTTAATGTATCTTTATTTCCTATTGGGTTCTATTTTTAAGTCTCTGTCTCCAGTATTTTCTAAGGGAGGGTTTTGCATTATCATTGGTTGGCTATGTGTGGGGCTGCACTTTCTATTGCTCAACTTTAGCTGTAGTAAGTTGCATTTGTAAATTTTTGCCCCACCTCAGTTAAAAGGCATAGAGATGCGCAGGTCTACATTTTTAATTATTTTTATGCTCATATTGGTGAATAGCACAAAGTAGCAAAGTTACTCTAGGAGCATCCTTGCATGTATAGAGTACTCACAGGTGTAAGAAACCTTTGTGAACAGCCCTCGAGGCGCCCATCTCAACCGGAGTGTTTCATTTTTGTAGTAAAGCTAAAGTGGACGCGGTTTCTTGGGCTGTTATTAGGGAATGGGAGGATCCTGCACGAACACCAGGGCACTCGTCCAATGTGTTTGTTTGACAGAGGAGCGGCAACGAATATCTTGATGTAATTTTCCTGGACTTAGTACATCTCTCGCCTCCTGAGGGCCTCTTGTAGCAGGGATTTGATACTGAAGTAGTAGGATCAGGTAATTTCTCCCTGTTTTTAAACATGTTATCATGATTTGCTTTTATAGTTTCTCTTCTCCTCTTCCTTTCACCTGATTTTGTTGTGTTTACCACCACATTGGCATTGAAATGTACTTTGCTGTTGAATGGTTCTGAGGTCTTATTCTTCATGTACCTTTTTATACGATGAACAGTTGTTTTTCCTCACTGCATGGCTACAGTGTAGGCACAGAGAGACCAAAATCTGAAATCCCTGCACCTTGATTTGCCTTTATTGGTATTCCACCTTTCCACTTGCATAATTGAGATAGGGGTCAAATTGTGGATCGACCTTTGAACCTGCTGTGTTATACCTTGGCGGTCACAATTATTTTGTTTGTACTGTCAGCGTGAGCTCTTGTACGCTGCTTGTTCTCTCACCATGGTCTCTGCGTTGGTTTGGATCATCAACCTTGAACCATCTCCATAACCTGGAAACCCCAAAAACTGTACAGCTGTTTTAATTGCCTGACGTTTGATGCATATTGATGGCTGTCGATTCCGGTTTGACTTGATGACTCAACTCTTCTTTGTGGCTATGTTGCACTTCATGCCAGTTCTGTGCATCTCATCACCTTCTCCGACTGGTTCTGCCAAAAACCTTGTATCAAAATCCAGTGTTAATCATCACCGGAGAATAGGCTTAACAGGCCCCCTCGAGCATAGCTTGTGCGGTCAAGTACCTTTTTCTATGTGTGTTCAACAGTGTTTCAGTGGATCTGTTTTTTGCTTTTTTTTAAAAACTAATTTATCTTTTTTGTAGTTTTGAATACATCACTAGGACCGTCTTTTATTTTTTTAGAACAGTTGTTTTTGCAAATTATGAATCATTAAATCTTGGATCTGCTTTTCATTTACTTCTTTTAATTATTAAATATTCTTGTTTATCTAAACTTGGTTTGAATCTGTAACCCCTTGTCTCTTTATAAGACACTGTATTGAAATGTGTGACTTCCACTGTTTTGCTTTACCTTCGAGCGTGGCCTTACTGCTCAAGACACTTTACTAAAGGAAAGTCAAGAACACTTTAGTGCAAAACAAATTTACCTTTGTTGACCTAAGTATGGGAACAAAGCAGGCTGATTCCAGGAAGCAAACTACCCAGCTGAAAAGGTTACCGTTGTGCTTTGTGATTGGACTTGTGCCCCGACCTCTTTGTATGTAAATGAGCCTCTGTGACCAGACGCCCCAGGCTTTTATCTTCTTTAATGGGGGTGGTGATGTAGGAACTGCAACAGAATCACAAAAAAGGGCTATATTGAGAAATAATAAGCATCCAAGTCACACAATTGTGGTTATGTAGTTCTTTATCAGTTTTTTTAATTAAAGTTAATTTGCAGCAATTCTGTAGGTTACGGTTACTTATTACTAAATATATATCACTTTATATTGCGCTTTGCTCTCCATCAATTGAACATCTGATGTTTGACACAGGATCGGCTGTTAGATTTCCTTGATCATGCCAAAATCCCTTTGTTCTCGATTTGTCAGCACGCTGGTCCCGCGTGGGCATTCTCAAAGCTGAAAGCGCTGTAATATGAATAATAATATAGACATATGTGAAATTGTCAGAGCTGCAAATTGTGATAGGAAAGAGATGAAAATGCTCCTCTTTAAAGAATATCACATCATGATGCATTAACAGTCCTCCTTCACTTGTTAATATTGGGAAAGTCGATGTGAATATGACTTACGATACATTCATATATGTAGGAAGTTGGCTCAAAATAAGGAGAAAGTTCGAAAAGATTCTTTCTCTTCTTGCTAGTTTATTGCACCATATGGAGTGAGTTCATTTCACTAAGAATACAGAAAAGAAATTCGCCAGTCTTGATTCTGTCTCTTGACAGGCATCGCGTGGTCTCTCCTTGGAGTGCTCGTTGTTCAGTGCCTCAGGAAACAAATGCAGAAATAGTGGGACCGGAGTCAGTGACCTTTCGGCGGCTGGAGTGGAACACGGAGAGGGTGATGGGATGTCTACACCTTACAATAACCTTCATCAGTGTCATAGAGTCTTTGACTCGGGTATTTTACCCCAAGGTAACTCAAGTGGCGTTAGACGCCCGCCTCCCGCCTAAACCTCTTAAACGGTCTCGTACTTGTGTGAGCCACGTGGCTGGCTTCTGCGTGGGGTTTTTGGTTTGTCTTGTCTCTTCTCACTGCGGCAACGGTTAACACTGTAGTCTGTCCGGAAGTTGGGTTGGGTCTTCCGGTCTTGACGTCCTCTATACAGGAAGCGTCCTCCCGGTCTTGGCATTCCCTTCCGTACTGCGAGTCTCCTTCAGTGAAATCGTCGGCGTCTTCTCAAGTCCTCTCGCAACGCACAGTCCCTCGGAGACTCCGGCCTTTGACTTCCGCGTCAGCTGGTCATTGGATGAAGTTGGTCGGAGGACATTGATGTGTAGTCCTTGGGGACAGGTTTGTATTCTAGGAAATCTTCCTCCTTAAAGGGCCCGCTGATATATTTGTTCTGCACGGAGGAAGCTGTGAACGGATGAAACTGCTGTAAAATAACAAACGGCATAGCATGAGGAGGCAACGGGTCTTCGTCTGTTTCATCAGGGTCAGTGTCCTGTGGGAGATCCGTGACTCCGTGACACACCTCACCACCAGACTTTTCCCATTCGAGGAAATGGGGAACATGGGAAAGGAAATCGGCATTTTTATTAGCAGTACCTATTCGATGACGGACTTCAAACCGAAAGGGTTGGAGAGAAGGGGGGCATGGTCTGTATAAAGCGTAAAGAAGAACCCTTCCAGATAGTAGCGCATCTTCTCTACGGCCCACTTGATTGCAAGGCATTCTTTCTCTATAATGGGGTATTTCTGTTCCATGGGAAAGAGCTTCTGACTGATAAATAAAATGGGGAATTCAACTCCTTCATCAGAGAGCTGGGAGAGAACGGTTCCCAGACCCATGTCAGATGCATCCATTTGTAGGTTTAAAGGCTTGTTTAAATTCAGAGATACCAAAATGGGACTGGAAGTTATGGCTTTCTTTAATTCTGTGAACGCCCTATTGGCTTCGGGGGGGGATTTTGCCATGTCTTTGCTTGTCACCTCTTTTTTTAAGAGATCAGTCAGGGGACTTGCTATATCTGAGTATCCTGGTATGACCCTGCGTTAGTAGCCCAGTCAGCCTAGAAATGCTCTAACTGCCCGTTTAATGGAAGGGAAAGGGGTGTTTAAAATGACTTTGACCTCCTCTACTTGGGGTTCTATAACACCCTTCCCTAGGAGATAACCAGGGAGATCCCTGCTCTCGGTAAATGAGGGAGTATTGAATAGACTTCAGGTAATACAAAATACTGCGGCTCGCCTTGTTCTTAATGCGCCTCCTAGAACAGCATCAAAGCCACTTTTAGAAGAACTGCACTGGCTCTCTATCCGCCAAAGGATAAAATTTAAAACTTGCTGCCTAATACACAAGAGCCTAAATAGACAAGGTCCACTATATCTGGAAAAGAAATTTATTCCATATATTCCATCCAGAATGCTCAGATCCAGTAATGGGCATTTACTGGTAGTGCCGCGTGCCAAGAAGGCCAGGCACGGAAGTAAGGCACTATCAGTGTTGGGACCTAAATTGTGGAATTGTCTCCCTGTAGCTATTCGTTCCTGCTCCGAACACCTGATGTTTAGGAAACAACTTCAAACCTTGTTGTTCACAAATGCGATCTAGTGACTTCCGCATCTTCCACTCTTGATAAAGGACTATCCCGTCAGCAGCGCAGAGATACTCCAGCTGGAGTCGATTCTAGCGCTATAAAAACCTGCAAATAAAAAATAAAACCACAATATATTACTTTCTGAAAAGCTATTCTAGACTTCCTTGCGTTAATGTGAAGTCTAGCCATTTCAAGAGCTTTGAGAACCCGTTGACAGTGTACGAGATGCTCCTCCGAAGAGGGGCTGAAAATCACAATATCATCTGAGTATGCGGAGGTGTACTTTTGGTGATCATGAAGGACTTTGTCCATGAGTCTCTTGAATGTAGCAGGAGCCCCATGTAACCTCAAAGGGAGTACTGTAAACTCATACAAACCATTAGGTGTAGCGAAGGCGGTTTTCTCTTGATCCTCTTTCCTAAGGGGAACCTGCCAGTAACCTTTGGTAAGGTCTTTGGTGGATATATAGTGTCCCTCCCCTAGTTTTTCGATCAACTCATAGATTCAGAGAAGTGGATATGAGTCGAATTTGGAAATGGAGTTGACAGCCCTGAAGTCAATACAAAACCATATCAAACTGTCCGGTTTTGGGACTACGACTATTGGGGAAGACCAGTTACTTTGAGAAGGGCATATGACACCCATTTTCAACATGTTGCCTATCTCAACATCAATGGCCTTCCTTCTGGCAGCAGGTATTCGGTAAGGTCGTTGTTTGACCACTTCTCCTGGGGAAGTTATTATGATATGCTCTACAAGAGATGTTCTACCCAGGAGATCTGAGAAGATGGTAGAAAAAGGGCGTAAAGCCTCCTATAGTTCGGACACTTATTTGGCTGTTAAGTCTTCATTGACTACTAAGTGCTCTAGTGTAGAGGGGTCACTAGGGTGAGTGGGTTGGATAAGGTTGGTTGTTTTAGGGAGGGGGCCTATCTGTTTTTTTAATATGTTAATGTGATATTTTTGGTGATTTTTTGGGTTTTATTTGTACCAGATAGGACGTCTGCCCTATTTTCCCCACTAGTTTATAGGGTCCCTTCCATTTGGTTTTCCCTTTTGTCAGAGAAGGGGGAAGGAGTGTTAAAACCCAGTCACCGACTTGGAGATGTGTCCACTTCTTCCCCTTCTCGTAAAAGGCCTTTTGTTTCTTTTGGGTCTTCTCTAAGTTGGACTAGGCTAGGTCAATCAATTTTCCTAGCCAGGATCTCAGACCCTTAGTATAGTCTAGTAGGTCTTGTGTTTGTTCCGGCCTGTCTTGTTCCCAAGTTTCTTTTGTCATTTCTAGAAGCGTTCTCGGCTGACGCCCGTACAGCAATTTAAAAGAGGAACAATCCAGGCTACTCTGTACTTGTCCTCGGATGACAAATAGAACGCGGGGTAGGAGTAAGTACCATTCTTTCCCTTTGCTGGCTAACATCTTTTTCAGCGTTAGCTTAAGGATTCAGTTATACCTTTCACACAGACCATCGGTTTGTGGGTGGTAGACATAGGTTTTGATGTGGGATATGTTTAGTGTTTTGAAAACCTGTTTCATAAGGCGTGACACAAAAGCGGATCCCTTGATCCGTTAGTATTTCCTTGGGAAAACCCACTCTGGGAAAAACTGCACCAGTTTCTCTACTATGTTTTATTGTAGTATGGGCTCTTAGGGGAAAGGCATCGGGATATCTGGTTGCATAGTCCACGACAACTAGTGCATATTGATTCTCTTTCTTTGACCTAGGAAGGTGACCTATAAGATTCATACCCACCCTTTCAAATGGTTTTCCTATAATAGGAAGAGATTGTAAAGGGACAGCAGGGGGTTTATAGGTATTTTTCTTCTGGCACACTTCACATTTCTGGCAATACCTGACTATGTGAGCAATGATGCCTGGCCAGAAAAATAATTCAGGATGTTCTGTAAGGTTTTCTCGGTCCCGCTGTGACCTGCAAGAAGGTGAGAATGGGCAAAGAAAAGGACTGGTCCGAAAACTCTTTGGAACACCCAACTGAGATGCAGTGATCTTTTTCCCTATACGATAAAGAAGGTAATTCTGTATCTGAAAACAGGGATACAATTGACAAGAGTTATTGTTCTTGGCCTGTTTCCATCCAAACTGGAGGGTAGGGTCATTAGCTTGAGCAAATCTGAAGTTACGGTTGGAAGACCAGGGGTTTTGGGTTAGCAGGTTTGAGGTAGGGGATTCACCGCCAAGCCCGTTTCTAAATAGGACTATAAAGTCTGGGTTATCAGTTTTTTTTTTAACAATAGATTTCATTGATTTTCCATAGCACCAAGTGGGCCGAACCCAATAAGCATCATATAGGCACATGACAGATTTCATAGACTGTAGGTACTGAACATTTTCCCCCAGGAGGTCTGCGGAACATCAGACTGAACAACCCGCCCCTCCCCCCCAACCCTGCACCATACATCCCCTGAGAAGCAAAATATATGTACAACAAAGGAGTCTTCCTTCACATCCACGGCGAGTTAATGCATCAAACTGGCGAGTCGAACTCTACTAGCCATTCAAGTTCAAGTTTCAAAACTTTATTCGGATAATAATAATCCATAAAAGCACAAGATACAGTAAACATTGCAAATATACAATATGCGGATATTTACAGAGTAAAAACAACAATTCATGCGTAATTTAAGACGGGCACGAACCACAGTTTTTAAAATGGAGCCCACACGGAAAACAAGTTCATGATCATCCAGGGTCAATATCATCGAAAATGCGAGGTCCAGGCTAATTGGTTTCGATTTTTTAAAATACAGAGTTAAAAACCATTTAATATATTTGATATAAAATTTACAAAAGAATAAAAAGTGTAAAATAGTTTGATCGCTCCGGCAATCACATGGGCACGCCTCGGCAATTTGATCATTATAATTCCATAGCGGGAAACTGAGAGCATATATAATAGTACCAGCCCGAAGACGAAATAAAAGGCCTCGCTCCCAGTGACTCATTGGGAGCCGCGCTGACGTCACCGGAGGCTTCCCCTTTGCTCTCCGAGGCGCTGGAAGCCATTTGCTTCCTGCGCGTCGGAGAGTAAAGGTCAGTTTTGGGGCTGGGGAGGGGGTGTTAGTGCATCTGTGGGGTAGGTAGGGTGGGGGCACAATGTTGGGGGGTTGGAAATGTTTTTGGGAACACTCTGCTTTGTTCCTGCGCTTGGATCGTCCAAGCGCAGGTGATTTTATGTGCAATTTACAACAAAAAAAAACGCTTGTTTTCGTTTCTTTGTCGTTTTCGAGCGTAGGGGTGCTGCTAGCGTGGGATGGGGGTGGGGGGCTAAATAAAGTAATTATTAGGGGTTGCAAAGTGGCCAGATTGATTGTATGTGCATTCAAATACACCAGAATTATTTTGTTTTCCAGTGTAGTGCTACATTCGTTTTCTGGGCTTCTTTTGAACAGCATTGTTTTTCCCAGGGGGCAAAATAAAGTTAGACAGAGGGATTGCAAAGTGGCCAGATTGATTTATTTTACATCTTGTGATCGGTGGGTGCTGGCAGGGGGGTGGGGGGTGAAACAAAATAGGTCAGAGGGGTTGCAAAGTGCCCTGTTTTTTTTTTAGTATGCAAATACACCAGCATCACAGAGTTTGCCAGTGAAGTGCTACTTTAGTTTACTCGTGTAACGTTGAAGAGCATTGTTGTTCCCAGGGGGGTGAAATAAAGTGAGACAGAGGGGTTGCAAAGTGGCCAGATTGATTTTATTTGCTTCCAAGTACACCAGCATCAGAGTTTGCCAGTGAAGTGCTACTTTCGTTTACTCGTCTAACTTTGAACAGCATTGTTGTTCCCAGGGGGGGCGAAATAAAGTAAGACAGAGGGGTTGCAAAGTGGCCAGATTGATTTTATTTGCTTCCAAGTACACCAGCATCAGAGTTTGCCAGTGAAGTGCTACTTTCGTTTACTCGTCTAACTTTGAACAGCATTGTTGTTCCCAGGGGGTGCGAAATAAAGTAAGACAGAGGGGTTGCAAAGTGGCCAGATTGATTTTATTTGCATCCAAGTACACCAGCATCAGAGTTTGCCAGTGCAGTGCGACTTTCGTTTTCTCGTCTTCCTTTGAACAGCATTGTTGTTCCCAGGGGGGGGGGGGCGAAATAAAGTAAGACAGAGGGGTTGTAAAGTGGCCAGATTGATTTTATTTGCATCCAAGTACACCAGCATCAGAGTTTGCCAGTGAAGTGCTTCTTTCGTTTTCTTGTCTTCCTTTGAACAGTATTGTTGTTCCCAGGGGGGGCGAAATAAAGTAAGACAGAGGGGTTGCAAAGTGGCCAGATTGATTTTATTTGCATCCAAGTACACCAGCATCAGAGTTTGCCAGTGAAGTTCTACTTTCGTTTTCTCGTCTTCCTTTGAACAGTATTGTTGTTCCCAGGGGGGGCGAAATAAAGTAAGACAGAGGGGTTGCTAAGTGGCCAGATTGTTTTTATTTGCATCCAAGTACACCAGCATCAGAGTTTGCCAGTGAAGTGCTTCTTTCGTTTTCTTGTCTTCCTTTGAACAGTATTGTTGTTCCCAGGGGGGGCGAAATAAAGTAAGACAGAGGGGTTGCAAAGTGGCCAGATTGATTTCATTTGCATCCAAGTACACCAGCATCAGAGTTTGCCAGTGTATTGCTAATTTCATTTTCTCGTCTTCCTTTGAACAGCATTGTTGTTTCCAGGGTGGGAGAGTGTACTATTTCTGGAGGTACTGCAATACCTGGTTGATGGGTGAATTGGAAAACACAATGTGCACCATGGTTCTGTGTTTATGGATGTGGTCTACCATACTGCTTATGTTTTGTAAGGATGTAAGCAATGGACAGTGAAACGGTTCCCTTCAGGGCCCTCTAGTCATGTCCATAACTTTTCCAGTGAAACCACTCGCTGATTTCTGAATAGTTAGTGAGCGATCGTTTAGGTAACCATGTTGTTTCTGCTTACATTTCACATGCTTTGCATTCCCTAGGAGTGTTTTTTGTTTTTTTAGGCAGCGTATTACTCTTATCAAGTGCATAATTTGAATTGAGCCACATCCAAGTGTTTATAGCGGGCACAATTAGGTTATAGCTGAAGGCAGTGCGAGTTTCTCTCAGTGGGCAAGTATGGCGTTCAGTGGGGATGTGGCCCTATTGCCGGAGCTGTTGAATTTGGAAATGGGGAGCCGGGTTCTGCATTCATGACCAGTCTACCACACCACTGTACTGAGGGAGCACATTCCCATGCTACACCGTAGAAGGCCCCACTAGACCTTAGAAGGCTTGATGTCTTAGCACAAGCAGGTGTACTGTAGTGGTGTCAACTTACAAAAGAGTACAAGTAGAGGTATAAAAGTGCAATAAATGGCAGACACGCAAAACACAGGAACACACTGGGTAGGCACTTCTACGGGCATGGAGAACAGAATTTCCTATAATGTAAAGACTTCCTTCACACAATAGAGAGGGTGTGAATTAAGTTTGGAAGTGTCTTTGCAGGAGGAGAACTTTGAGGTTAATTTTGAAGGACTGGGAAGAGGGAGGGGGTGGTCCGGAGCTGAGGCTCAGTTCCACATTCTCGCCGCGTTGCTTGTAAAGGATTGGGCCATTGATCTTTCCTTTTTGAAAGTGGGAGGGTCAAGCAATACATTTTGCGCAGTACGTGATGGTCTAGAGCATTATATGCATATGTTACAATAACGTTTTTTTTCTTTTTATTCTAGTCTAAAGCTTTTCGACGGTGGCTGTTCTGCAGTTTTGTGTAGTTGCATTGTGTTGGTAAGAAATTTTTTGTTGTTGTATTTACACCAAATGAGTAATAATATAATGTCTGAATGAATTTTTTTGTAAGTGATGTCATAATGGCGGCATATTTAGTTAGTGGTTTGAGCATGAAATTCTTTGTGATGTGTTTTGCATAGTCTTATGTGTAATTGCTTTTCTCTTTCTTTTTTAGTGGGATATTGTTGATCCATACTGTGTCTGTACAGAGTTGGTGGTGGTGAGTAGTTTAGCTGCCTCTGGCAAGTGAGTGGTATTGTTTTGGAGTATATTTGAGTTTTTGATAAAGGTGCTTTTTGTTTTTTACTTATTTTACAGAGTTTGTTGTTGTTGACTTGTTTGACAAGTTACCTTTATTAGTAAGCAATATGGCTAGCCGTAGAATGACTGCTCAACAGGTGGTTGGTATGCTTCTTGAATCTTCCTCTGAGCATGATTATGAGACTGACAGTGCGTCTGAGGGAGAGGAGGGAGGGGAAGATTCTGGCAGTGAGTTTTCTCTCAACATGGAATCATCGGATGATGAAGGTACTCTCAGTGCAGATGAAGGTACTCTTGGTGTGGATGAAGCAACTCTCAGTGCGGATGAAGTGCCTGTCTTAGAGGAGGAAACTGCTGTGCCGATGGTGCAAGAGGCATCTGGATTGCAGTCTGAGGCTGCTAGGCTTCCTACTGGAAGTGCTGGACTTTGGGTTGATCCAAACATGGTGCAGCCGGTGTTGCCAGCCTTTAGCGGTGATGCAGGGTGTACAGTGAATTGTGAAAACTTTTTGCCTATACAGTTTTTTCAGTTGTTTATGGATGATGTATTTTTGGGTGAGATTGTTGAGCAGACGAATTTGTATGCTGAACAGTTTTTGAGGAACAACAGCGACAAACTTAGGCCCCAGTCTAGAGCTACCCGGTGGACTCCCACATATCTGGAAGAGATGAAGAAGTTTCTGGGTTTGACTTTATTGATGGGTGTGGTAAGGAAGCCAACCTTGGCTTCATATTGGTCTACTAGCCCCTTGTTGGCAACTGCCATATTTCCTGCAGTTATGACTCGTAATCGGTATTTACTTTTGCTACGTATGCTGCATTTTGTTGATAATTCTATGGCGTTGCCACGAGATCACCCTGACTGTGACCGTCTTTTTAAGATTCGGCCCGTTCTTGATCACTTAGTGGATCGATTTTCTGAGATCTATACTCCAGGGAAAGAAATATCTATTGATGTGTCTTTGGTCTTGTTCAAGGGCCGTTTGGTTTTTAGGCAGTACATCCCTAGCAAGAGGGCACGCTATGGAATTAAGCTGTATATGTTGTCTGAGAGTAGGACAGGATATGTTTTTAATTTTCTTGTGTACACTGGTAGAGATTCTGCTATTGACCCCCCAGGTTGTCCGTCCACTTTTGGAGTTGCAGAGAAAATTGTGTGGGATCTTGCTAGGAGACTGTTTAACAGAGGCCACCATTTGTACCTTGATAACTTCTATACTGCTGTGCAATTATTTAAGGAATTGTATAAAGTGGACACTTTTGCATGTGGCACAATCCGCTCTAACCGTAAGGCTTATCCGAAAGAGCTTGTTTGCAAAAAACTTCAGAGGGGGCAGTGCAGTTTCTTGCGTAGTGATGAACTTCTAGCTGTAAAATTTGTGGACAGGAGGGATGTGTACATGCTGACTACCATCCATGATGAGAGAACTTCACCTGTGACTGTTTGGGGTCAGGTTGCTGAAGTGCGCAAACCTGTGTGCATTCTAGACTACAATAAGCACATGGGTGGTGTTGACAGAGTAGATCAGAGGTTGGAACCTTACTCTGCTATTCGGAAGGCTTATGTTTGGTATAAGAAGTTGGCCATCCATTTCTTCGAATTAGCAATGTTCAATGCTTTTATTGTGTTCAAGGAGTGTTCTCCTGCGTCAAAGTTGACATTTCTTCAGTTTCAGCACTCTGTGATAGCTAGCCTTGTTGTTGTGGAACAGGCAAGTGTTCCTAGATTTGGAGTGGTGGAGGATGTGGTTCGATTGAAAGATCGCCACTTTCCTGATTTCATCCCTCCCACACCGGCAAAAGATTTTCCCACTAGGAGATGCAGAGTCTGTTGGCAAAGAGGTACGCGGAAGGAGATTCGTATGTATTGCCCCGACTGTCCATCTAAACCTGGGCTGTGTGTCCCTGCTTGTTTTAGAGCGTACCATACTCAAAAGAATTTTTGGGAGCATTCATGAGTGGTAAAGTTAACTGATTGGTTTGTAGTCTTAGAAAAATGTGATTCTATTTCAAGGTTGCCGTTAGTGCAATGTGTTTAGTTTCTGATTTTGTGTTTGTAGATTTGTATCTATTTGTGATTTGTTTGTGTTTCTATTTTTGTCTAAAAAAATCCTAAATGTGTTGGCAGTGTGTGTGGACTGGCATGTCTTTGGCGGTGTACGTGGAGTTGTGCTTGGCTGGCGGTGTGCATGGACTGGTGCTTGGCTGGTGGTGTGCGTGGACTGGTGCTTGGCTGGCGGTGTGCGTGGACTGGTGCTTGGCTGGCGGTGTGCGTGGACTGGTGCTTGGCTGGCGGTGTGCGTGGACTGGTGCTTGGCTGGCGGTGTGCGTGGACTGGTGCTTGGCTGGCGGTGTGTGTGGACTGGTGCTTGGCTGGCGGTGTTGGTTGAACTGGTGCTTGGCTGGCGGTGTGCCTGGACTGGCGCTTGGCTGGTGGTGTGCCTGGACTGGCGCTTGGCTGGTGGTGTGCCTGGACTGGCGCTTGGCTGGTGGTGTGCCTGGACTGGCGCTTGGCTAGCGGTGTGCGTGGACTGGTGTTTAGCTAGCGGTGTGCGTGGACTGGTGCTCGGCTAGCGGTGTGCGTGGACTGGCGCTCGGCTGGCTGTGTGTGAGTAGTGACTTGCTGCTGGTCACTACACACACTGCTAGCTGAGTGCCACTCCACGCAATCCATCTGCTTGTGTAGTTGCTGCGTCAGGAATGTGGGTGTGTGAAAGTGATGGGCCCTTGAATGGCGCTGTGTGCTGGTGTGAGTTTTGTTATGTGATGGGCCCGCGGCTGGCGGTGTGAATGGTTTTGTATGTCTCACGCGTATGAAAGGTGTATGAATGGCCTGTAAAGAGGTTGGTGCCTTGTCGTGGCTTTACAGCTCACGAGCTGTGAGTCAATGGTTCAGTTTCTCGCCCTTTCAATTATTAACAGTGCATTTCATTTTTGTGAAATCACTTGCTAATACAATTGTATAATCTGAACCATCACTCACCCTCGTGCCAAATCCAACCAGTATGTGTGCGTGCTTGAGGATTAGATGGCTGTGCAGTAATATTTGCCTTTCTGAAGCAGGGTGTACCTTGTCCCTTTTGTGAATTTTGTAATGTGTTGTTTTTGTGCCTGTTGGTGCGAATGGTCTTGTGTGTATCACGTATGAAAGATGTGTGAATGGCCTGTAAAGCGGTTGGTGCCTTGCCGTGGCTTTACAGCTCACGAGCTGCGAGTCATTGGTTCAGTTTTTTCTCTATTGAATTATTGACAGTGCATTTCATTTTTGTGAAATCTCTTGTTGATAAAATTTAATATACTGAACCATCACTCGCCCTCGTGCCAAATCCAACCAGTATGTGCGTGCGTTTGAGGAATAGGTGGCTGTGTAGGATTCTTGGTCTTTTTAGTTTCTCTGCCAAGGTGTATGTTCCATGTATAAATAACCCACCAACTGTAGATATTGTCATAAACCCATGGGAGTTCATGGAGATGTCTCTCTTGTGCATTACAAAAAAGTTTTTTATCCTCAATGTCCTGCAAACCTCACAATATCTGTCACATTGTTCATGCAATATTGTGCCGAAATTCTCACGTTGTAGAAACAATGTCAAAACGTTCTGGTTTTGCAAGGGGGTCAACTGTCTTTTTGGCCTGTGCTCGGCGGCCATCTAGGCAAACCTACCAAACCCATACATTTCTGAAAACTAGACACCCGGGGGCTTCCAGGGAGGTATGGCTTGTGTGGATCCCCCAACGTTTCCTTACCCAGAATCCCCTGCAAACCTCAATTTTAGCTGAAAAAAATCACTTTTTTCACACTTTTTTGTGTGGGAAAGTTGTGGCATCACCGGGCTCACTCAAATTTCACACCTCCCAGCGTTCCCCTGGGTCTCCTGGTAAAAATGGTGCCTCACTTGTGTGGGAGGCCCAAGTACCCGCGACAGGCAAGGGCCCCAAACGTAGTGAGGCGACATCAACATTGCCTATCTCAAAACCACCTGGTTTTGCAATGTGGGTCTCTTGGCTTTTTGGCCCGGGGCACGGCGGCCATCTAGGGAAACCTACCAAACCCATACATTTCTGAAAACTAGACACCCGGGGGCTTCCAGGGAGGTATGGCTTGCGTGGATCCCCCAACGTTTCCTTACCCAGAATCCCCTGCAAACCTCAATTTTAGCTGGAAAAATCACTTTTTTCACACTTTTTTGTGTGGGAAAGTTGTGGCATCACCGGGCTCACTCAAATTTCACACCTCCCAGCGTTCCCCTGGGTCTCCCGGTAAAAATGGTGCCTCACTTGTGTGGGAGGCCCAAGTACCCGCGACAGGCAAGGGCCCAAAACGAAGTGAGGCGACATCAACATTGCCTATCTCAAAACCACCTGGTTTTGCAAGGGGGGTCTCTTGGCTTTTTGGCCCGGGGCACGGCGGCCATCTAGGGAAACCTACCAAACCCATACATTTCTGAAAACTAGACACCCGGGGGCTTCCAGGGAGGTATGGCTTGCGTGGATCCCCCAACGTTTCCTTACCCAGAATCTCCTGCAAACCTAAATTTTAGCTGAAAAAATCACTTTTTTCACACTTTTTTGTGTGGGAAGGTTGTGGCATCACCGGGCTCACTCAAATTTCACACCTCCCAGCGTTCCCCTGGGTCTCCCGGTAAAAATGGTGCCTCACTTGTGTGGGAGGCCCAAGTACCCGCGACAGGCAAGGGCCCAAAACGTAGTGAGGCGACATCAACATTGCCTATCTCAAAACCACCTGTTTTTGCAATGGGGGTCCCTTGGCTTTTTGGCCCGGTGCACGGCGGCCATCTAGGGAAACCTACCAAACCCATACATTTCTGTAAACTAGACACCCGGGGGCTTCCAGGGAGGTATGGCTTGTGTGGATCCCCCAACGTTTCCTTTCCCAGAATCCCCTGCAAACCTCAATTTTAGCTGAAAAAATCACCTTTTTCACACTTTTTTGTGTGGGAAAGTTGTGGCATCACCGGGCTCACTCAAATTTCACACCTCCCAGCGTTCCCCTGGGTCTCCCGGTAAAAATGGTGCTTCACTTTTGTGGGAGGCCCAAGTACCCGCGACAGGCAAGGGCCCAAAACGTAGTGAGGCGACATCAACATTGCCTATCTCAAAACCACCTGGTTTTGCAATGGGGGTCCCTTGGCTTTTTGGCCCGGTGCACGGCGGCCATCTAGGGAAACCTACCAAACCCATACATTTCTGTAAACTAGACACCCGGGGGCTTCCAGGGAGGTATGGCTTGCGTGGATCCCCCAACGTTTCCTTACCCAGAATCCCCTGCAAACCCCAATTTTAGCTGGAAAAATCACTTTTTTCACACTTTTTTGTGTGGGAAAGTTGTGGCATCACCGGGCTCACTCAAATTTCACACCTCCCAGCGTTCCCCTGGGTCTCCCGGTAAAAATGGTGCCTCACTTGTGTGGGAGGCCCAAGTACCCGCGACAGGCAAGGGCCCAAAACGTAGTGAGGCGACATCAACATTGCCTATCTCAAAACCACCTGGTTTTGCAAGGGGGGTCTCTTGGCTTTTTGGCCCGGGGCACGGCGGCCATCTAGGGAAACCTACCAAACCCATACATTTCTGAAAACTAGACACCCGGGGGCTTCCAGGGAGGTATGGCTTGCGTGGATCCCCCAACGTTTCCTTACCCAGAATCCCCTGCAAACCTCAATTTTAGATGAAAAAATCACTTTTTTCACACTTTTTTGTGTGGGAAAGTTGTGGCATCTCCGGGCTCACTCAAATTTCACACCTCCCAGCGTTCCCCTGGGTCTCCCGGTAAAAATGGTGCCTCACTTGTGTGGGAGGCCCAAGTACCCGCGACAGGCAAGGGCCCAAAACGTAGTGAGGCGACATCAACATTGCCTATCTCAAAACCACCTGGTTTTGCAAGGGGGCTCTCTTGGCTTTTTGGCCCGGGGCACGGCGGCCATCTAGGGAAACCCACCAAACCCATACATTTCTGAAAACTAGACACCCGGGGGCTTCCAGGGAGGTATGGCTTGCGTGGATCCCCCAACGTTTCCTTACCTAGAATCCCCTGCAAACCTCAATTTTAGCTGAAAAAATCACTTTTTTCACACTTTTTTGTGTGGGAAAGTTGTGGCATCACCGGGCTCACTCAAATTTCACACCTCCCAGCGTTCCCCTGGGTCTCCCGGTAAAAATGGTGCCTCACTTGTGTGGGAGGCCCAAGTACCCGCGACAGGCAAGGGCCCAAAACGTAGTGAGGCGACATCAACATTGCCTATCTCAAAACCACCTGGTTTTGCAATGGGGGTCCCTTGGCTTTTTGGCCCGGAGCACGGCGGCCATCTAGGGAAACCTACCAAACCCATACATTTCTGTAAACTAGACACCCGGGGGCTTCCAGGGAGGTATGGCTTGTGTGGATCCCCCAACGTTTCCTTTCCCAGAATCCCCTGCAAACCTCAATTTTAGCTGAAAAAATCACCTTTTTCACACTTTTTTGTGTGGGAAAGTTGTGGCATCACCGGGCTCACTCAAATTTCACACCTCCCAGCGTTCCCCTGGGTCTCCCGGTAAAAATGGTGCCTCACTTGTGTGGGAGGCCCAAGTACCCGCGACAGGTAAGGGCCCAAAACGTAGTGAGGCGACATCAACATTGCCTATCTCAAAACCACCTGGTTTTGCAAGGGGGGTCTCTTGGCTTTTTGGCCCGGGGCACGGCGGCCATCTAGGGAAACCCACCAAACCCATACATTTCTGAAAACTAGACACCCGGGGGCTTCCAGGGAGGTATGGCTTGCGTGGATCCCCCAACGTTTCCTTACCCAGAATCCCCTGCAAACCTCAATTTTAGCTGGAAAAATCACTTTTTTCACACTTTTTTGTGTGGGAAAGTTGTGGCATCACCGGGCTCACTCAAATTTCACACCTCCCAGCGTTACCCTGGGTCTCCCGGTAAAAATGGTGCCTCCCTTGTGTGGGAGGCCCAAGTACCCACGACAGGCAAGGGCCCAAAACGTAGTGATGCGACATTTGAGATGGGCAATGTTGATGCTTTCATTTGCAGCCCGTTTTTCCCATTTTTCCAAAAAAAAACAAAATTTTGCTGTATTTTGGCTCTTTTCTGTGACCCCTCCAGGGGAATCCACAAACCCTGAGTACCTTTAGAATCCCCATGATGTTGGAAGAAAAGGACGCAAATTTGGTGTGGCTACCTAATGCGGTCAAAAAGTTACAGGGGCCTAAGCACGCACTACCCCAAATAGCCAAAAAAAGGCCTGGCACAGGAGGGGGAAAAGGCCTGGCAGCGAAGGGGTTAAATAGCTGGGTGTGGGATAGGTTTGAAGATTGCGAGCTAGGTATCTAGTAACACTAGGTTTCATGGACTCTCTCGCAACCCTTTCATCATTAAACAACGTATAGAGAGCTTGTTTGAGTACAGACTTGGGTGGGGGCTGGGTAGTGGTAGGATCAGAAAAGACATTTTGAAAGTTCACACTACAAAGAACGCTCAGCACCCCAGAAAGCCAAGGGATGGCCATGCCTCTATCACAACATAAGCAATCCTCTATGATGTCCCTAGTCAATTTAGCGGCAGGGTTTTTCCAAATAGCCAGCCAAAAAAGAGCAGGGCGAGCACTAATAAAATCCCCTATAAAGTGCAACCCCAATTCTTTATGACATATGTAGTGGGGAGAGGAGATGGGGGCACAGAGGAGCTTCCTGCAAAATCTATTTTCCTCAGCAAGAATGTGTGGGCATCTGGCAGTTCCCCAAACCTCAGCTCCATACATTGCAACCGGAACGCATTGGGCCTTATATATTTTTAGGGTGGCAGCCAACGCGCCTGTCTTTTTAGGGCGGGGGAGGCTCAGGATAGAGTTAATGGCCTTTGAGAACCTACCCCTGGAGTGGGCAATATGCCCACTCCAGGAGTTGTTCGCAGCAAAGACCACTCCCAAATACAGGAAACTGCTAGTAGACCCCAATCTCTCTGTCCCCACAACAATGCTTCCAATGTGACGTTTCTTCGGGCCACAGGACGTGACAAAAGATTTCTTGAAATTGGTCTTTAAGTCCAAAGAGTCCATATGGTCGACGAAACCATTCACTAGGGTGCGTAACGCATTAGGGGTGCGGCCCATAAGGACCGCATCATCTGCATATAGCAGAGCAGGGAGGTAATTGCCCTTTATTTTGGGGACATCACAAGCTAGAGAAACAAAAAACTTGTGTAACCCATTAATATAAATGATAAATAAAAGAGGGGCTAAGACACAGCCCTGTCTGACCCCTCTCTGCACTCTTACCGCGTCAGTCACCTCGCCCCCTTGGCTAATCCTAATGCAGGCCTTCAGATCTCTGTGCAAATAGGCCAGGAAATGAAGCAAAGATTCATCCAGGCCATATTGCAGTAAGGCCCTCCAAAGCATCGACCTGTTAACGAGGTCGAAGGCAGTGGATAGGTCCATGAAGGCGAGGTAAATTGGGGATTTACGAGCTACAGTATATTTACCCAAAATCAGGTTGAGGTTAAGACACTGCTCTGCCGTACCAACCTTATTTCGAAAACCCAGCTGGCAACTCTCTAAGATATGATTATCCTGAGCCCAGATCAAAATTTTATTATACAGCACTCTGCCTAGTATTTTTAGGGTGTTGTCAATGAGGGAGATAGGCCTGTAACAGGATGGTTGGGACCGATCTCCCTTCTTGAAGATAGGCACTATTGTGCTCGATGACCAAGATGATGGTGGGGAGGTAAGTGTTAAATTTTTAAAAACATTCAACAAAAGAGGGCCCCACAGGTTGGGGTAAGATTTAGTGATATCAATAGGAAGGCCGTCCGGGCCTGGGGCCTTATTCCTCGCGCTCTGGGTTATAGCTTCTTCCACCTCCGACAATGATATTTCTACCCACGGGGGGTTGTTAAATATTGGGATAGCTATTACTGAGTGCGGGGCGGCATAGATCGTAGAAAAATGGTCTACCCAGGCTGCACCAGAAATGGTGCAGCCCATTGGGGTCAGAAGCTGGCCTGAGCATTGCAAGTCTTTGACCGCGGCCCAGAAGATATCCCCCCTTCCGCAATCAGCGGTTCGCGCTAACACCTCCCAACGCTCTTCTAGGATCTCCTCCTTCCTTCTAGTAATGGCCAGTTTATATCGAATCCTTGCATTTTTCACATCGGTCTGGTTCCTCGGGCAGGAAGATAAAACACGCCGCAAGTCACGGTTGGCTAGAGAACACTCATGGTCGAACCATCTCGGGCCATCCGAGACTATGCCACCTACCACTACCTACCACCGACCATCTACCACTCTGCATAGCTCGCGCTGCACTAGCGCTGTGTTTTTAACTACTGTCCCGTTTTGTATCTTGGGTTTGTATTTTGTTGTTGCGCTTACCCCTGCTTTTAATTGCATTACCTCGAGCTGCTGCCTGTTTGTAGCGCGTGCCCTCTGGCCCCTTACTGCATTTAAAAAAGCGCTCCTAGCGCCTCTAAGCACCACCACTTTGGTGGGTCTGGGATCCGGGGATCGATCTTGGGTGCCATTTTGGCTTGGGGCATCATTCTCAGCGGCGGACGCCATCTTGGAGCGGTCTCGCGCGCATAGGGTGACGGGAGAGCCTATTTAAAGTCGCCTTCTCCGCGCAGCGGTACGCGCAGGTGGTAGCCCTCGCTTAGCCTGAGTCGTGCCGGAGTCCTGCCCGTCTGCGCCCGTCAGCGTTCCTGAGGCGTTTGAGGCGACGGGCAGGACGCGACCATTCGGCTCGAGTTAGCTTGCTTTTTGAGCACCATGCTACTCTACTCGGGTCCGGAACTTCGGTCTTGGCAGTACACTAATGGTTTCTGCCGGACGGTTTTTCCTGCTCGCCACAAGGGCAAGCATTGCTGCCCGGAGTGTGGCTGGCGCCCGCAGAAACATCTTGGCGATGTGCCACAGAAGGCGGCGGTTTGCGCTAAACATCTGGGCCTACTGCTCAACACTCGATCTCTGGGCCGGCACGCTCGGGATGTTTTTGATTTGCTAGAGTCAGAAAAACCCCTGTTCCTAATGCTCACTGAGACGTGGCTCGGCGAGGCGTCTAACCCAGATATTGTCACTGCTATCCCGCCTGAGTATAACATCTTCAGGCAGGATAGGCCGAAGGGGCGTGGAGGTGGTGTGGCATTAATAGTTAACAAAAGGGTCACGTGCACCATCATTCCATCGGTCGCGATCAAGGATTGCGAATCCCTTGCCTTTGCCATCGTCCTTTCACCACACCAATCGATGAAGGGTCTTCTAGTCTATCGGCCGCCAGGGCCCTTGGGCTCTTTTTTTGAAGAGTTCCAGTTGGTGACCTCTTCTTTGTTACTTACATCAGAACATTGCATTGTCGCCGGGGACTTCAACGTCCATATGGACGTGGAAACGGACCCCGATGCGATGAAAATGTTGGAGGTCACAGCCCCTATGGGCCTGGTTCCTTATCATGTTGGGCCGACCCATGAGAAGGGACATACCCTGGATTTGACCTTCTCTACGATCCCTATAGAGATGTTGGCCCCCACCCAGGTGCTTTGGTCTGACCACAGGCTGGTGAGATTTTATCTCTCAGATGCTGGGAAGCCTGCCGGGGTCCCCCGGCAGACTTCAGGGGGATTCAGGCCACTTCACCGGATTACTCCGGAATTGTTGGCACAGTCCTGCGCTGATCACCCCTGTGCCTTAACCAGGAACTTAGAGGAGGATGTGGAGCGTTTGCAGGCCTGGCTCTCAGAGAGGCTCAATGAGCTTGCTCCTCGGAGATCCCTCCGCAAACCCGGAAAAGGTGCCTCTGCCCCTTGGTTTACGGAAGCATTGGCGGCCTCTCGTCGGCAATGCAAGGTAGCGGAAAGAGCTTGGCGCGTGAAATACGACGCGACGGCGAAACTCGCCTACAGGTCTCTGGCGAAAGTGTACCATCGGAACATCCTCGCGGAGAAGAAGGCTTATTTTGCTAGAAAAATTGAAGCCGCTTCCAACTCCTGTAAGGAGCTTTTCGCCATTGTGCGGGAGTTTACAGCCTCTCGCGCAGCGCCCGCCCAGACCCCCCCTCCTGCGTCCTGGGTCAGGGCGATTGCGGACTTTTTCACCTCCAAGATCCAGCGGATCCAGGACTCCTTCCTTGTGTTGGATCCTGAGGTATCAGGTCTGGCGGAGAATGCCGCTGCTACCCGACTGAACGCCGGTGTGGCCTTGGCAGCTTTCCCTCCTCTCTCGCTGACAGCTTCATTTGACCTGTTGGTGGGACTGAAGTCAGGTTCCCCTCGGGATGCCTGCCCCGCAAAATTCCTGGCTAAAATGGCGGCTGTCATTAATCCACTTGTGAACCCCCTGTTGAACTGTTCTCTTGCACAGGGTGTGGTTCCCCAGTCCTGGAAGCAGGCAATGATCATTCCCCTGCTTAAAAAGCCAGGTCTGGATGTGGAGGTGTTAGCGAATTATAGACCTATCTCGCTTCTGCCGGCTTTGGCGAAGGTCATTGAAAAGCACGTGCATAAGGTGCTTGCCGATTACTTGGAGGCCCACGACCTACTGCACCCTACCCAGTCGGGTTTTCGCGCCAATCTTAGCACCGAAACAGCCCTCCTGGAAGTCTCGGAGGCGATAAAGGAGGTGTTGGATTCGGGTGGGAGAGCGATGCTGGTGATGTTAGACCTGTCGGCGGCCTTTGACACCGTCCCTCATGAGGGTCTGCTTGCTAGATTCTCAGAGATTGGTCTTCGAGGGACGGTGCTCCAGTGGTTTCGATCTTTCCTAGCAGGCCGTCGACAATCGGTCTGGGCTTCTGCTTGCTCCGCCGAGATGTCGCCTTTGGGTGTCGGAGTTCCTCAGGGCTCTGTCCTGAGCCCAACTCTATTTAATATCTTCATGACCCCTCTGGCGGCCCTGTCGGAGTCTTTCGGGGCCCAGATCATTTCTTACGCTGATGACACCCAGCTCCTCTTTACCTGTGAAAGGGGTGCGGACTTCGATGGAGGTAGGATCCAGGGTTGTCTTGAGGCTGTGTTTCAGTGGTTCCATCATAACAGCCTCAAGTGCAACTCGGATAAATCCGAGGTCCTCTTCTTTGGGTGCAGCTCGGACCCGGATTGGAAAGTGTGGTGGCCTGAGAACATGTTTCCACCAGCAAGTTCGTCCCAGGTAGCGAAAAACCTTGGGATTAAGATCGACAATGGCCTCACACTACGCTCGCAGGTAATCGGTCTCACAGGGACCTGCTTTGGCTTACTCCGGATGCTCCGCAAGTTCCTTCCCTTGTTATCGGAGGAACACAGGAAGATCACGGGGCAGGCGATGATAGGCTCGAGAATAGACTATTCCAACGTTCTCTATCTCGGCCTGCCAGAATACCTGCTTCAACGATTACAGGTTGTTCAGAATTCGGCAGCGCGTGCTATTTTTGGACTATCTCGCCGTGCCAGAGCCTCGGGCCTTTTGGAGGCTCTGCACTGGCTTCCTGTCCGGAAGCGGATAGTTTTTAAATCTCTCACCCTGGCACACAAAGCCTTGCACACATCTGGAGCAAAATATCTCCAGAAAAGGCTGTCCTTTTATCGTCCTGCCAGATCGCTTAGGTCTGAAGCCTTGTTTTTTGCGGTAGTGCCCCGCGTGAAGAGAGCTCGCATCGGTGGCCGCTCTTTTAAATTTTTAGCGCCTCAGCTGTGGAATAAATTGCCTGTGTCCCTGCGCAGCACCACCAACCTGTTGGCCTTTAGGAAGGGGCTTAAAACTTGGCTTTTCACTTCTTAGTTTCAGGTCCTATCAGGTCTCTTCTTTTTCTGTTTCTGTTCATTTTCCCTGTTGTGTTTTGTGATTAGCGTGCAATTTAAAGCGTCGGGACACTCTTTCGAGTAGCCGCACGCTATACAAAAAACCTGTATAACATAACATAACATAACATATGCGCCGCGGAGTCATGAGTTGGGCTCGGAAAGCTGAGCAGATCTTTACAAAATCCTCCACTGCCTCGGGATTCGGATTTAGATCAGACAAACATGAGAGAAAGAGGAGTAAGTTATCTCTAACCAGTGTCTGAAAAGTCCCCTTAATATTAATGCCCCTCCATTTTAATCTAAGATTATTTGAGCATATGGAGAGGTTCCTAGCTCCACATTCCTTGTTGTATACCGGGCGGTGGATTGCTTTTAGGCAGACCTTAATGGGGTTGTGATCCCCTTGAGGCATGGGAATTACTGTAGCCTCACTAATGCGGTCGGCCAACCCAGGAGAAATAAAAATGTAGTCAATAATAGATGAACAATCTCTGCCTCTGAATGTGGGTACTAGGGGGACTGTTGACAAACAATTAGCCATTATGTCCATGGCATTCTCAAGATTGTGTGAGATCAAAAAGGAAATCAATTCCACTCCCCTTTGACACCCAGAGCCGAGGCCCATTGGTGGACAAGCCACATTGAGTCTGGCATTAAAATCACCTCACAACACAAGCCCGCTAGTATCATCAAAGTCGTGCCTAGATTCCAAAGTAGTAATAAAGTTAAAAAGGTTTATAAAATTTATATTTGGCGATGAACTAAAATCATTATTATAAAAGTTAACCAGGAAGAAACTTATTTTCTGGTTGAATAATATGGCCTGGAAATTCTGGTTATTCGTTAGTATAACCCTGGTAGTGCCTCCGACGGAGATGTTAACCCAGGCAGATAAGCCTCCCGAAGGACGGCCCATTCTAGATTTGGTTGCCAGGGTGTTATAGCAATGGAACCCGTTAACATATAGTTCCGTAGTGGCCCATGTCTCCTGTAGCATGATTATGTCGTGACTCTAAATTAAGCTGAGCCACCCGGGATCGCGTAGCCTTTGTTGGAGGCCTGCTACGTTCCAACTTAAGACATTTAAGGTGCCCGCTTTTGACACAACTCTCCCTAGGCTATTTTGAATAACAAATACTGGTACTGGGGAAAGAGCAGGAGTAGCCTCAATCTGTGACAGGGCAGGGGGATCAGCACTCACTCTTGGTTGTCAGTCGGGAACATCTAAATCTGACAAAGCTGAGAAGCGATTAACCAAAGGAAGGGCCTTGGGCGTGGGCGCACATGCTTTGATAGTGGGTTTATAAAAATAACCATGAGTGAACATGCATATATTCGACTTTAGACCCAGCGATAACTCACGGGTTTGCATTAGAGACCGAACAGTGTGGGGTCTACAAAAATTAATGACAATACAATCACCTGTAATGTTTTGTTAGAAGGCGACCTCAGAGGGGCCCGGAGGGGGCCCTGACTGTCCTGAGACCAACCCTCGAGGTATCGTAACCGGGCACTGGCGGGAGACTCCTCAGGGGAGGAATCTCGTATCTAGGATCGTACACTCGGCACCACACGACAAAGAGACACCACACCGAGAGTTCTTTAGAGCAAATCTTTATCAGATAGGAGTGGTAAGATCTTTATGATCGGCAAGGCAATATATATACAAGTAGAGCGCGGGCTCACAAAGTCCTGGAGGGGGGTTAGGAGGTAGCGGGACAGTCTTTGGGGGAATGGATCAAATGCAGGAGTGTATCCGGTGCACAGCTCACAATCCTCGAGCTGGGGGATACGCTTGTCGTCGTGGGGTCCGGCGGGACCAAGGGAGTCTAGGGGCGCTGCGAGATACTCAGCAGGCTCGAGTACAAGTTCGGAGGTCTTACGATCTTCAGGGAGCCGCGAGTCACTCAGCAGGGCTCAAGCACAAGTTCGGAGGTCTTACAATCTTCAGGGAGCCGCGAGTCACTCAGCAGGGCTCAAGCACAAGTTCGGAGGTCTTACGATCTTCAGGGAGCCGCGAGTCACTCAGCAGGGCTCAAGCACAAGTTCGGAGGTCTTACGATCTTCAGGGAGCCGCGAGTCACTCAGCAGGGCTCACGCACAAGTTCGGAGGTCTTACGATCTTTCAGGGAGCCGCGAGTCACTCAGCAGGGCTCAGGTGTTTCCAAGGCGAATCTGCCGGACAGTCCCAGGGCACCCCTTGTTATAGGGCGACTCCTCTTTGATGTCCGGAGTCTGTGCAGGCAGGGGTCTTGTCACCTGGGGGTCGCTTGTTGGGGGTTTCCTGCCATTGTCCTTTGATCCTTTCAGGGCCGGGTCGGGAGGAGTCCCAGACACCCAGCAGGCGTGGAGCCAGCCCTCGGGGAGGCCGGCGGGTCGATCGAAACCCACCTTCCCAGGGAAGTGCAGAGGTGTGATGGAAACTGCTCCTCCCTTTCTCATCCCAAGGGGAGCGCGATGTCCTCCAGCCGGAGTGGCGCCTGTAGGCTAGGGTCGCGCTGGGGCCGGGCGGCCATCTTGGTGCATGAAGTGGGCACGCGGGCCCGGGGTGGCCGAAGGAGGAAGGCCTACGGACGGGGGAAGTCCGGGTCGGGTGTGTGTGTTCTGGTGGGAAGGATTGGCCAGGCCAGGGGCTTGGGGCTGGTGTGAGGTGCAGGGGTCAGGTCTGACTATGTTACGAGGGCCGAGTCTAACACGCGTCCCCCCCAGCTGAAAGCCGGAGAGAACTACCCATCTTCTTGGGGGTTCTCTTCGCTGAGGCGGAAGAATCGGGAGAGGCCATCGGCGTTGGCGTGGTCTGTACCAGGGCGATGTTCCACGGTGAAATCCATCCCCTGGAGGGAGATTGACCACCGCAGAAGCTTGGGGTTTTCTCCTCGCATCTGCATGAGCCAACGCAAGGGGCGATGGTCGGTCTGGACCCTGAAATGGGTGCCGAACAGGTAAGGGCGTAGTTTCTTGAGGGCCCAGACTACTGCGAACGCCTCGCGCTCGATGGTACTCCATCTCTGTTCCCGGGGCAACAGCCGTCGGCTGAGGAAGGCCACGGACTGGTCCAGACCCTGGTCATTTACTTGGGAGAGGACGGCCCCGATGCCATGCTCGGAGGCATCAGTTTGTACCACAAACTCTTTGGAGTAGTCGGGGGCCTGGAGGACGGGGGCCGTACACATGGCCGTTTTCAGGGCATTGAACGCCTCCTGGCAGGCAGGGGACCACTGTACCTTCTTGGGCTGCTTCTTGGACGTGAGCCCCGTGAGGGGACCGACCAGGCTGCCGTAATTCCGGATGAATCTCCGATAGTAGCCCGTGAGGCCCAGAAAGGCTCGGACCTCTGTTTGGGTAGTGGGAGGTTCCCAGGCTAGGATGGCGTCGATTTTGGGCTGTAGAGGGGCGACCTGCCCGCTCCCGACCTGGTGCCCCAGGTAGGTTACCGAACCTTGCCCAATCTGGCATTTGCTGGCTTTCACGGTGAGGCCCGCCTGGCGTAGGGCGGTTAGCACCCTCCGGAGGTGTTGGAGGTGCTCGCTCCATTCGGAACTAAAAACTGCGATATCGTCGAGATATGCAGCGCTGAATTTTTCCAGCCCGGCCAGGACTCTATTTACCAGTCGCTGGAAGGTGGCCGGGGCATTTTTCATCCCGAAGGGCATTACGCGAAAGCGATAGTGCCCATCCGGGGTGGAGAAGGCGGACCGCTCCTTGGCTCCCTCTGTGAGCGCAATTTGCCAGTAGCCGCAGGTGAGATCGAAGGTGCTGAGGAACCGTGCAGCTCCGAGCCGGTCAATGAGCTCGTCGGCTCGGGGAATGGGGTGGGCATCGGCTCGGGTGACCTCATTGAGCCCCCGGTAGTCCACGCAAAAGCGGAGTTCCGGGGCGACCCCGGGCGGCTGCTTTTGGGACCAGGACCACGGGGCTGGCCCAGGGGCTGTCTGAGGGTTCGATCACGCCTAGGGTCAACATTTTGAGACTTCGGCTTGGATACAGGACCGGACCTGATCGGGGACTCGGTAGGCTCGGTGTCTCACTGGTGGGCTGTCCCCGGTATCCACATCATGGACACACCAGTCGGTGACCTTGGGGACCAGGGAGAAAAGGTCCGGAAACTGCCCTAGGAGCTGGCGGCAATCCTCACGTTGCTGGGGAGTGAGAGACGGGGAGAGGTTCACTCCTTCTACGGAGCCGTCCTTCTCCTTGGTGCATAGAAGATCAGGGAGAGGATCCGACTCTTCTTCGGACCCGTCGTCAGTGGCCAGTAGGAGGCTCAGCTCGGTCCGCACAAAGTGGGGCTTGAGGCGGTTCACGTGGAGGACCCGGAGGGGGTCCCGGGGTGACTGGACGTCTACCAAGTACGTGACCGGGCTCTTTCGCTCAACTACTTTGAAGGGCCCGGTCCATTTATCCTGGAGAGCGCTGGGTTTCACGGGGGCCATGACCCACACCAGCTGGCCCGGCTGAAACTCGACTAGCGCGGCATTCTGGTCGTACCAGCGCTTCATCTCCTCCTGACTCGCCTCCAGATTGGCCTCTGCCATTTCCCGGAACCTCCTAGTCTGATTGCGGAGGGTCAGGACATAACGGAACACGTCTCGGGGGGTGCCTCGGGGTGCCGCCTCCCACTCTTCTTTGACCAGGCTGAGGGGCCCCCTGACGGGGTGCCCGTAGAGTAGCTCGAAGGGGCTGAAACCCAAGGATTTCTGGGGAACTTCTCGGTATGCGAATAGGAGGCAGGGGAGCAGGATGTCCCACTTACACCGGAGGGGCTCTTCCAGGCCTGCGATCATCCCCTTCAGAGTCCGGTTAAACCGCTCTACCAGGCCGTTTCCTTGGGGGTGGTACGGGGTGGTGAACTTGTACGACACCCCGCACTGTTGCCATAAGGACCTCATGTATCGGGAGATAAAGTTGGTACCGCGATCGCTCACGACCTCGCGGGGAAAACCCATGCGGGAGAAGATCCCCATCAGCGCCCGGCCCACCACGGGGGCCGTGACGGTGCACAGGGGGATGGCCTTAGGGTAACGAGTGGCATGGTCCACCAGGACGAGGATGAACCGGTGCCCCTGTGAAGTGGGGGGGTCCAGAGGTCCTACAATGTCGATCCCGACCCGCTCAAAAGGGGTACTGACGACAGGGAAGGGCTGGAGGGGAGCCTTGCGCTTCCCTCCACTCTTCCCACTGGCCTGGCACGTGGGACAGGACTTGCAGTGGGCTTCTACATCCGCTTTCATTCTGGGCCAGTAGAAGTGAGTCACGAGGCGACTGTATGTTTTGTCCTGACCCAAGTGGCCTGCGAGGGGGACGTCGTGGGCCAAGCCCAGGAGGAGGTCTCGGAAGCGTAGTGGTACCACCAGCACTCGGCCGGACCCTAGCTCCACCGACTTCTGTTCGCTGTACAGAAGGTCATTCTCCCAATAGACCCGGTGCGTCCCCGTCTGGTCGCCTGCGGCCTGGGCCTCTGCCTGTTGCCGGGGCCCGACCAGGGAGGGACAGGTAGCCTGCTCTCGGCAGAACTCCTCTCGGGAGGGGCCCCCTTCGTGGCGCCACTGTGCTAATTCAGGCAGATCGCCTAACTCGGTGTCTGGGGTGGAGTCGGAAGGCGGCGGTTCGTCACTGGCGAGCGACTCTTCTGGTGGGGGGATGTGGGGGCCCTCGGCCGGGACCATCCCATCTTCAGGGGTCGGGGCGTCGTCGACGTCCCTCAGGGGGGTCAGTCGAGTCGCCATGGATCGAGTGGTGGCGCACACCCACTCAGGGAGGCCCATCATCCCTAGGTGGGTCTTGCGCTCAACTTGCCCCCAGGGGGAACTTTCCAGGTCGTTCCCCAGGAGACAGTCGACGGGCTGGGATGTTCTCACTGCGACCTTCAGTTTACCGACCACCCCTCCCCACTCGAAAGGCACCAGGGCTACCTTACATAGGCTTTCTGTGTTATCGGTTGAAATGACAGGGCAAAATACGTTGGGGAGGACCTGGTCCTTGTGGACTAAATGGCTGAGGACACCGGTGATGCTGGCCCCGGTGTCACGGAGGGCTTCTACTTGGTGGCCATTGATCGTGACGAGCTGCCCATATTTCTTTGTGTTAGAGGGCAGGAGGCTCCCAGGGACCATCTCTCCATCTCCTAAGGACACTAGGGCCATAGCGGCGGGTTCCCACTCCTCGGCCTCCTCAACCTCCTCCCCCAGGGCTACATTGGCTATCTGTCTAGCGGGGGGTGCTGCCTGGTTGGTGCGTGGGGCCATGGGGCATTCAGGGTCGTTGGCGTAATGCCCGGGCTTCTGGCAACGGAAACAAGTGATGGTTACCCGGTGCCCCCGTCTCAGGGGGGGGCCGGATACAGCTGGTGGGGGTGCCGGGAAAGGCGGAGGTTGGGACTGCGGGGGACTGGTCTGGGGCTCTCTCTGCCCTCCCTGGTTTCCCCCCCCTCTCTGGCGGGGTGATCCCTGACTGGCTCGGGGGTACTCTCCTACAGGACCCCGGGAGACCCGGGTGTTGGTCCAGCGATCCGCCTCGACAGCCAGCTTTCTCGGGTCCGTGAGCTTGCTGTCGAGCAGATGCTGGCGTAGTTCCACAAAGCAGTTGGCAGCCAGGTGTTCCCATAACATAAGGTCAGTTAGTTCTTCCAGGGTGGTTTCCTTGCTGCCCTTGATCCACCCATCAAAGGCACGGCTGAAGCAATTCACATATTCCACCCAGGTGGTACCCAGGATCTTCCGGCAGTCCCGGAACCGCTGGCGGTACATCTCCGGGGTGAGGCCGTACCTTATGAGGAGGGCCGCTTTCATGTGTTCATATGAGGTCTGCATGGAGGTGGGTAGGTCGAGCAGGGTGTCTCTTCCTTCGCTCAGGAACCGTCCCCATAACCCAGCCCCCCAATCCTTCTGCGGGACCCGATGGGAGGTCATGGCGACCTCGTAGGCCCGAAACCACTGCTGAATGTCATCATTCTTGTAATATTCCTTGACCACATCCTTGGGGATGTGGACCTTCTGTTCCGTCGGGGCGGCCGCCTCTCGGTTCCCCGGGGGCCGCGCTTCTTCGCTTCTTGCTTTCAGTTCTATTTCCTTCAAACTGCGTTCATGTTCTAGTTGAAGTCTCCTTCCCTCGTGTTCTCGTTGGAGTTTCTTCTCTTCCAATTCTCCTTGCACTCGCAACTGTTCTACTGCTAGCTTTTTTTCGGCTAATTTCAACTCGCCCTCAATTTTGAGTTTGGCTAATTCGAGCTCGTGATGGCGACTTTTTTCTCTGTCTGCGAGTTCCTCCGGGGATAGGCCCCCGTCTGGTACAAAGCCTCGCGCCTGGTTGCTGCTGCGTTCTCCTTGGGGGGGTCCTGCTTCGTCGTGGGGCTCCACCGCTCCTTCTGGGCGGGGGGCTCCCGAATCCACCCAAGGTTTCAGTGCCTTTTGCATATCTTCTTTGGTGTTGAGACCAGTGGTAGCGATTCTGAGTTCCTTACAGAATTGCTTTAGTTCCCTGTGAGTGTACTCTTCCAGCTGTTCCACCTGGAACACGGTACTGGCGTCGTCTTCTACGAGAACCACGGCGTTTCCTTCTGCCATCTTTGTCGGTAGTGCGTCAGCCGTTCACGGTACGATCTCTAGATTATGGGCCCGAATCCCGTCGCTTGCCACCAATGTTAGAAGGCGACCTCAGAGGGGCCCGGAGGGGGCCCTGACTGTCCTGAGACCAACCCTCGAGGTATCGTAACCGGGCACTGGCGGGAGACTCCTCAGGGGAGGAATCTCGTATCTAGGATCGTACACTCGGCACCACACGACAAAGAGACACCACACCGAGAGTTCTTTAGAGCAAATCTTTATCAGATCGGAGTGGTAAGATCTTTATGATCGGCAAGGCAATATATATACAAGTAGAGCGCGGGCTCACAAAGTCCTGGAGGGGGGTTAGGAGGTAGCGGGACAGTCTTTGGGGGAATGGATCAAATGCAGGAGTGTATCCGGCGCACAGCTCACAATCCTCGAGCTGGGGGATACGCTTGTCGTCGTGGGGTCCGGCGGGACCAAGGGAGTCTGGGGGCGCTGCGAGATACTCAGCAGGCTCGAGTACAAGTTCGGAGGTCTTACGATCTTCAGGGAGCCGCGAGTCACTCAGCAGGGCTCAAGCACAAGTTCGGAGGTCTTACGATCTTCAGGGAGCCGCGAGTCACTCAGCAGGGCTCAAGCACAAGTTCGGAGGTCTTACGATCTTCAGGGAGCCGCGAGTCACTCAGCAGGGCTCAAGCACAAGTTCGGAGGTCTTACGATCTTCAGGGAGCCGCGAGTCACTCAGCAGGGCTCACGCACAAGTTCGGAGGTCTTACGATCTTTCAGGGAGCCGCGAGTCACTCAGCAGGGCTCAGGTGTTTCCAAGGCGAATCTTCCGGACAGTCCCAGGGCACTCCTTGTTATAGGGCGACTCCTCTTTGATGTCCGGAGTCTGTGCAGGCAGGGGTCTTGTCACCTGGGGGTCGCTTGTTGGGGGTTTCCTGCCATTGTCCTTTGATCCTTTCAGGGCCGGGTCGGGAGGAGTCCCAGACACCCAGCAGGCGTGGAGCCAGCCCTCGGGGAGGCCGGCGGGTCGATCGAAACCCACCTTCCCAGGGAAGCGCAGAGGTGTGATGGAAACTGCTCCTCCCTTTCTCATCCCAAGGGGAGCGCGATGTCCTCCAGCCGGAGTGGCGCCTGTAGGCTAGGGTCGCGCTGGGGCCGGGCGGCCATCTTGGTGCATGAAGTGAGCACACGGGCCCGGGGTGGCCGAAGGAGGAAGGCCTACGGACGGGGGAAGTCCGGGTCGGGTGTGTGTGTTCTGGTGGGAAGGATTGGCCAGGCCAGGGGCTTGGGGCTGGTGTGAGGTGCAGGGGTCAGGTCTGACTATGTTACAAGGGCCGGGTCTAACATGTTTTTAACAGATTCACCCACCCATCCCACTCTACGCACCATTAGGATTTCATGCAATCTGGCCGGATTGAACCCTTTGTGTTTCCTCAGCCAATCCACACATTTATTTCGGAGGTCCACCCATGACTCCTTCCTAGAACCTGTCAAGCAGGGAACTCCAGCCAAAACTATCACATAAGGATAGGAAGCAGGGGGAAGATTCAGAGCCTCAGTTTTAGGAAAAGTCTTTGGCGGCGTTGGATCTATGGTGGATTGTCTTGCTTCAGGGTCCGATGTTTGAGGGGGAACAATCGCAGAGTGATGTTGCGGTGGGCAACTAGGTGGACACTGGGTCCTATCGTTAGCGTCAGCCGTCCCATGACCTAGGTTAACAGATTCCCCCTGCATATGAATGGTTGTAACTGGAGGATTGCGGTTATCAACCGGAAAATCAGAAACTGACTCCCGAGTTAACAATTGCTCCATGCATGCTAGTCTTTCCTGTACAGAGGTGAAGTTTTTATCAAATAAGACCTTGGAGTGGTTAACTATTGCTCTCAAGCCCGACTCCAAGGCAGCCATAATGTCATCATTGCTTGGGGAGCAAATTATATCATCGGTTTGAGTGCCAGCAGACACAGTAGTTGGAGCGGCTGGCATTTTTAGGGGAACAGCACTAAGAACTTCAGAGCAGTTGTGGGATTTAGATTTAAGATTGGGGCCCCTTTTGCGTTTGGCCGGTGGTTCCTTAGATTTAGACTCAATAGAAATTTTTGAGTTGCGAGTTCGAGTCCGAACTTTTTGTCCACTTGGGATAGTAACAGTGGGAGAGTCCGGGATTACTAATAAGGAGGATAGGGGAGAAGATGCCTCAGACATAGGAGGAAGGGTAGGTGATACAGGGAGCCGGTGGTGTAAAATGTCTCCCTGAGTTAGAGCTTCCAAAGAAGAGCGTCTTTGAGCCGTTAGTAAATCTATGGATAGTTGCCGCTCAGTTAGCTCAATCTCATGCGTGAGTAAGCTCTCTGCCCTAATCATGAATGCATCAAGTGTCCCCACCGCACCCTTACGTCTATTCATACTTATGCAATTCTAGGCACACCCTGATACATCAATAAACAGAGATGTGGTGTAGCAGCCGCCCGTGTGTATATGACAGTCACCTGAGGGAATGGTACGCATTAAACTGCAAGTCCATGGGGGGTGGCACGGCCCGGCCTCTTCTGGCCCCTGACGGCCACAGACGGCCTGCCCTTTACCCGGGCTTAGCCCGGCGACGCCCGCGCACGTCCCGCAACACGGGGCTGGCCTTGATTTTAAAGCGCCTCCGGGCGCGCGAATCAGCAGCGGCGGCTCCTGTCGCAGAGGACCCTGGGAGTTGTAGTCCCCCCTTCTCAGCGCCCGTGCCGAGATGGAGAGGCAGCGGCGGCGGGGGGAGACAGGGACAGCAGGGTGGCCGAGGAGGCGGTCAAATGGGTCAGGATGCCCTCGTGGTGAAGAACAGTAACAGCACAGGACCGTGCAGACAGGCAGAGTCACACCCGCTCCCCCGGGGTTGGCCTTGATTTTAAAGCGCCTCCGGGCGCGTGAATCAGCAGCGGCGGCTCCTGCCGCAGAGGACCCTGGGAGTTGTAGTCCCCCCTTCTCAGCACCCGTGCCGAGATGGAGAGGCAGCGGCGGCGGGGGTAGACAGGGACAGCAGGGTGGCCGAGGAGGCGGTCAAATGGGTCAGGATGCCCTCGTGGCGAAGAACAGTAACAGCACAGAACCGTGCAGACAGGCAGAGTCACACCCGCTCCCCCGGGGTTGGCCTTGATTTTAAAGCGCCTCCAGGTGCGTGAATCAGCAGCGGTGGCTCCTGCCGCAGAGGACCCTGGGAGTTGTAGTCCCCCCTTCTCAGCGCCCGTGCCGAGATGGAGAGGCAGCGGCGGCGGGGGGAGACAGGGACAGCAGGGTGGCCGAGGAGGCGGTCAAATGGGTCAGGATGCCCTCGTGGCGAAGAACAGTAACAGCACAGGACCGTGCAGATAGGCAGAGTTTTTCCCTATACGATAAAGAAGGTAATTCTGTATCTGAACACAGGGATACAATTGACAAGAGTTATTTTTCTTGGCCTGTTTCCATGCAAACTGGAGGGTAGGGTCATTAGCTTGAGCAAATCTGAAATTACGGTTGGAAGACCAGGGGTTTTGGGTTAGCAGGTTTGAGGTAGGGGATTCACCGCCAAGCCTGTTTCTAAATAGGACTATAAAGTCTGGGTTATCTGTTTTTTTTAAACAATAGATTTTATTGATTTTCCATAGCACCAAGTGGGCAGAACCCAATAAGCATCATATAGGCACATGACAGATTTCATAGACTGTAGGTACTGAACATTTTCCCCCAGGAGGTCTGCGGAACATCAGACTGAACAACCCGCCCCTCCCCCCAACCCTGCACCATACATCCCCTGAGAAGCAAAATATATGTACAACAAAGGAGTCTTCCTTCACATCCACGGCGAGTTAATGCATCAAACTGGCTGATCGAACTCTACTAGCCATTCAAGAGGGTCCTGATTTGCTGGTTGTGTAAGAAGAGACAGGTCAATACCGCGGTATTTATCCCACCTGGCTCAGCTCTTCCCATGTTTTTGTGGGCAGCCCGTGCCTGAAACACCGTCACTTCGGCCAACATATATTTATCCAAAGCTTTTATCCATGCCACAACCCCGGGGGAAGAGGAAGCCTTCCAATGCTGTGCAATGTCCCGCTTGGCTAAAGTGAGGCCCAAGAATAGGAGGTGTCTCTTGTATCTATTCCCCCCAATGTCCTCGTTCTGTGCAGAAGTGTCAGCGTAGGGTTTGCCGGGATGTCCTAAGCCAGTACCCACCCCAAGCAAGACAGCACGCCCGCACAGAAGTGCCCCGCAGCTCTAAACGGTATGTAGGAACGACCCTTCATCAGAGTTACAGCAGAGGCACAAGGGGGACTGAATGGCCCCATCTTCCAGAGGCGGAGGCGAGTGTAATAAATCCTGTGGCGATACTTGAACTGGATCAGCCAGTACCTAGTGGAAACAGCAGAGTACCTGGGGCTAGCCAGAGCCTCAGTCCAATCATCATCTGTCAGGGCCGGTAAGTACGCCTCCCTCGCCACCCGGGTCCGATGTATGGTAGTTTTGGAGTGTGTAGTGAGGGTTTGATAAATTTGAAAATTTTTGTGGGACCCTAGATCACCCATTAACAGTCTACCCTCCACTAGGTGAAATTCGGGTAACGACTGGAGGTGTTGTATTAGGGGAAACCGAGCATGGCGGAGCTGTAGATACCTGTGGAACTGAGATGTGTGTAGGTCCAACTCCTCCTGCAGCCTCTGGAAGGATTTAAGCGTGGACCCCTGCATTACATCTCCAAGTGTAGAGATCCCATCTACGGAACCCCGCAAGGGTCGAAACTGGCCGAAGTTGTGAACCCTGCCAGAGGGGGGTTGCGCTGGTCAACATGCCCCACCAACCCATAGACCTGGACACTCGTCTCCAAATCTGAATCACCATTTAGCAGGCTGGGGGAGCGCCTCTAAGGAGGAATTACTGTATAGAAGATGAAGTAGCGGGCTTTCCGCTAGGGAGAGCCTCTCCACTGCATAGGCTGGGTCAGCCTGAGAGTTATACCACCATTCATTGATCGCAAAAAGCCGAGATGCCCAGTAATACGTACGAACGTCGGCCGCCGCAATCCCGCCACAGTATGTGGACTGAATACCCATCGCCAGGGCCACCTGGACCGCCCCTCCCCCCCAGAGGAACCTGTTCAGGAGCGCATTTATTTGGAGAAACCACGACGGGGGAATAGGATATGGATAGTTCTGCAGCCTATAGAGCAAGTGTGGCAAGCACACCATTTTAAAAATGGCGGACTGGCCATATAGTGCTAGAGGGAGGTGGGACCACACAGTCGTTTCATCACGCACCACTGGAAGCAAAGGAGCTATATTGCGCGACCACGCTTCGCTGGGACATCTAGTGATATACACACCTAGGTACTTGAAACCCTCCTCTGCGACGATCAGCTGTGAAGCCCAAGCTTTACTCCTCTGCTCACCGCATATGGGGAACAAGACGGATTTGGACCAATTGGCACATAGTCCAAATGTCGTCCCTAACACCTGCAGAATCTGGAGCACCCGCGGCCCAGTGACCCAAGGGCCGGAAATGAAGAATAAAGCATCATCAGCATACAGTGCGATCCTATCTGAGCGACCAGTCCAACCCTCGGAAGACCGCTTCAAGGCGTACCCACACTGCCAATGGCTCAATGGCTAAGACGAATAAGAGCGGGGAAAGGGGGCATCCCTGTCTAGTTCCCCTGTGGGTGGGGAAGGGGGCAGAGTGATAATCAGCCACGCGGGCCGTGGCCGTGCGGTCCGTATACACCAATTTCACATAGGCACGATAACGGGGCCCTAGGTTAACCGCCTCTAGAAGTTAAAAAAGTTAGGTCCAGCTCAGCGAGTGAAACGCCTTGTCAATATCCGCCAGATGGTCTGCCTCTGCTACAGCATTGTGGGCCTGTCTGATGTTGTGCCTGGTGGAGCGTTGTGGCATAAAACCAGATTGATCTGGTTGCACCAGCTCCCGGATACACGTGGGAAGGTGGTCAGCCAGGACTTTCCCTAGCAATTTAGGCTCGTAATTTAGCAGGGATATGGGGCAGTATGAACCCGGATCCTCTGGAGGGCGGCCCAGCTTGAGGAAGACGACTATCTCGGCGTGTCGCTAGTCTGGTGGCAGAATACCCTGTTCCGAGGCTGTGTGTAGCGCCTTAAGTTGGTGAGGGCGGAAGGTCCCCATATGGGGGTGCATGAAATCGCATAGGAACCCATTTGGGCCCGGTGCACGTCCTGAGTGCGTATTGGATAGGGCTGCCTGGAACTCGTCCAGGGAGATGGGCTTGTCCAAGGCATCTCGCTGCTCGTCCGAAAGGCGTCTAGGGGGATATCTGAGAAAAAATCATCTACGAGAGGTTCGGCTATTACCTCGCAGTCATCGTATAGAGCAGCATAGAAGTTGGCAAAGGCCTGAACCACCTCCTCAGGGGAGGTACATATATCGCCATCAGGGGACCTCAAGAGAGGAACTTGCGTCGGGGAGGCTCTAACCTGGCACAGCCTATGGAGCATCTGACTAGACTTGTCACCCCATTGATAAATACTATACTGGGTCACCAGCCAGGCCTCCTTAGCACTATCAGTGAGCAATTGGTGCAGCTGCTGCTGAACATGTAGTAAATTACGGCGAGCAACGGCGTTGGAGCCCTCTCTAGAGAGGATTGTAAAGTGACCTGTCAATCTTCCAGTTCTTGTATCTGCGCCATATCGCGCCAGTTTGCCCGTATGATATCTTATATCAGCCCCTCGAATCGTAGGCTTAAAAGGCTTCCCATAAGGTGATCGGGGACTGGGAGTTCCCGGCATTGGAGCTAAAATAATCAGCAATTGCCCTATGCAGCATTTCCTGATACTCTGCACCTCTGAGCAGCCAGGGAGACATGTGCCATCTGTAGGGGGCACGTGGGTCTGTAGACGGAGTCTGACTTGGATCGGTGAGTGATCAGACAGGCCGCGGGGCAGGATGAAGATATGCGACACCCTGTGGATAAAACTGTGAGGGAGGAATAAATAGTCTAGACGTGAAAGGGTGGGGTGAACGGATGATGCGTATGTGAACCCGGCCTCCAAGGGATGAAAGGCCTGCCATGTGTCTGCCCAATCCAATGTATGTGTCAATATGTTCAGTTTTGACCTGAGGGGGGGCGACCAGAGGTCGAGCTCGCCACCTGTCCGAGTGATTCATGATGTCATTCCAGTCCCCACCCAGGATCGTCAGACCACCCGTGAGATCCCCCCATAACTGCGTCATTCTTACAATGAAAGTCTGGCTGAGCGGTGGAGGGCGTAGACACTCCCAATTGTGATCTGTTCCCAGCCAGAGTACTAGAGATGACCATGAAACGGCCGCCTCGGTCTAACCAATTCTGTGTAATTTGGAGTGGGACTCTATGGTAAACAAGTACGGCCGTACCGCGCGCCACCCTTGAAAAGCCTGAGTGGTACACCGTGGGGTACCCATAGCGAGAGAGGCATGGAGCTTTATTGCCCAGTAGATGTGTCTCCTGTAATAGCAAAATATCGGCCGAGTAACGCTTTGCCAGATGAAGTACCGCCCCCGTTTGACCTTATTCAATAGACCGCGCACATTCCAGGAACAATGTTAAGTTCCCCCAATAGGGAGTCGTCCGCCGTGAGGGCCATGTCTATTCTTTAAAGGGTAGTGCGAAGAATGATGTGGAAATGATGGGATATAGTGGTGCGTGTACAGTGAAAGAACTGTCGAACAAACAACAAACAACTCCCCCTAACCTCCCCACAGCCCCCCATCCCCATACATCCTGGAACATGGAGTATCTGTCACGGTGGAATCTCGTCCTTGCCCCAAAACATGAAGACCCCGGCAGTTCCCCTAATGGATCCACCCTTCCAATATTACCCATCTTAACTCAAAACGTTGAGGGCGCGTGAAGTGCAACACCTTCCAGGGAAATACCAGCCACCGCCCTTAGGAACAGAGACACCCCAACATGTGGCCACTGCTAATGACCTGTCCAATTAGAGAAGAGAACAGAGGAAAATATGTCCAAGACCCCAAGGCTACCACAGTCCTCTGTATCCGTCCGGTTCTGGGCACGCCAATTGGAGCGGGATCGATTCCGCCGATGAGTTGCGTCTCTGCCCTGTTTGCCGCTCCTCTATGAACCTTGGGAAGAGTCGGAGTCTATATGGGGTGGTGAATGGTGAATGCGGCTTGTGGTTGCGTCGCTCGTCCATCCATGCAAACACCTCCTCTGGGGTATCGAAAAAGAATGTTTTGGAGTTGTAGATCACCTTTATGCGGGCCGGGAACAGTAGCGCATAGGATAAGTTCAGCTCACACAGTAGCCGCTTGGCTGCCACGAAGGATTGACGCTGCTGCTGGACCAACCAGTTATAGTCTGGGAAGACCAAGATGGGATAGGACTCAAAAGTCATCTTGTCTTTATGCGTCCGTGCAAAGTGGAGGATGGCATTGCGGTCGGCGTAGTTGAGTAGCTGAGTAATAACGGGCCTCGGGCGCTCCCCTGGTGGCGGCTTTTTAGTCAGAGCACGGTGGCCCCTCACGATCACAAAGCAGGATGAGATGTCTTCGGAAGGTAGCAGCGCCTTGAGCCAACCTGAAGCTCACCAGGCGGATGCTGTTGCCATGGGCTCGCCCTTCTGCGCCGCCAATTCTTGGGAGACCATGGCCAGTTTTTCTACCCTTCTTCTGGAGGGAGGAAACAGTGTCCTCTGCCATGTAGACCCTCGTCTCTGCTTCAGTGATGCGGTCGACCACCTTTCGGAGATCTTGGCGGAGGAACGACACTTCCAAGCCCACTGACTCGAACTGGGCCTCAAGGGCGGTTCGTGACTGATTAATAGCCTCCAAAAGCGTCGCTGTGTCCAAGGAGAGGCCCTCTGCAGCTCCCTTTCTAGTCGGGGTGGCGGTGGTGTAGTGGTCTATGGTGTGCTGTTTGGGGGCTGCCGCACCGGGTTTATCCTTGCCCATAGTGGCTAGAGACGCAACCAGAGAGTCTGCTCCAGATCAACCCCCGCCGCTGTTGAAGATAGGGAGGGGATCCGCAGGAGAAGGACGGGCGAAAATCAATGGGGCGTGCCACCCACCCTGAGACTGGATGGGGGCACCGTGTCGACGTCTCCAATCTTCGCACCCACCTGGGTCCCGGTAGATGCACACGTCCGGCCCTTTGATGGCTCCCTGGGGTCTCCGGTGTGCCAGGAGGGTCCGCTCAGGGCAGCCTCCACTCAGGACAAGGGCCGACCACAGACAGCACGGCCCAGCCGTCTACCTGCGTCGTGAGCCCGGAAGGCCCAAGTCCTCTTGCCACCTCACTCTCCCCAGGGAATCTGGCGCATGAGGTGGCAGCAAGTTTCTGCAGCTAGCACTGATGTTGGGCGAGACCCCCAGCAGGTCGGACCCAGGGCCCCCTGGCGATGGTAATCCTCTGCAACAGGGCGATCCATCCAGAGAGCTGCACCTTGACGTCCTCTATGCAGGAAACATACTCCCGGTCTTGGCCGTAGAGCCCTTCCGTACTGCAAGTCTCTTTCGGTGAAATCATGGGCGTCCTCTCGAGCCCTCTCACAACACGCAGCCTCTGGGAGGTTACAGCCTTTGACTTCCGCGTCAGCTGGTCATTGGATGCAGTTGGTTGGGGACAGGTTTGGATTCTAGGAATTCCTCCTCCTTAAATGGCCCGCTGATATATTCGTTCTGCACGGAGGAAGCCGTGAACGGATGAAACGGCTGTAAAAGAAGAAAGGGCATAGCATGAGGAGGTAACGGGTTTTCATCTGGTTCTTCTGGGTCGGTGTCCTGTGGGAGATCTGTGACAATATATAAAAGCAATATTGCATATTCATTGACAAATTCGCCTGTTGTAAAATCCACGTCAACCCCGATTCAGAAATACATAGTCAGGCAGCAGCTGAGACCCATGCCCGAGGTCACTGATAGGGTGGCATGTAGCTGGCAGACAAACGTGCGAACAGGAAACTCCAGATCAGTCCCATAGATATGCACAGCAACACCACAATGGCCCAGGGAGATTGGTCCCAATAAATCACACATGGCCGGAGGGGTATGCACGTTCCCAAATCACCATAAAGTCAGATGCCTAATGAAGTTTGAAATACATAGCCAATCAGGACACAGTACAGGCAGTGATCACGCGCTACTCATGCCGGACATCAGCACATGTTTCCACCTGGATTCCTCATCAAATACATTAATTTATGGCTCCTAAGGCAGAGATTCACATTCCTTACCAAATAAGGATCGCTGGAACTATTTTATCGCACTCAATGTATTGTATTATAACCCATGTCAGATCGACTATAAGTTGAGACAGTCCTCAGACCCTGTGACTGTAACAGTTCTCCTGGCTGTATCTGTCTGGCTTGCCAAATACCTCTTGTCTCTTGTTTTTCCAAAGTGTTTCATGTTCAAACATTTTGGTGAGCCAGATAGGAGCTAATTGGTACCTTGAACCTAGCTACAGACAAAGTAAGGGGACCCCGCCTGGAGGGATTCACATTTGTGCATCAAGGAAGAGAGAGAAAAAGCTTGCATCCAGGAAGCACAGTGATAAAACAGAGCAGTGTGCCCACCACATGAAGAGAGCATCCTTAGGAAGAGGATACTCATCGAGGAATAACCAGAGGTAGAATTAAAATAGAGGCTTGTGGCTGGTATCCGAGACTTACAAAATATTCATCGTAGGAGATAGTCTGACTGGGAAATAGGAGACCAAGGTAGCCTGGTGCTGAACCAACCAAGACATAGGAGATGACACCTTTGCACATGTACGAGGGAGAGCAGCTGCAAAGACGTACACTGCTCCACCCGAACGCAAGGGATAGATAAACTAAACCCAAGGGAGATTGTGTAAGGGGAGATCTTTGCGTGGCCATTCTCCTACCTGCTAGACCACTGGACTGAGGGAAAAGACCTGTACGATAGACCATGGCCAGAGGAGGGATCCTTGAAATCAGAGGACATGGCTATAGTGGAAGATTGCATCCGACACGGAGGAGGAGATCCCAAGGGAACCTCCCTTACATGCCGGAGCCTAAGAAGATGGGAGCGCCATATTAGGTATAAACCAGTTAAGCTACCCAAAGTAAGAATGTACGTGCTACTACAGAAGGGCTTGTCCAGGACCATCGATGTGCCATGGCTCGAATGGATAAAAAATTACTAAAGACAAAGTTACTGCCGTTGCTGGATGGAGCAGGGAAATGGATCTTATGAGAAAACTGTGAGAGTAAATCTAGCGATAGGCAATATCAAAAGTCTGCTAAGCTGCTGTTTGTTAAATGTTTTTATTGAGTTTTTCAATGGTACAATAGCAATACAAATGATAGCATATGCAGCAAAGTGCCATTACATGGAACATGATGTTTTAGGCTACAGGCATAACGTGTTATTCAGGTCTTCACATTAAACAACAGGCAGTGACAAGAAGCAAGTCTATGAGCTTTAAGTTCACCGTTGTTAGTGCTGCATTGTGTTATCCCACCCACGAATGAAAATACACTGTTAACTTGAAGCAAATTCTGGGAGGGATGGTAAGGGGGGGATGGGTGGGGTTCTAGTGGTGTGATGGTAGTAGGGAGCGCGGGTCGAGGCACAGGTAGCTAGGCAATGGGATCTCTGGATGTTGGACACTAGTGAGAATAATGGGGCCTGGGCAGGGCAGCACTCATGGAGGGCTGGGGTTAGTCAATTCTGCTGGGAAAGGTGCCCACCTTGGTACCTCCAGCGGGTGCTAGAACTGCAGGGCTCAGAATCTTTGTCAGTTGCTTGCGGAAGTGCGTGAGCAACATAGCCGAATGTGGGGAGATGAGGCATCAACGCATCTGACGCACCTCCTCGTACCGAAGGGCTTCCTCCTCTGCAGCACCCCATTTGCATGCTGCTCCAGTCCATGCGTTCACTGGGGGGCCTGCTGGTGTTCGCCAGTGTAGTGTGATTGCCTGCTTGGCTAACAGTAGGGCTGTGGCTGCAAAGCGCGTTTGCACCTTCCGGGGCTTAATAATGCCTAGCAATGGAGATTTCAATTCAGTAGTCTCAGGGACGCTAGATAGGCACCCCCCCCCCGCGCACTGCCACCCGCCGCTCGCTCCTTTTCTAGTTTTCTAGAGGCAATGGGCCTCGAGGATTGTTGGAGGGCTTACCACCCTGACAAGATCCAGCACACTTTTCACTCTGGCGTTCACAACACCCTCTAGCGGCTGGACTACATCCTTGTCCATGCCCCGCAGATAATGAACATACACGAAGTACGACACCTGGCTAGGGGCGTCTCTGACCACTCTCCCCTCTGGGTCCACATGGTCTTGGACGACACCCCGGTGGGACGTATCGCTCCAATCAACTCCTGGCACCTCAGGTGCGCTGGGACTCGAGCCGGTCTTATCAAAGCCATTGACAACTATTTCCTCGATAACGAGACGTCGGTAGACTCCCCGCAGACGTAGTGGGAGGCCTTCAAAACAGTGATCAGGGGTGAAGCCCTCTCCCTAATATCTGGGTTCAAAAACGACAGAACTGCGGAGATCGCTGACATTAAACAAGACATATACCGGCTCGAGAGTAATCATGAGTCTGACCCTTCACCGGAGGTCCTACATGCCCTTCGCCTCTGACAGGAGGAGTACCGCGCCCTAGTCACTGATCGTGCCAAGATACTGGCGCAATCCAGACTGGGGCGGATCTATGACTGGGGCGACAAGGCCGGGAAATTAATCGCCTGGCTGGACAAAAAGGAGCGCACAAGCAGGCTGGTCCCTGAGCTACGGGACTCTGAGGGATCAGTCATAACAGACTCTCAAGAAATAGTCGACTGCTTTGCAGCTCACTACCGTGAAGTATACCGCTCCAGGGTACCGCACTGCGAATCAGACTCATCTGAATTATTGCGAGACATTTCTCTGCCAGTACTATCAGATGCTGACCGAGACTTTATGGATAGTTCTATTGTAGCGGAAGAGATCGCAATCGCGATTAGAGCACTCAAGCCGGGCAAGGCCCTCGGCCCTAATGGCCTCCCCATTGAGCTGTACAAGCTCCGTCCAGACAAATTGGCAACCCACCTGAAAGCAGTGTTCGAAGACAGCCTCGAGCGGGGATCCCTCCCCTTGGATCAGAGAATTGTGACAATCGTCGCGATCCATAAGGAGGGGAAACCTACGACTGACTGTGCCTCCTACAGGCCCATCTCGTTGCTAAACGCAGAGCCAAAGATTCTCGGTAAGATACTCGCCAATAGACTAATCAAAGTCATAAGTAGCCTGGTGCACCCCGACCAATCGGGATTTATGCCCCGGCGAAACACTGCGCTAAATCTCCGCAGGCTGCACGGGGTGCTGGGCAGGGCGTCGACCCTGCGCGAGGACGCCGTGGTGGTCTCCCTATCTATTTGCGGTGCTGGGCAAGCTGGGGTTCGGGCCGGGTTTCATTGGCTGGACAAGGTTGCTATACGCCTCACCAATGGCACAGGTAGTCGTAAATAACAGGAAGTCGGATCTATTCACGCTTAGTCGAGGGACACGTCAGGAGTGCCCCCTCTCCCCTTTGCTATTTGCCTTAGCCCTTGAGCCCCTTGCGGCTTGGATTCGTAGAGATGTAATGATCCGCGGGCTGCGGTGTTCAACGGACTGGGAAGACCGAATTTCCTTGTACGCGGACGACATACTGCTGTACCTCGCCTCCCCCAAAAGATCACTTATTGCTGTCTTTGATATCCTCTCTATTTTTGGCAAATATTCTGGCTTCACCGTCAACTGGCAGAAGTCACTTACCTACGTCTTGAGTGGTGGGGCCCCTCCAATACCCCGGGGTTGTCACATTTCAGTGGCCCCAGATGGATTCAAATATCTGGCTTTTTTTGTCTTGCTAGACAAAACCCTCCGATTTACCCGAAATCTCATTCCTCCGATACAGCGGCTGAAACGCGATATTGCGAACTGGAAGTCACTGCCCCTCTCCCTATTAGGCAAAGCGGCCCTTTTTAAAATGATGTCATTGCCACGCTTTCTCTATGCCCTCCAGAAAGCCGCAGATCCACTACCCAATTCCTACTTCCAGCAAATCGAGGGTTTACAGCGAGATCTTTTATGGAACGGGAGGCCTCGTATTGCTCTCAAGAAACTCACCCTTCACTGGTACGATGAGGGGATAGGATTGCCTGACATCAAGAAATACTATTGGGCCTCACATTTAACACTGATAAACCACTCCACATACGGGCGGCCCGACGACCCCGCGTTTAATATGGATAGGCACCTTCTTCCTAATGGCGCCTTTACTAGGGCCATCTACTCCAAGCCAAATAAGTACCCGCTCACCGGCCCCACCAAGCACTCCGTTCACATTTGGCACACTGCGACCGCCTCCATGGGCTGGTCTAGCAAATTGACCCTTTTCACACCCCTGTGGGATTCACAGAAACTTGGATATTTGGGCAACACTCGTGGATTTGATAAATGGGACCTGATTGGCATATCGCGTGTCGGAGATCTGTGGGACGCAGGGGGGGTCAAACCTTTTGCCTCTCTTCAACATCAATATGATATGGCGGACACAGAGCGTTTCCGATACTTGCAAATACGCCACGCACTCTTGGCGGCACTGCCCCGCGACACCCCTCCACCTGAATACGCACCACTGGAGGATAGACTGCTAGACGGATATCTGCCTGATAGAGCCATCTCCTAACATATAGAAAACTCATTAATAATATGGATGACCCGTTGACGCTTCTGCTGGAGAAATGGGAAAAAGATGGCATAGAGTTAGATGATGAGACTTGGCAGGCTGCGGTTTCCTCGCCTAAAACTGTCGCCATATCTGCGCGTCTGCGACTTGTACAGCTAAAAATTCTGCACCGAGCTTATATCACGGGGGCCCCAACTGCAACATATGGGTAGTTCAGTCGATGGTTACTGTAAAAGGGGATGCATGCAACAGGGCACTTTCACCCATATTGTCTGGCATTGCGATCACATACAGACCTACTGGCGAGACATCCACAACATCATGAGCCAGGTACTCAAACTTAACATACACCCAGAAGCGCCTAGATGCCTCCTCAACATCTGGGAACCCACAGATCTGGGCCCGCATGCGATACAATGGGTCACATTGGGTTGCATGGTGGCCAAAAGGAACATTGCTCAACACTGGGGAGCTATGCAAACTCCAAGGGTTGCAGACTGGAAGGCCGACCTTGACTGGTGTATGCTCAGAGAGAAGACGGTCTATGCCGCTAGGGGATGTCCCCGAAAGTTGACCAAGGTCTGGTCGCCCTGGAATTCATACCGTGGTTACATATGTGCCCCGCCAGAGGAGCTCGGAAGTGATATTCCCCCCTCACCATAACTTCCTCCTCCTCTCCTTCTTATACTGTATGATTTGTCCTTTCGTGCTCTCTGTAATGTGTTTGGATGGAACTGTACGCAAATTGGATGTCTCGCATAACTTTAATAAAAAGAGTTATAAAAAAAAATAATAATAATGCCTAGCAAGCAGGCTTCCCAAGTGAAAATGTCTGGACGACCTGTGACTCCCTGCAGCGCAGCATGGATGGCACCCCAGTAATGTTGAAGAGCCAAGCAGGACTATAACATGTGTACAAGTGACACATTATGTGTGTGGCATCATGGGCAAGCACAGTGTGACTCTGGGAAGTGGCGGTGGAGCTGCGCTGACGTTAGATATGCCCGATGTAGGAGGGAGAACTGAATGTTTTTGAAATATGAGTTTCAGGAGACCTTCTTTGGGAATTCCAAGTCTATTTTCCCATTCTTCATCATGACGCACCCTCGTGAACTCCGACATTTTTGGCGGTGTGTGTTGAGCAGTGCGGCCGCCAATTCCCGTATGGCTTTGTACAGCCATGTGATAAGATGGTGACCTGATCCCATGGTCAGCATGGCCTGAAGCACTGCGTGTGTCATTGGTTCACACCCGGATAGTTCCCAGAGATACTGGCAGGAGAATATAAGTTGCCTGTGAAGGAGGGACTGCCCCAGAGGGAGCCCGCTCTCTTCAGCCAGATGAGCGAAGGGGAGAAGCTGGATCTCCACCTCCAGTAGTGAGCAATGGGTCAAGGCGCGCTGTGCGGGATACCTGCACACGCTACTTTGCCTTGAACCTGGTTTGCCTGACTTGGCCAGCAGAGCGCACTTTACACCGGCCCCTTGCTGAGAGGAGCAGGGGGCGCCGGCGCAGAATGCCGTAAAAGCAGCACAGCACTCCCACTGTGGAGGCTTGACATTGTACTGTATCGTACGCACATAGTATCGCCATTGGCACCCCTCCGTCCCCCCTCCAACAAAATACGTTACCCAATAATAACACACACTCAGACTGTTTGATTGGGTACAAAATTGCTGCAGGTTTATTACATACACGTTATGTAATAGGTGGGTTATCTTACGGGCGATCCAAGGGCAGGCAACCAACTGGGCCGCCTGCCGGCCTGATGAGCCTTGGCAGCACTGGGGCGAACCCCGCCTTGCTGCCATCCAAGTGATTCTCTTCCAGGATCACGTGACCGTTGGTACCTTCTACTCACGCCCCTTCCTGGGGCGGAGCGTAGCATAGCAAACCCCCGGTTGTTCAGGCCCACAACCGCCCGAAGGACTAGCGGGGTGCCGACATGGCTTCCGGGACCCTCCTCTGAGGCTCCTCGGATTTGGCTCTGGCACCCCCTATGGTGCCGCGCAGAGGTACCCTTGGTACCGGCCTGCTCCCAGATCGCCCTGTAACTCCGCCACCGCTCTGGAGGCGGCCACCGTCGCCGCCAGAGCCCCCCACCCAAGCAGCTATAGTCATACCTGCCCCTCTCCTGTCTGGTGCTTCCTGCAATCTAGATGAAAAAGAACCATCCCTCTGGTTATAGATGGCCCCATCTATATCCCAAAGCCCTTGATGCTAGCCTGGGTCAGACAGTGTCTGATGAAACAAAAGAGCAGTTAGGCCTGGGAGGTTGTGCCAAGAACTATCCACCCCCATGAGGGAAAGTTCCACTGCTTGAGTTGCCTCAGCCCCGAGCCAAGTCTGGGCGGGGGCGGTGCCGACTCCCAGGCTCACAAAGCCCCATCTATTTGCTGATCTCACCTAGCTGCCGTCCTACTAGCGCCGAGTGTGTCTGAACACCAGCGTGCCCATCTAAGGACAGCACCCACTCGCTAGGTGATGCTCCCTGACCCGCCTGCCTACTCTGGCTATTAAGGCCAGGAGGATTACACTTAACTTTGATCGGTCCCTGTGCATGCCAAATGAAGGCGCACAGGAATGTCCCTGACTAGGCGTCCTGCGACAATGACCCAGGCTGCCCCCAGAACTTGCCCTACAACCCTTCTACCTGCAGGGAATTTCGCCCGCTCAGCTCCCTCTGGTGGAGCCCCCTAGACATACCCGCCTGGAGACTGCCTGATTCAATACAGGGCGCACTGTCTGTACTATGGTGCCTAACATTTGCTGCAGGCGATGCCACGCACCGCCTAGGTCATGGGAACCTTAGGGAGCCCCGCATTCCCCCCAGGCGTGACCTCTACACGGGCCTGGCTCCCCCCAGATGAAGCGCTCATACTGGGCTGTGTAATTGCAGCCCGGGATGACCTTAAACCATCAACTTAGTGTGCTACCACGAACCGTCTTGGTCATGAGAACCTCGAGAAGCACACCGTATACACCTGTGCGTACCCCCTGGTACCCGACTGGTTGCCTCTCTGTGGTGGTGAAGCACGAGTGCCCCCAGGGCCCGCTGTCACTGACCAGCCGGTGTCTGTTAACCGCCTTGCTGTTACTTATTTATCGCCAACTGCCCTTACTTGGAATGGCGGAATGCTAGGTGCTTCCTTAGGACTGTGTGTTTAAAGCTCCATGGCACGACCACCACCTGCCTGCTGTCCTGGCTAAAGCGCGGGTAATTATGTCTTACGGGGGCGACCCAAACCTACCCATGGTTGCAGAGGGATGCCCCACCCAAGTGCATGGTATTCCTCTATTTGGTGCCAGCCGATGTTAGAATAAGGCTCTCGGGCCGGCTGCCGCTCAGCGTTTCGCAGCGCCTCTCTTTGGGTTGTAGCTACCAGGGTGAGAGTGCAATTATACTTCCCCCTGAAGGGCTGTTAACCAGTGGCAGGGCAGGCAGGCCCTGGGCATGAGAACTGATCTTGAGTACGTCCCTTACCCAGCCTATGTGTCCCATAACCCTTTTGCTACAGTATCCCAACATGCCAAGAAGTTAGCCCGTACTTGGATGAGAGGACAGGGAGTAACATACTCTGCACTTGTTCTGAAATAGAGAAGTTAACCTCCTAGCCTGGCGAATGACAGCACCCATGCATAAAAGCTCCTGTGCTGGTGGGAACAAAACCTTCACCTTTCCACTTCTGACTAATTGAATACTTTTCCCCGGTGTTATCTGGAGCTGACTAACATAAGGTGCTTTCTTTACCTGCCTACACATAATCTGCGGTCATGTGACCTGGCTGGTGGAGAGCTATCTCTGAACTTAACAGAAATTGAAAACCCTGGAGCTACAGCCATGAAAGCTTATTAACCGAAGACAAGTGGACCGGGGCAGCTCCAGGAGTTCGTACTCGCAAAGCTGGGTCCTGGGAACGCCAACGCCTTTAGGGTATCGGGGCATGTTCAAATTGGTCCCTTAATATCCTTCTTGAATGCCTTAAACCTAAGATGCCTGGGTCTGCTTGGACCACCCTTTGAATTACCCACCTCGTGGATGGCCCCCTAATTGTATGCATCCAGCCCTATCCTGAATGTTGGGAACGCTGAATGGTCAATAATGCCCTGTCGCCATAAGGCTCTAACGTAGTGTTCACCAAACTTTTTGAACCACCGGACACCTGTTATATGACAAATACACCACTGAGGTTCTGTAGCGATCCGAGCCTGTGTAGTCGGCATCGTAGTACTGACACGATTTTGGTACCAGTGAACCGTAAATGATCCATTGTATGCATGACAGTGTTTTCGCCGCACTACGAGCATGAATTCACTGAGAAATAGGGCATTCTGTTGTAATATCATGGCATCCATTTTAGATACGGCATCCATTTTGTTTCTTGCCCTCACATAGTCAATGGACGAGCGATGACCCCGGCAGAATCACCTTGTTAAGGACACGTAAGCTCAAGCCCGAGGAAGCTGACGCTGCGTGACTAGGCAGAATCAAGCTGCCTCCCCTGCCTGAGGCCAATCCTGCTATACTAGTTCTCGTGTCCATTGTCCTGATTGAGAGGCCGAATACGGTAGCCGTGCCCGTTTACGATCCATAAACACCTCTTATCCTGCTTTTCAATCCCTTACACCTGGCTCTGCTCCTCTCCTTCTGGGCTTTTACAATGGGGAGGATACGATTTTTATGATGGGGAGGATCGGGCAAAGAATGGAAAACTGACAAGGAGACTTGATCGAATACCGAAAACCTACGACTAATTATTGTTTGATGTATGTTTATTGTCTGTTTGGGATACCGGGTTGGGCATGAAAAATATTCGTGTAATGTTGCCTAAAGACATATTTCGTGTATTTAAGGAGCAACCCACTTCTTGCAATTTGAACAGTCTCGTAGATTCTGCCTTTGTGTGGTTCCTATGACTTCTGTGTCCCTGCAGTAAATAAAACTTGGTCTCTGACGCCACCATCGAGAAGCCCGCGTCTCTGTTTATTTGTGCACCGAGACAGGAAGGAACTCAGGGGTCTTTGGGTGTTGTTTCCCTGACACCTCTGGACTTTTAAAAATCCAGAACCTCAAATTGGCGCCCAATGTGGGGCGACGTCATCCGGTACCGGTCCAAAGCCTGAAAATTTCGAGGAGCTTCGTGTGAAGATTCCGGAGGGAGGTACCCCGCTTCATCGATCCCTGTATGTCGTAAAAGTGGCCCGACGATCTCTTCCACGAGGGTTCCCGTTCCTAGACGGCTACAGAGGACCGCTGCCCTGACTGTCGCCCTGTCTTGGACCCGAGGTGCAGACCTTAGTACGGCGAGACGTAGACGGGTTCTCCTTGGTGACGTCTTCCATATTTCAGTTAATTATTAAGTGGGTTGCGCTCAGTCTGGTTGTGCTTTGTTGCTCTTGTTTTGCTCTCTGGATACGTTTGTTTTTGAATTCGTAGATTATCATTGGTTGCTCTTGTTAAGATAATCTTTGTTTTGGTATTGGTTCATTTGGTAGGCCTAAAGTTCTTTGCGCATTTTGGTTGGAATCTGCTCTTGGTTTATAATGACTAACAGTAGTAATTGTTTCCTGTCCTGGTTAAGTTGCAACGGGGATTCCCGGTTGGAGGATCCGTGTTCGGTTCCTCCGATTGGAACTCCTACATATGAGCTCTATTGTAAACACGGTGTAGGTCCTATCGCTTATAATGAAGTGTGGGTCCGTTATACCAGAAAAGATGGTGTCCTTAGTTGGCCACCGCATGGTAGCTTTGAAATTGAAATTCTAGACAATCTAGAAATGAAGTTGTTTAAAAAGAAAGCCCGGCCGGCAATGTTTGATTCTTTTCGTGTGTGGCGTAAAGAAGCCAAACAGAGAGAAATTAGGAAGACGAAGAAGGATCAGAAAGAGAAAGGGTTGACATTAATGGAATCTGCTAGACAGTTGCATGTCAACGAGACTGAGAAAGCAATGGAGATGGCGAATAGAAAACATAATTTGGCGATTGACAAATGCTACCCTGTCTTGCCATCTTGTCCTGCTAAGCCGATAGAGGACCCTGAAAAGGATCCTCTGTTGTCTTATCTGTTGAGATCACCCCCACCGTACGCACAGGGTATTGCAGCGCCACAGTTACTACCTGTTGTACAGCCAGCTGCTGGTCAGCCTGGAATAGTTGCTCCACCCCCTTTGATTCAAGCTCCTGTCCTTCCTGTGGTTAATGTTCCTTCGGCACCCCCTCTTCCTGGGTTGCCTATTCCGCCTTTGCCTATCGTTTCGCCAACTGCTTTACCTGCTACTCCCACCCTTACCATTTCATCTGCTCCGGCTGCCCTGTTCCCGAACTCTGTAACCATTCTGACTCCGCTTTCTGTTCGTCGAAAAATAACCGACTCTGTAACTAATATCTTAACTCCTCTCTACAGGTCTTTAATTGGGACTCCCGTTTCTGACTCTACACAGAGACGTAGCCAGTTTCCTGGTCCCCAGGAACGAGAAATGTTAGATTCGACAGCTCTTAGGTGGATGTCGAAAGCTGCGAAGTATGATGCACGAAGAGTGTCAGATACATTTATGCAATGGAATGAACCAACTCAACGTTATGTCTTTGACGTGATGTGTTCTCTTGTGCGTGAGGAATGGGACGATGATGACTTAGAGTCCGTCCCCTCTGATTTGATAAATATTCAGCAAAAGTTCGCCGCTGGAATGGTGATAGGTTCAGAAGTAAGGGAAGCGATAGAACTGATTTTAGCTTATAGGGATGACTCTCCTCTTCAGTCTCTAAGGGGTTCTGATGGTTCTCCGATTACTAGGAAAAGACGAGGTCAATATCCGATGAGGGAAGTTCCACCCATATGGCGCGAAGCAGTTCAAGCTGATGCGGTTAATGGAATTGCAGCTGCTCCGGCACATTTCCATAGAGTGTGGATACACATCCCTTGGAAGCGAGCCGAAGTATTAGCAGTAAAACAGGCGTTACCAGACCCGCGTAAGAATCCTACTGGATATTATAAAGAGTTAACGCAGACAGTTCAAGCGTGTGTCATGAATTTAGCAGACATCGAAATGCTATTTGGTAATGTAGTGCCACAACCCATATGGGCCAAGATCCGGCAAGAGAACCACCCAGTCGCCTTAGGAGGTGATTGGGCAGCTATTATAGCGGCAGACGCGCAACAAGTTGGTGGTGCTAAACCTGAGCCTCTGATTGCTGCTCTACCTGGTAGAATAATTAATCTGATGAAACCCCTGATGCCAGCGTTACGGGTCAACTGGGATAAATTATCAGCATGCAAGCAGAAGAAAAACGAAAGCGTCTCTGATTTCTTCACTAGATTTGAAGAGACCTTCGTAGACCACAGTGGACAAGATATGAGTACTGAGGGAGGTCAGAGGTTGTTTGTCGACAAGTTCGTGTTTAATTTACTGCCTGAGCTTAGTAACAAGTTAAAGGATTCTGAAAGTGCATGGGCAGTGTCGACGACAGCACAAATACTTGCAACTGCTCAGTATTACGAGAATAGAGAGAAAGAAGAGAAGGAAAAGTCAGAAAAGAAGACAAAAGATCTGAAAACTAAAGTTCTTTTGCAACAGGCGTACCCGCCTCGCTCAAATCAGTCAGATTCACAGCAGCGACCCCAGTTTCAGCAACAGCCACAATTCCAGCAAGGGATGTCCCGAAGATTCGATTATGGTCTTCCCTGACAACAGTTAGCATGGAATCAGTGTGCCTATTGTAAAAAGGAGGGTCATTATAAGAACGAGTGTCCAGTACTGCACGCACAAACCAGTGGTGTCCCAGCTCAGAGAAGTAGTGGTGGGTTTATGCAAACTCCTAGAGGTAGAGGACGTGGTACAATGACTCCACAGGCTGATCGCCAATCAAATTATTTCGATCAGCGAAATGTACAATCTTGTCAAGAATTCCTGTCATGCGAGGGGAGGAAAACGGTAACCAGCGAAAACGGACTACATCTCCCAGGATGCTTAGCGGTTGAGAGGTTATGTAAACAGGAGAGCTGTTACATAACTCAAGGAAAACACGCCCTTATGTAAACAGGAGAGCTGTTACATAACTCAAGGAAAACACGCCCTTATGTAAACAGGAGAGCTGTTACATAACTCAAGGAAAGCACACCCTTATGTAAACAGGAGAGCTGTTACATAACTCAAGGAAAACACGCCCTTATGTAAACAGGAGAGCTGTTACATAACTCAAGGAAAACACGCCCTATAAAGGGAGGAACCGGGAGGTACAACGCTGTCGGATATTGTGTTTACACCGACGTACCTGCTTCGTGAAGAGCAGTGTTCCGGAGTGGAGTAAGGCAAGAACGGAGGTAGGTCGAGTCGTTACTCCCTGGGCCGTGTCTTGCCCCATCGTCACCTGTGAAGGACCCGGAAGTCCACAGGATCTATCGAGCGGCTGCTCTCGGTTCAGTCTTCTTGGTTTTGATTGGGGTATCGGTGACGCATCACCAGGAGATGACTCCGCGTCCCGGTGCAGTCTGAGGAAGAGGTTGAGCGGCTGCTCCCTTCAGGTAGAGACCCCGGCTGGGTGTTTCCCTGACTCCTCGATTCTCCCCAACACTCTTCGTGCCCCTCACAGCCTACCGATTGGTATTGTCGGCCATTTCATTTCTGCCCTCTGTTGGCATACGCCGGGACCGGCGTATATGCAGAGGACGGTTAGGACCACCCGTGCTGTGGGCTGGTAACGTACTTAGCCTGGAGGATTCCAGTGACTATAACTTTTGTTTCTTCTTTGTGTTATTTTTGCCTTCATTAAAATAACTAACCCTTCACAAGTGGTTGCGTCCTCATTATCGTGTCTGTTAAACGATCCCGAGACGTTCAGGGCGTTACAAAATATCCGACCTTAAATAACACTAACTGTCTCCCGGTCGATAACAGACATGGCAACACTTGATGATGTGCTGGCTGCTTTAGCGACCGTGCAAGCTGAAGTGGCTGCCTCTAGGCAAGAAACAGCCGATGTAAAAGCCAGACTGGATGCTATCCAATTGGACCCGCTCACGCCCAGCACCTCCCTCACGAACCCGACCCCTGCGGTAGTAGTGGAAATGCCGGTAGCCATCCCCTTGGCACCACCAGAGAGGTACAGTGGGGATCCTAACACAGTGCAGGTATTCCTCACACAAGTGGCGCTACATTTAACGTGCAAACCAAGGGCGTTCCCCACGAGTCAGGCTCGTGTGGCTTTCCTTATTTCCTATTTGGCTGGAAACGCGGCACAATGGGCCGTACCTCTGGTAAGCAGGGACGACCCCATCTTATGTGATTGGGGTGCTTTTCGCGAGGAATTCCTGAAGGTGTTCGACAGAAGGGCTGACTCGTACACGGCGGACCGTGAAATGCTTGAGTTGAGACAGGGATCCAACGACCTGGTGCAGTATCTCAACGCGTTCCGAAGGCTGGTTGCGGAAACCAAGTGGCCTGTTGCTAAACAGACGGCGCTCTTCTATCAAGGGCTGTGTGATGAGCTCAAGGACGCCGTGGCTCATATTGACCCTCAACCCAAGACATGTGAGGGCCTTATCAACCTGGTATTACGGCTGGAACATAGGCTAAGTGAAAGAAAGGGGGATCATGGGAGAAAAGGAAAATCCCTTCCATCCTATGTGACGGTGGGAAGTCCTGAAACTTCCACCGCATCCAAGGGAGAACCCATGGACATCGGCGCAATACGAGCGAGCCTCACAGCCACGGAGAAAGAGTCACGCCGTAAACAAGGATTGTGCCTATATTGTGGCAAAAAAGGCCACTACGTACGTGAATGCCCTGCCAAACCGAAGACGTCGCGTTATCGGGCCAACCGGTCGGTAACAGCCGTGGTGGACATACCGGCGGAAAACTAGAGGACTCCCAGACCAAGGAAGGGGCATCTCGGAGTCACTCATCCATCCCTTCACTTTCCAACTCGGTCACTAAGGGACAACGACACCTGTTTTTCACGGTGCACGTGGGAGTGCATGACCAGTGGATACCCGTTGTGGCCATGGTAGATTCAGGGGCCACTGGCATGTTTATGGACCACAACGAGGCATGCAGGCTAGGGCTAGTGCTTCTTTCCAAAGCTGTACCCGAAGACGTCTATGCTGTAGACGGAAGGCGATTGGTGACGGGGCCCATCGGGCAGCACACGGGGGTCCTTCCGATGAGATATGGGAGGAACCATTTGGAACAAATCGATTTTAACATCATCCGAGCGCCCCAATATGGCGTCATATTGGGATTGCCGTGGCTACAGAAGCACAACCCCTCTGTGGATTGGCCAACACATCGCCTCGAAATGACGTCACCGTATTGCATCCTGCATTGTGGAATACGAACGGAATCCCTTGACGCAGATGAGAGCGGGAGTCAGACGGTGGCTACAGCGGCAGAAAAAGATGTGGCTCTCCCCCAGGCTTATCACAGTTTTGAGGATGTATTTGATGAGGTGAAGGCGGAAGTGCTACCACCACATAGACAGTTTGACTGCCAGATCGACCTGGTGCCAGGGGCCAGCGTTCCCAGCGGCAGGCTGTATGCCCTGACGGAGCCTGAAAACGTGCATCTCCGGGGGTACCTGGATAAACTCCTCAAGCTAGGATTCATCCGCCCGTCCAAGTCTCCGGCCGCCTCGCCACTCTTCTTCATCCCGAAGGCCAACGGGGAGCTGAGAGCCTGTGTGGACTTTAGGGCATTGAATGCGATAACCATAAAAAATCGGTACCCCTTGCCTCTCATCAGTGTACTTCTGGAACAGGTCAAGAAAGCTCGTATCTACACCAAGTTGGATTTGAAAGGGGCATACCATCTGGTGCGCATGAGGGACGGAGACGAGTGGAAGACCGCCTTTAAGACCAGGTTTGGCCTTTTTGAGTACCTCGTCATGCCGTTCGGACTGTGCAACGCCCCGGCAGCCTTTCAGTACTTTTTGAATGAGGTATTCAGAGAGGAGTTGGATATCTACGTGGTCGTATATATCGACGACATCCTCATCTATTCGTCCAGTGAGGAGGAGCACGTACACCACGTCACAGCTGTGCTCCACAAGCTGAGGGAAAACATGCTGTTTTGTAAACTCAGCAAGTGTGACTTCCACGTCACATCCGTGGAATTCCTCGGAGTGATGCTGAGTCCAGAGGGACAGGAGATGGCAGAACGAAAGATCAAGGCGGTGAAAGAATGGCCGGTGCCCCAAAGCGTGAAGGACGTCCAAAGTTTCATTGGCTTCGCCAACTTTTACAGGCGGTTTATAGATGGATTTTCAGGATTGGTGGCCCCAATCACACAGCTACTGAGGAAGTCCAAGGAGTTTGTCTGGTCCCCTGAGGCGAACAAAGCCTTTGAGGCCCTGAAAAGCGCCTTTGGTAAGGCGCCGGTGTTGGCTCACCCCGATCCGGATCTCCCCTACGTGGTGGAAGCGGACGCATCGGATGTGGCGCTGGGGGCTATCTTGTCCCAACGCAACCACGACACAGGGGTGCTTCATCCCGTTGCGTACATGTCCCGCAAACTCAACGACGCCGAACGCAACTACCATATTGCGGAGAAGGAGCTTCTCGCAATCAAGGACGCCTTCCCCGAATGGAGGCATTGGTTGATGGGGGCAAGACATGTGGTATCGGTGTACACGGACCATCGGAACCTGCAGTTCATGACGGCCACAAGACACCTTTCTCCCAGGCAGCTGCGGTGGATGATCTTCTTTGCGGGGTTCAACTTCCGCATCACATATCGGCCGGGGACGGAAAACCGGAAGGCGGACGCCCTGTCCCGTCAATCTGCAGTTAAGGAACCATTGCCTGCGACCGAGCGTTCCATCATTTCCCCGAGGATGGTATTGGGGGTTATCCAACCGGATACTTTCCTGAGGGGAATAAAGAGAGGGATCAGGTCGTTTGCATGGCGGAGGTGGCTCCTCAGTCACAGAGAATGGCAGCTGAAGGACGGGATACCCCTGAAGGGCAGGTGCCTATTGATACCCACGCCTAGGCTAAGGAAACAAGCATTCATCTGGTGCCATGACTCTCCATGCGCAGGTGATTTGGGATTTGAAAAAACGGTGGCTAGCATGGGACGGCATTTCTGGTGGCCAACCATGAGAGTGGATGTCAGGAGGTGGGGACAGGAGTGTCCTACGTGTGCTACCATGAAGGCCGACCATGGCCGAACCCAAGGGCTCTTACATCCACTTCCGACCCCGGATAGACCATGGGATAGCATATCACTGGACTTCGTGGTGGGCCTACCGGTAGACCAGGGGATGACGGCGATACTGGTGGTGGTGGATTACTTGACGAAAATGGGGCACTTCATCCCCTGCAAGAGAGTCCCTACGGCCGGGGAATTGGCGTCACTACTCCTAAAGAATGTGGTACGACTGCATGGATTACCGGGGGTGATCGTGTCGGACCGGGGGTCGCAGTTTACTGCGCAATTCTGGAAGACTTGGTGCACTGCGCTGCATGTTAAGACCGCCCTGTCCACCAGCTACCACCCTCAAACGGACGGCCAAACCGAGCGCCTGAACCAAACGCTCAAACAGTTTCTGCGATGTTTTGTGGACCAGGGCAGGGAAGAATGGGTCGACTTGCTGTGGGTTGCAGAGATAGCCTATAACAACGCCACTCACAGCTCCACACAGTCATCTCCGTTCTATAGCAACTATGGCCAACATCCCAGGTTCTTGCCATTTCTACATCCGTTCAGAGAGGACAGGATTCCCGCCACAGCGGACAGGGTGGCACACATAAAAGACACGTTGATGCGCTCAAGGGCTGTCCTAATTGAGGCCAAGAGAAGATACAAGGCTGCGGCAGACAGGAAGAGAAGGCCCGGGCCGCTGTACCGCACTGGAGACTACGTCTGGATATCCACAAGGAACATGAGGTTTCGAAAGAACAGTGTGTTCCATCCCAAGTACATGGGCCCCTATCGAATTACCAAGTGTATGGGTCCCGTGAACGTGAAGGTGTGCTTGCCCCAGTCATTGCGGATACACCCTGTCTTTCATGTATCATTGCTCAAACCAGCACCCTCCAAGCCGTCTGGGACACCTAGGCCGGTATGCGTGGAGTCGGAGGTGGAGTATGAGGTGTCGGGCATACGGGCGTCCAAATGGCGCAGGGGGAGGCTGTGGTACCTGGTGGCGTGGAAAGGCTATGGCCCGGAGGAGCAATCATGGGAACCGGCTGAAGGGGTTCATGCTCCGCGCTTGGTCTCCTTGTTCCATCGGCGTTTTCCTGCCTGCGCTGGACCCGTGGGGAGCCGCTGAGAGGGAGGATGTACTGTCAAGAATTCCTGTCATGCGAGGGGAGGAAAACGGTAACCAGCGAAAACGGACTACATCTCCCAGGATGCTTAGCGGTTGAGAGGTTATGTAAATAGGAGAGCTGTTACATAACTCAAGGAAAACACGCCCTTATGTAAACAGGAGAGCTGTTACATAACTCAAGGAAAACACGCCCTTATGTAAACAGGAGAGCTGTTACATAACTCAAGGAAAGCACGCCCTTATGTAAACAGGAGAGCTGTTACATAACTCAAGGAAAACACGCCCTTATGTAAACAGGAGAGCTGTTACATAACTCAAGGAAAACACGCCCTATAAAGGGAGGAACCGGGAGGTACAACGCTGTCGGATATTGTGTTTACACCGACGTACCTGCTTCGTGAAGAGCAGTGTTCCGGAGTGGAGCTCCAGTAAGGCAAGAACGGAGGCAGGTCGAGTCGTTACTCCCTGGGCCGTGTCTTGCCCCATCGTCACCTGTGAAGGACCCGGAAGTCCACAGGATCTATCGAGCGGCTGCTCTCGGTTCAGTCTTCTTGGTTTTGATTGGGGTATCGGTGACGCATCACCAGGAGATGACTCCGCGTCCCGGTGCAGTCTGAGGAAGAGGTTGAGCGGCTGCTCCCTTCAGGTAGAGACCCCGGCTGGGTGTTTCCCTGACTCCTCGATTCTCCCCAACACTCTTCGTGCCCCTCACAGCCTACCGATTGGTATTGTCGGCCATTTCATTTCTGCCCTCTGTTGGCATACGCCGGGACCGGCGTATATGCAGAGGACGGTTAGGACCACCCGTGCTGTGGGCTGGTAACGTACTTAGCCTGGAGGATTCCAGTGACTATAACTTTTGTTTCTTCTTTGTGTTATTTTTGCCTTCATTAAAATAACTAACCCTTCACAAGTGGTTGCGTCCTCATTATCGTGTCTGTTAAACGATCCCGAGACGTTCAGGGCGTTACAAATCTACGCAACTTGGTAGATCTTCACAGTATCATGTTGAGGATTTTTATGAAAATAATGAAGAGATTCATAAAAGCGAGTACTAGGACAGCCACAGGCAAAGAGAGGGAGTAGTATCAGTTCCAGTTGATCAGAGTGGACCTTATGTCGCAGTAGTTACATCAGGCGTGGTCGAACCGTTTCTGTTGGATACTGGTGCGGCAAAAAGTTCAATTATGCATGCGAAACTCCCTGGCGCACCTTTGTCTGGCTTAACGAACACTTCAGTAGGTTTCTCAGGCGCCCCTGTCCACAATCCTGTTTCTAGTCCTTTGTCAATTTCTGTTGGGCTATGCGAACTAGAAGCACCCCTCATTCTAACGACCGGTTGTAATGAAAATCTGCTTGGTTTAGATCTGTTGAAACGCCTGCATGCGACACTGTACTGTTCTCCTTCGGGAGTACAGCTCACGTTGGGTAAGAGAGTCATTTCTCCAATGTACCTGTCAATGAATAAGCTCCCACCGGAGCTGCGTTCTCTCCCTGATACTCTTTGGGCAACTGGTCCTAATGATGTAGGTCTTTTGGAAATTCCCCCTTATGTGGCGAGTCTGAAAGCGAATGTTAGATTCCCACGAATTCCACAGTATCGGATTTCAAATGAAGGTGAACGTGCACTTTTACTGATCGTGAAGGACTTAATACAGAAAGATGTGATAGAGGAAACTAGAGGAAATGTCTGCAATAGTCTTGTTCTGCCAATTTTGAAACGCACTGACCCTTCCAAACCTCCAATCTACAGATTTGTGATTGACCTCAGAGAGGTTAACAAAATAGTGATTCCGCAGTTTCCTGTGGTACCAGATATCACTGCATTATTGACATTGATTCCTGCCTCAGCCACATGGTTTACGGTAATCGACTTGAAGAATGCCTTTTTCAGCATCCCGATAGCCGAGGAAAGTAGAGACATTTTTGGTTTCTCCTTAGGTGGTGGCAGTTTCAGGTTCAAGCGCGCCCCACAAGGTTATTGTGAGAGCCCTTCAATTTACAGCCAAGCATTGAAAAGTCAATTAGATGCTCTTGTACTTCCTCCTGGTGTTGCTCTGATCCAATACGTAGATGATCTTTTACTGGCCGCCGATGACAAGAAAACTTGCAAAACAGCTACAATTTCTTTATTACGTCATTTGTCAGACTTACATCACAAGGTTTCACCTTCTAAACTACAATATTGTTGCCAAGAAGTGACCTATTTAGGTCATCTTTTGTCAAAGAAGGGAAGAAGGTTGACCCCAGAGAGAGTCAAAGCAATTCCGCAGATGACTGTACCAAGCACACAGAGAGAAGTGCGTGCGTTTTTGGGTATTACATCATACTGCAGGCAATGGATCCCAAATTTTTCTCTCATGGCAAAACCATTGGTAGCCCTGACTGGAAAAGGTGTTCCGAGCCCTTTGCCATGGTCTGATGAATGTCAACAGAGCTTCTCCGACTTACGTGATGCGCTGTGTTCAGCTCCTGTGTTGGGTACTCCTGACTACAGTAAGCCGTTTACTTTATATGTCCATGAAAGAGAAGGTTGTGCGTTGAGTGTTTTAACGCAACAATTTGGTGACAAACAGCGACCTTGTGCGTATTTCTCATCCACATTAGATCCGGTAGCCAGAGCATTGCCAAGTTGTTTGAGAGCTACAGCAGCAGCTGCAGTGTCTATTCGACAGTCTGCTGGACTAGTCATGAACAACATGTTAGTAGTCATGGTTCCACATGCTGTGGATACACTTATGAATCGAACGAAAACTCAACACCTCACCAGTGCTAGACTATCAGGTTATGAGCTGACACTTTTGGCAAGTCACATTCAGATCAAGCGATGCAACATATTGAATCCAGCAACGCTGTTGCCGACTACTCAAGAGTCGAGTGATTCAGAGCCTCATGATTGTTGTTTTAGAACTGAGGAAGAGACAAAAGGTAGGATTGATTTAAAAGATACTCCGTTACTCGATCCAGATGGCACTTTGTACGTTGATGGGTCATGTTTTAAACTACAGAATGGTGATGTGACGGCTGCGTATGCAGTTACGACTTTGGGTACGATTGTTGAGACCGCAAGAGTGAGTCAGAATTCTGCCCAAGCTGCAGAATTAATTGCATTAACAAGAGCGTGTGTTTTAGCTGAGGGAAAGAGAGTGAATGTGTTTACTGATAGCCAATATGCCTTCGGTGTAGCACATAGCTTTGGACGTCTGTGGAAAGAAAGAGGTTTTCTCACGTCCCATGGGACTAAGATCCAACATGGACAGTTAGTCAATGACCTGTTGGAATCTCTGACCCTACCTAATGAAGTTGCGATTGTGAAATACAGTGCACATCGAAAGATTACGGATGATGTTGGCCGTGGAAATGCGTTTGCTGATGAGGTCGCCAAAGAGACGGCGAAGAACATGATGAGTCGAATGTACGTTGCAACGTCTGCAAGATGGATTGCTGAATCAGGAATGTGTGAGAATACGATTGAAAGTGTAAAGGGAATCCAGAATGAAGCAACTAAAAATGAGAAGAATGAATGGAAGGAGAAAACGGGTAAAATGGATTCAAGTGGATGTTGGGTTGATTTGTCCGAACAGCAGCGTTGGATGTTACCTGATGCGTATGAGCTTGCGGTAGTCACGATGGCGCATGGAGTGGCGCACATTAGTTCGAAAGGGATCTGTAAAATGTTAGCTCCCGTATGGAAGAACGATGGAATTACAAAGTGTGCGGAAAGAGTCGTGAAAAATTGCATGATATGCCTGATGCATAATCCTGGCAAGGGAACCCCAACCCCAGCTGGTCACTTTGCTCCCCCTTCTTGTCCCTTTGAAGTGATTCAGTTGGATTTTATCCACATGGACAGGTGTAATAATCTTAAATATGTCCTAGTGGTAGTCTGTGCCTTTTCAAGATGGATTGAAGCGTATCCGTTAAAGGATAACACTGCTATGTCTACTGCCAAAATCCTCCTCAAAGAGTACTTCCCCAGGTATGGTATGCCACGGATTGTTTGGTCGGACAATGGAAGTGAGTTTGTAGGGAAAGTTCTGAAGAGTGTGTGTGCGGGTCTGGGGATCACCCAGAAATTCCACAGTGCGAATCCCCCACAGTCAGCAGGTTTGGTTGAAGGGTACAATGGTACCCTGAAGCTGAAACTTGCTAAAATCCAAGCTTCCACTGGCCTATCTTGGCCAGACGCACTGCCTTTAGCTTTATTGTCCACCAGAGCGACTGTACACTCTCGAGTAGGGCTTAGCCCATATGAGATTGTGTTTGGTCGTCCTGCTAATGTTTGGGGAGTCCCTAGGCCAAAGGAATTCAAACAGATCGAATATCCAATGTTGATTGATTACCTTTTTGACCTGACTGCTAAATTGAGCCTTATTCATCAACAGGTATTTGAATCCTTGCCTAAACTGACAGAGAGTCCAGGCCACACGTTGAAACCCGGTGATCAAGTTGTGGTGTGGAATTTTGAGCAAACCCGGAACCTCCAGCCAAGATTCGTGGGCCCGTTTCAGGTGCTCCTGGCCACAAGAACTGCTGTACGCCTAGCTGGAAGGAAGAATTGGGTGCACGCTAGCCATACGAAGCGTGTCCCTCTCCCACTCCCCTACGACAACTGAGTTAGACAGGGATTTGGTGTATCCGAGACAGAACCTGTTCCTAGGCTCATCCCCTTCAGTGATGCAGAGTACATAACGGACAAACGAACTGAAACACAGAACTCCGATACCCCACCAGGAACTGTGCCTTCGAACCCTGAACAAAGTGCTATACAAGGCGAACATTCGTCACCTGTGGACTCGAATATTACTGTACCTGTAGAACAATTGTTTCAAGACCAGACAAGACCCGGAAAGTACAGATATAACCTACGTTCTCATTCTATGAACCAATGACATTGCACAATTACCTTTCTATTTGAAAACTGTTTTGATCTTATCATTCCATTCAGTCAGGAAGTTCGCTCTATAATTTTTTATTTTTTGTTTTTGTTGTTCTCTCACCTAGCCATCTGGGTTACCGTAGGGTCGTAACGTGTGCCTTGTTTTAACTTGCAGGGAACCAGACACAAGGTCGGTTTCTTCTGTTTATTTTGGGAACTCCCAGGGTAGACAGAAGCAATTTTTAACAGGTACAAACCATCCGTTGCGAACGGTTGTAGAAGATGGAGCTTCCTGAACTGCGATGGGCTAACGTCATAAATGCTCTCAAGACAAAACTGTATGAAATATTGTATAGCAAATGTTTCCTAATGCAATGTGCTCTGACATTTCTGATTGTTTTAATAACTCTGGTAGGCGGAATTATTTTTGGTATTCAATTGATCTTTGCACCTGTTACATCTACAGTATCTCCCCATGTTTCTGTTTCTCCGACTGTTGTTTCTTTTCATTCTTTCCATCCCTTTCCTGCACATGAACAAGCTCGACGCTCTGAGTTTATAAATAACACTTTCATTCAGCTCTTACACCAACACCAACTAGTAGTAAACACAACGAACTGCTGGGTGTGTGGCTTAATACCACATACCATGGACAAGGGTATCCCTTATCTGGTTCTGCCCTTTAGTTATAATGGATCATTCTGGACATTTCAGACCATGTTCGCCTATGCTCTAGAGACCTATCCCCCGCGACCTCCGCGTTCCACTAGGTATAACTCCGCTAATAGAGCCTTGGTAAAAGGAATTACTGACATGGTTAGAGACGTCAATAACACTCCGTTTATTCCCAAGGATGAATTGCGAGTTTACATGGGTTGGAATGTTACGGAATATGGCATTACTTTGGGTGAGAACAAACGTAAAAGCTCGACTCCGATCTGGGTCGTACCCCACCAAGGTCAGGTCTGTTTGCAAGGAAATGGGAGGAATCCAAAAGCTCGACTAGGGAAGAGCGACTGTACCGAAACATACGTTTTCCCGTCACAGTCCTCCCCTGCATTTTTAGCTGCTAAGGGCACCTATTTTGTTTGCAAAGACAGTGCATATACATGGCTATCTGCTGACTTCTCAGGCTCATGTTATATCGCTCAACTACTGCCTCCGACATACACTGCTGCACCGGATTATCACAAAACTAGAGTTGTGAGAGGTGTTTTTAATAAGGAAGACACTGCTGGCCAAGAAGCAGGAGACTTCTTCAAGGGTTTCCTTCCGTTCTGGGGGTCTATGGCCAACAGTAGAAACTTACGTCAACTAACACGGGTAGTTGAATCCACTATTACCGAAACTGCGGGTGCCCTTAGTAACCTGACAGCTGAGCTTCAGGCGGATCGCCTCATGACGTTACAGAATCGTATGGTCCTCGATGTACTACTTGCAGATCGAGGTGGAGTATGTAAGATGATCCAATCGAGTTGCTGTGTTTTTATCCCAGATAATGCGCCAACGGTATATAAGGCCATTTCCAAGTTACACAAAATCTCTGACTCTATTCATGTAGAGGAAGGTAACTGGTCACTAATGGGTTGGTTCTGGAGTCTGTTATCTGCATGGGGATGGAAGGTTCTGATAGTCACTGGTGTTGCATTGGTATTCTTATTCTCATGCTGTCTCATTGTTCAGTGTGGTCCTGCCTTATGTGGCCTTTGTGTTTCAACATGCGTAAGAAGACCACCTGTTTTTCGAGATACACCACGAGATAGAATAATGCTCCAGCAACATATCAGTGACATGATGAACATAGAGATGGACTCTGATATAGAGTAAGCTATTGCCTATGTAAGGGCAAAAGGACGGTCTGAGGTTCTGTAGCGATCCGAGCCCGTGTAGTCGGCATCGTAGTACTGACACGATTTTGGTACCAGTGAACCGTAAATGATCCATTGTATGCATGACAGTGTTTTCGCCGCACTACGAGCATGAATTCACTGAGAAATAGGGCATTCTGTTGTAATATCATGGCATCCATTTTAGATACGGCATCCATTTTGTTTCTTGCCCTCACATAGTCAATGGACGAGCGATGACCCCGGCAGAATCACCTTGTTAAGGACACGTAAGCTCAAGCCCGAGGAAGCTGACGCTGCGTGACTAGGCAGAACCAAGCTGCCTCCCCTGCCTGAGGCCAATCCTGCTATACTAGTTCTCGCGTCCATTGTCCTGATTGAGAGGCCGAATACGGTAGCCGTGCCCGTTTACGATCCATAAACACCTCTTATCCTGCTTTTCAATCCCTTACACCTGGCTCTGCTCCTCTCCTTCTGGGCTTTTACAATGGGGAGGATACGATTTTTATGATGGGGAGGATCGGGCAAAGAATGGAAAACTGACAAGGAGACTTGATCGGATACCGATAACCTACGACTAATTATTGTTTGATGTATGTTTATTGTCTGTTTGGGATACCGGGTTGGGCATGAAAAATATTCGTGTAATGTTGCCTAAAGACATATTTCGTGTATTTAAGGAGCAACCCACTTCTTGCAATTTGAACAGTCTCGTAGATTCTGCCTTTGTGTGGTTCCTATGACTTCTGTGTCCCTGCAGTAAATAAAACTTGGTCTCTGACGCCACCATCGAGAAGCCCGCATCTCTGTTTATTTGTGCACCGAGACAGGAAGGAACTCAGGGGTCTTTGGGTGTTGTTTCCCTGACACCTCTGGACTTTTAAAAATCCAGAACCTCACCACCCACCTGCCGCCCTAGCTAAAGCGCGGGTGGGTAGGTTTTAACTGAAGCAACCCGAAACCTGCCTTTGGTTGCAGGGGAATGCCCCCCAAGTGTACATGTGGACCTGTTTCTCTATGGTGCCAGCGGATGTTCCTCATAAAGGCCTAACCCTTGGTTTGGTGCTAAGCTTAGTGGGCTGCCGGCTGGTATTTTGCAGCTTCTCACATGGCCTCCAGCTGTATATTACAAGCCCACACTACACCTACAACACCCCAGTGCCGATGGCTTACAAGGCTTGTTAGTTGTAGAAGATGACCGAAGCCCCAATTCTGGCTTTGCCGCATCGCATTTCGAAAATGTTTCCATTCTGAAATGGTGGGACTGTCACCTTTCTGTGTTGAGTAAGCCTTAAGTGTTTCCCTTCACTGAATAGCAAGCTCGCCCATGGCTTGTGCAGCGGGCACTGCGTCGCCATGCAACCGACGTTATACTAAATAACGTGGCATGTAGGTAGTAACTCCTGATGGCCAACGGATCGAGTAGGCCAAGTAGCGGAAACTCACTAAATGCAATAATCCGAAAGTCTTCTCACGGCGCATGCTACCGAGACACCGGCAGGACACCGCGGTTTACACCGCACAACCCGATTCCAAAGTAATCCCAATGTGACCTTGGCCATAGAAGAGCTATCCCTGTACCTACCGGAAATGAAAACTTTGGAGCTGAAGCCACCACAGCTAACTAAATGAAGACCAGAGACTGGGGTACTCCACAGGAGTCTATACTCGCAAAGCTGGAGTCCTAGAACACGACACATATATAGGATACCAGAGCCTGTACAGTGGACAGCTAATGTCCACCGATACTCATTTACATGCTGATTGATTTTGAGGCACAGGCACCCTCCAAACTCTGAAACAAAGTTGGCGAGACTAGTTCTATGGAGAAAAGCATTGAAAGAAACGCTCCTCCACGTCAAGTGACACAACTACCCGCCAACGTCTACCTTGCTGGGAAAGGTGGAGCGATGCCCACTATCAGGATAGTGCATGAATAATCTATCCCTACAGCCAAATTGTTATAGACTGCCCCCCGGGTGGTCTTTCCCCTAATGGCCCCCTGGCAGTGCACTTGGTTAGGGCACCAATAATTAACCCCAAACTGGTGTGCTGCTTTGCCCAACTTAGGGCACCCTGTCCGGTAACCACCATGGCAGATGTACCGCAATGCAAACTGAAGGCACAGTAAAACGCCATTCGGACCTAGGCCTGTTCGCGGCGACCCATACATCTTGACGCCCAGTATAGCGCAAAACTACAATCGGCATACGCGCGCGCTACATACCGCAAGGCAGTTCTAAGGAACGCCTGACAATTGTGCCCCTACAAGCCAGGACTCCTGTCCGGCGCCACTTCCTTATGCACCACGCCTTGCTCCTGCCATGCTGCCCCTAAATAGTAACACCACAACTACGGACCCGGGTACTCGTGCAAACATGAAAATTCAGCCTGTTTCAAGCCCTCAAAATTTAAAAGGTTGGCTTGGGCAGCTGGGAGCAGTGCGTTTAATGCCAATTGCATTAATCCATGCCTTCGGGGGCATCTCTACAATAGACAGACCGTGCCAACCCGTGGCAGACTGTCCCAAGCGCCAGAGAGCAATTAAGTCACGGGCAGCGCACCAGCTCCCACTTAGTCAAATTACAGTGGCCCTATACTGGTCCCCTTGGCCCTTCTGCGACCATGTCGACATCCCCTTGGACTTAAAACTGTACAAACCAGCTGGCCTTGTGCTCCCGGCCCTATAACGGCCCCTGACCGGTCACCTGCGGCCTCGAGCACGGTGATCGCCAACTTGGAGCGTGACCCTACACTTAATCACCTGCCCCCTTTTCACTGTCACGGCCCCCTGTCCCACTTCACAACCAAGTCCTTGCAACCCAGATGTTAGGATACCAGTCATGGACCAGTCGAAGTTAAGACCTGGCATGGTGGCCACTCCTCACATCAGTTCGTAACAAGGTATAGATTAGCAAGCCTGCTCCACAGATTGCATTAATCGCCCCTCCCTTGCTGGCCCGTGCATACCTATGGGTTAATTATCTTGTGCCATTCAAAAGGGCCCTCTCTTGCCCGGTTGCTAGTACTGCACGAGCACTCTGGCCAAATTCGCATCAATCTTCATAGGGAACAGCGACTCCTGGGGATGCCGGGGAATGAACCCGGGGCCTCATCACGCGAAACCTGGCTCGCCACTGAGCTACCTCCCCGCTTCTAAGGTATAGGCTTATGTTCTACTTTCGGCACAGCAGCAGCTCAATGATATTACTGCACATGATGAGACCCCCATGCCTTCTCATTATCGATGGCGCGTTCTAGTCTAAAAGAAACTATAATGGATGTTGCACGAAACCCACACAATACTTCTCTGCAAGGTAAATATCTTTGCACATCGCCCCCCATTAAAACTTGCATTCTGAGGCAAACAGCAAATACCACAATCTGCAAAGAAATATCAGGACAAGACTCTGCACTGTTCCGCTGTCGCAGCGAACTCAGCGGACAGAGGCAGGGCCTGCGAAGTGCCAGATCAAAAGTGTGGGCCAAACAAAGGCTGGCTCCATGAGTCGAACCCCCAAGCCCGGCACAATTATCTTGTGTATAGTGGTGGAGCTCGAGCCTCGGCAATTACCCGCTGAGGCATCCTCCCAGGGGTTGTCAACGGCAGCGCCAATTACCCCTCACAGAGTTAGCCCTGCTGGCGAGCACTGCACGGACCTCTTGACAGTAGGCAGTGCCATCTGAATTACCCACAGCACAACCCACTGCGAGCTCGTTACCCCCGCCCCACCTACGTGCCAAACTTGCCTTGAACTGATCGTGTAAATACGGCGCATCCGCGGTGACGCAAGGATTTGGAATGTTGGCGCATCTGTCAATCCTTGCGCCATGGTGCGGCCCAATGACAACATTGCAAGATTTAATCACCTGGCTCAACACCTGTGAACACAACACAAAATGGAGCTATAGGGGCAGAGAACAGGTCATCCCCCACTCAAGCATTTCTATACAACAAGTGACCTGTTCCCAAGGTGAAGAACCGTTCAAACATCTATACCCTTTGTCATGTATTTTAAGACAGTCTATACAGCATGTGGTCACACCATCTATGCTACTTATGGGTATGATTTCACCTACTTAAAGAAGAGAAAGAAAAGATTCATACAAGGTAAGGTGGTCTTTATAGTCCCCAGGAGTCTGTCTCTAAACACCCAATAGTGATGAAAAAGTGTAGGAGAGGAACGAGGGAGCCTCACGGTAGCAACACCAGGGAGGTTTAAGCAGGAAGGTACTCGCCTGCTGCCTCAAGGTCTCATCATCAGCTACCCTCGTTCCAAAATTATAATGTAGGTGAAGGAGGAGAAATGAATAACAACCTAGAAAGTGCTAAGGTGTGTATGAAAGGAAATGTAGTGCCAAATTATGTGCACCTAGAAACCCCACAACTATATAAAAAGATGAGCTAGAACACTCTGGCCTACAATTTTATTCCATGCTGTGTGTCTACTCCTATTAAAATGCCGACATGTTTCATTGCCTTTGGGTACACTCACGGCAATTTCTTCAGGGCGTGGGGTTTTTTCCTCAACCCTGCATTTCCGCCTGTATTTTGATAAAAACACTCCTGTAAGAGACAAGAGACAAAGAGACACACGACAACGCATAGCAACATTAATTGACATCGGGCAAAATGGAAAATGTGTATTATTTCCCTTGTAGCGTGTAAGCCATGTCATTTACCGGGATTCTTCCCAAAGTGGGTATACCTTTACCCTGGAGCTCTTGCATGCGATAGACTGCACTCCTTCAAGGCTCCTCTGGTTAGCTCCTACTGTGAGCCTGTAACACATAATCAGGAATCACAAACCTGTTCTATGTATTCTGACATTGCGTAATTCACTATGCGTCTATCCTTCCGCTTTGTGCCTCACGCTGCCAGTATCTGTGGCATCTCTCCCAAAGCTGTCCCGTAATAGCATAGTTTAATGGTGTGTCAAGTTGTAGCTATAGTGGGACGCTGCTTCTTCGCTACTTTAGCCCTCATAGTTGTTTTTAAAAAAAAGGATGGAACGAAACACTCTGGGTGTGCCGCAAACCAACCCGTCTTTCGCTCTATACCTGTGAACCCTATCTAAAATTCACACACAGCATTGATAAAACTACTATGATATTTTTAGATGTGGAAATCCACAATGAAAACAACAAACTTGAAACAAAAACTTATACCAAGCCAACATCCAAAAACAATTTACTACAATATGATAGCTTTCACCCGAGAGCACTAAAAGAGACTTCCACGCTGCCAGAACTACGCTGCCAGAACTACGGTGCTTGCCTACCTGGGGGCCTATCCAGAAGTGTTGGGCTGCTGTTGATCGGCCCGGTGTCCGAGAAGCCTTCCCTCCCGCTGCCGCTGTTGTCGGTGTACATTGCGGTCGCTGTGCGGAAGGAAGGACTACGCTTCCCATAATCACTGCTTGTGACACCGCCCCCTGACACTCCCACCTCGCGCCCGGAGGCGGCAAAAACGAACAGCTCCCTCGCAGGTGCGGGAGACTTCCCCGCTGCCAGAACTACGCTGCCAGAACTACGGTGCTTGCCTACCTGGGGGCCTATCCAGAAGTGTTGGGCTGCTGTTGATCGGCCCGGTGTCCGAGAAGCCTTCCCTCCCGCTGCCGCTGTTGTCGGTGTACATTGCGGTCGCTGTGCGGAGGGAAGGACTACGCTTCCCATAATCACTGCTTGTGACACCGCCCCCTGACACTCCCACCTTGCGCCCGGAGGCGCCAAAAACGAACAGCTCCCTCGGAGGTGCGGGAGACTTCCACGCTGCCAGAACTACGCTGCCAGAACTACGGTGCTTGCCTACCTGGGGGCCTATCCAGAAGTGTTGGGCTGCTGTTGATCGGCCCGGTGTCCGAGAAGCCTTCCCTCCCGCTGCCGCTGTTGTCGGTGTACATTGCGGTCGCTGTGCGGAGGGAAGGACTAGGCTTCCCATAATCACTGCTTGTGACACCGCCCCCTGACACTCCCACCTCGCGCCCGGAGGCGCCAAAAACGAACAGCTCCCTCAGAGGTGCGGGAGACTTCCACGCTGCCAGAACTACGCTGCCAGAACTACGGTGCTTGCCTACCTGGGGGCCTATCCAGAAGTGTTGGGCTGCTGTTGATCGGCCCGGTGTCCGAGAAGCCTTCCCTCCCGCTGCCGCTGTTGTCGGTGTACATTGCGGTCGCTGTGCGGAGGGAAGGACTACGCTTCCCATAATCACTGCTTGTGACACCGCCCCCTGACACTCCCACCTCGCGCCCGGAGGCGCCAAAAACGAACAGCTCCCTCCGTGTCGCGGGACGCGCGCGGGACCGCACGCGGGCTAAGCCCGGGCAAAGGGCGGGCCCTCTGTGGCCCTCAGGGGACAGAAGGAGACGGGACGGGCCACCCCCCTTGGTTCCATCTACAGCCTGGGACAAAACATTGAGGTGACATTGGTATTGTGTCGTTAGGACATATGATTAGCCGTGTGGTTGTTTACAATAGTTAAGTGTTGCCATTCATAAGTGTTCAATCTCGTAGTCACTCATTCAGGTACTCTGTATAGAATGACTAAAGTAAGAAAGACCCCGGTGGCAACAAGATCATCCACCAGAAAGAAAACTGTGCCATCGACACCACTACCGTCTCTTACAGTTATAGACCTAATGTTACAAAAAACTATAGGGGTAGTTGCAGACGCTATTCAAAACACGGAGAGGCGCCTTTCACTGACCCCAAATACGTGTTTTCCAAATCTCGTATTGCATACTACTGCTCATAATAACACTGCGGAATCTTTTACTAATGTAGAGGATTTACTTCTGTTGCAATCTTTTTCAAGGCTACCTAGTGGTAAAAATTGTAGCAATAATATATCACCAATCCCATTTTTACCACCAAATAGTGTTGAGGGAAGCCCTGTGTCTGTCTCTAATAGTGGGGATAATCTGTGCCTATTACAATCAGGAAATATGTCATTAAATTCCCCAGGGGTAGTACGTGCAGAAAGTTCCCCCCTAGTTACTGAAATAGCAGCAGATAAATCGCCTCCCCCAAAAAAGAGGAAACGGCGCTATGGGAAAAAAACAAAATCAATTATGAGGAAAACTTATAGACCTCTGGGTAACCATAAGCCCTCTGCAAAATATATCTGGTCAAACTTCAGACTGGCTAAACCAATTATTAGAACATCCATAACATCCTCTAAGCAAGATGTACTACCGTCTGAAGATAAACAAACAGAGAATAACAAAATTCTCATAGACCAGTCAAGTCAGACCGAAAGGGTGAGTTCATTAGATAAAGCATATCTGACAGACCTGGAACAGTTAGTTAGATCTCTCCTACAGCCTATAAGTGAAAAAATTACCAGTATAGAGCAATTTCTAGTGAAGTTTGAGAGGACCCAAAATAAGGATTTTATTAGTATGCCCAAACTCTCAACTACACCTATACAGATTGACAATATTGAAACTGTTGGCTCTAAATTAGCATCTATCCCCTCTTTGGGTGTTATAGATCATAATGATTCAAATCCGCTTATAAGTGCATATAAAGAAATAGCAGTAGTACCGACTGTGTCCACTACCTCAGATGGTTCTTTAGCTGGCTGCGATGAGAGTGAATGGGCCACGGAAGGTGTATCTCCTGTTTTACAGGATGATCAGGTTGAGCCTGAAAGGCCCATGTTAACAGTAAATACAGCTACTAACATACGTCCAGCGCAAATACCTACGCTGTTACATCAAAATAATAAACCCATTTACATTAATCTCCCTCCCGAATCTCACCTATACACCATAGTAATGATAGGTGTACCGCAACTAGAAAAGGGCAAAGTAGAGAGATATGGGGATCTGAAAAACAAAGTAAGCCACTGGTTAACCGCCCATAGACCAATCCCTCGCCACATTAGTGGTAAAATAACAAATGTTAGGAGGGTCGACTGGGTGGGCCATAGATTTAAATCTACTGAGGGTGACTGCATTGTCGTCACATTTAAGGATAATCGTGTAGCAAGGTATATCACCAGCTGGAAGGATGGCCCGATCAATAGTTTGATCCGAACTATGGATCTAGGTTATTTCTACCCCTCAAGCGATTATAGTTTAAATAAAACGTCTTTCTATCCCATTATAGAGCAGGAGGAAAACCATGTTAATTGTGATTTATATTATAACGAAGTAACACCAAGGAACCAGGGACCCTACACTATAAGAGATCAAAGACAGTATAGGAGAGATACACCAGGGGAGGTTAGATAGGTCAATCACCCAGTAACTCAATATGAGAGATGGGAGACCCCACACGGGTTGCATCATCACCGTAACCATTTAAAAAAAAAAAAACCCTAATATCAACTATAATGTACCCACCTCAAATAGGTTTGATGTTCTCTATGAGCAGAACTGGCTAGAGGGGGTTGATTGACTGTATGTTGAATCAGCCACATCTATGCACACAGATCAAACGCCAAGTAATTTTGTTCATGGAGACATTAGGACCCCACAAGCGGCAATTGTTCCCCTCTCAATCACTGAACTGGATAGTAATATTTATGTTGAGCCAGACGCAGATTCTTTTCCAGACAGCTCTGCATTAATCGAACACGAGCCCATTAGGACACCGCATTATCCGTCTGAAGCTTTTAACATAGTTCCAGTCCATGTAGAGCCAAATTCTTCTAAAATAGAAACCATGGGAGTTACATACGCTGAACAACCAAGCCGGTCACCAGAACCTATTTTCACTAAAGTTGCCATTGAAACAGAGACTGGCGATATTTGTAATGCAAGTTTAATTTCATGGAATATAGCAGGTCTGGCCGATAAGATATGTGACCCTGTTTGGTTGGCATTTGTTAAGAAACATGCACTTATATGCCTCCAAGAGACATGGATGGAAAATAATAATGCCTTCATTGATGGATATCAGAGTTTCCTTAGGCCAGCAGCCCCCTCAGCTAGTGGTAGAGCAAAGGGGGGCCTGGCTATTTTTATTAACCTGGCTCTTTCTTGTCATATTAATAATCGACTTTATGCAAATAGAAACATTCAAGTGCTTGAACTGAAGAGAGGCAAACATGCTCTAACCCTGGTTAACTTTTATAATGCTATATCCAGTCATGGGGAATGTAATATACTGCTCTTGAATGAAATGTTGAGAGAAAGAACAGGTATATCGCCATGTAACCTACTCATTGCAGGAGATTTTAATACACACCCTTGTGGTAACCCACGAGATACCCCCATGGGATCACTGGGGTGTAATAGCGTGAATGGTTTTCACTTTGATCATACCAGGCGCGGACTTCACCTTAACGATCTGCTAAATAAGAATAATTTGATTACAGCTATGTCTTTGGTGCCAGAGTCTAAGGTTTACGACGTTCCAACATTCAAAGGTTCAGGCTATGGGTCTTTTATAGATCACATATTATTATCTGCCGACCTTGCCAATCAGGCTTCCAGCTTTTCCATACAAACAAATATCTACAGTGACCATAACCCCTTAACCATCAGATTGGGTGGTGGTATATTTGAACGGCGAAAGAACTGTGTAGATCGGGGAGTTCTAAAATGTATAAATGGCAAACGTCGTTTGAAATGGCATCTGGTAAACCATGAAAACCTTTATACTGAAATCAATAAATCTTGTGGTGAGGAACTTGCGGCCTGTGTATCAACATCTATGTCCCCAGAACAAATCTTAGATATCTTTGAAGGTGTGGTGTCAACAGTAGGTTCTTTGTTATTAGTTCCTGCGAAGGGACAAGTTAGATCTAATCCTAAATGGTTTGACCATACTTGCTCCAAGGCAAGCAGTGATTTAAGAAAGGCGCTAAAAATTAAGCCCAGAGACTCAGGTCAAATTAAAAATCTCCGTCTGATTTACAAAAAATCACTTGATAAACGGAAAAAGGAAATTAAGGCCCGTACCTGGGAGTCCCTGCTTGACCCTTCAGTCCTGGGTAATAGCAGTAAATTTTGGGAAATCATTAATAAACCCTTGTTTGATAATCCCAATGATACTGCACTAGGTACTAATATCCCGGAGGAAGATTGGGTCACTCACTTCAGCATAATTTTTAAAAGCAATGAACAACAGGCAGACTATGACTTTTTAACTCCTAAGGAGAACTCTCTGTTCTTTTCAGTCAACGAGGTAGAAAAGGCTATTCAAGGGTTAACTGGTAATAAGGCACCAGGCCCGGATGCTTTGCCCTCGGATCTTTTTAAATCCTGTACCTCATTATGGGCCCCTGTTCTCACGAACGTAGTAAATGCAGCCGCGACCTCTAAGTGCCCAAAGTCGTGGGGGCAATCGACTATAGTTCCCGTGTTTAAAAAGGGTGACCGTAGTAGCCCGTTATGCTACAGGCCAATATCTTTAATCAATGCCGTAGCAAAAGTGGTAGGGGGTGTAATTTTGAATAGGCTATTAACATGGGCAAATGAGAATAACGTTATCTCCCCAATACAATATGGCTTCAGACCCGGCCATTCAACAGTAACCCAGTGTCTGAACCTATATTTGATTGTAGGTAAATACACCCTGGCCCGGGAGGGAACCATTCACATGGCTTTTATGGACCTATCGTCCGCCTTTGACTGTGTGGATAGAGGTAAATTATGGGACACTATGTCAAAGATGGGCGTCGAGCAGAATTTAATTCATCTATTGGCTGATCTGAGGAAATATGAATTTTGTGATCAGTTATGTCCCCTATCGTAGACCCCAACGGCTCCATGTGCATGCTATAAGTACATGTATGTTCCCTCCAGTTCCAGTTTTGAAGACGCAAATATATGTGCGTCCACCGTCAACATGTCCTCTTTCAGATCCGCCATGAATGGGTCAGATATTCCACTCCTAAGTATGAAAGGCCACCGACTTTATGTGGTTCACTTTCCACATTTTACAGATTCAGGCGAGTAGGCCCTGAATTCTGCCATCAAGCCTTTTCCTGCCTTCTGCCTCTGAAAGCTCCAGTCTGAGCCTGCATCTGTATCCATGAACTTTGTCCTACTCCCTGCGCGGCTAACGGTGCCTGATCCAGCCTGTTGCCTGCCAAAAACTGTATTTCACCTTCAAGATTATCTGCTCCGCTCCTCATCCGATGCATTCCTGTCTAGTAGTTTAGGTAAACATTCTTCCAGCTACCATGCAAAGGGCCAGGCCTCGCTGTCCTCATGCAAGTAATTCATAGCCCCTGTCACCATGGAAGATTCCTGCCCCCTCGCATCTCATGTAGACACTTAGACGCTTGTACACGCACTAACAGTCAGTATAGAATAGATTCTATCCTAGAGACCTTTCCTTTTGGATAACACAGTTCTTTAAACATAGGATATTAGATATGATTTGGGATTAGGTTGACATGACCCCAGACTTCTGTCTCCACATGTAGAGCTAAATGTCAAGTCCCCTTCACCCTCTAGTTGCACGTCAATCACACGTCATGCGGCTGCGCGCGCATCTCTGCCAAATATTTCTGCTGACATTGCAGGATTCTCTTATGGATCCACCCACTTGAAACATCATGTATAATGACGTTTTATAAGTTACGCCTATATGTCCGCCTTTTTTAGTTACGTATGCCTATTTTATCTGTATTATCAGCTGTTACGCCTCTTGCATCTGTCTTAACGTAATGCTTTCCATATAAATACTATTACCTGTCAATAATGTATGCCCTTCCTTCCTGAACTTTCGTGGTGATGGAATTTGAAGCCTGCAATTCGAATTGTATTTCCTTTGTCAAGGAATAAAGCCTTTAGAACCTCTAATACCACGGATTCTGCCTCTTATATTTACTGAGTTATTCTTACTAGATTTTACCGCATAAAAAATAGTACCGGTAATGAAATATTTACCACATAAATTGGCGCCCGAACAGGGACACTTTCTCATCTCACGCGCCGGCGGTGCGTTGCAGGCCCGGTCTCCTGCTACAGCTGAACGGACAAAAACGCGTACCCGCAGGATTTCCTGTATCTCCCTCCGGCCAAGCGGGGGCGACTGAGGCTGCGATCAACACCCAGACGAGGCGGTGAGAAGTGCGAAGTATCCCGACCAGAGCCTAGCTGAGAGAGCAAGATCCGAGGTATACAGAGGCCCACCAGGTTCCGAAGTTCCGAGTCCAGTCGAGTCGAGTCCAGTCCGGTCCAGTTTCAGTTCCGTTCCGAGGCCTTCCGTTCCGAGCTACCCGGTGAGTACCATTGCCGGGGAGGCATTTAACGTGCACATAGTCTGTGCCGGTCAAGACGGGTTTGGGTACACAAATCCGGTCTGCACTGTTCCAGCAGTGTATCTGTACTGTTTAGCAGTATATCTAGTATGTCTTGCATATAAATAAGTATTATTTAGTGTCAGTATTATGTCAATAACCAGTTTTCTATTAGTTATCATCGTTCGTTAAACTGTTAAATGTTAAATGTTTTAAATACGTTCTACATATTGTGGTGTGAATGACTGTTCATTATTGTGTTTACTGTATTAAGTGTGTTTAAGATTAAGTAACCAGATCTAAAAATGCCGCTCTTTTCGAAATTAAGACAGATCAAAACTAGAAAAGGGGTACTCGAAGAAGCTGTTCCCATTCCACCTAGGGATACCCCAGGATACTTTATGTATCATAAACATGGCCTAGATGCCGTATTATTTCTTGATTTATGGGTGGATTACACCAAGGATTTACCAGAAAGTCAGAGGTGGCCCGCAGTGGGGACCTGGGATGCAGATTGCATCATGAGAGTAGAAGAAGAATTATGGAAAAAGAAAGCCAGACAGTCACAGAAAGATGCCATTGAATTATGGCGTAAAGAATCATATAGACGTACAGAAAAAGCGCTCAGACAGGAAGAGAAAGGTAGAGAGAATTCAAATAAAACCCGAGAAAATCTATTAATTGAGGAAGGTACCCGAGTAAAATCAGAACAAGTAGATAGACAAAGAAACACTCTTATGAATGGTATGTATCCTCTTCTGGCCGAAGGGTTACCTAAGGCTACCCCGGAAATACCAAAAGACTTGACTCCTCCATTGCTCCCGATAAAAGCACATCCCAAAACACATCCCAAAACAGCAAAGGACGTTTTCCTTTCCTCCTATTTAGATGACGTAGCTCCCGAGTATGCTAATACCATACCACCCACACCGCTTGCCGATGGTGTTCAACACCAAGAGCATCTGTCTGTATCCCCACAACAACAAACTCCTACGCCCATTCCCACAGGTCCATCCGTTTCTACTGTTTTTCCCGCATCTACGATTTCTATCTTACGTCCAACGAATCCTTTCTTGCCCAGCACTTCAGATGGTGCTACAGGAGGTGCGACAGACATGTTTGCCACACCGCCGCGAAATAAACAGACCCTTAGAGATTTAGCACTCCAGCGTACACCCCAACTAGCGACATCCGACATGTTTAAAGAACAGCTTGTGGATTGTAGATACGACCCAGTACCAGGTAAACAGGACAGATTGCTCATATCATCACTACGTATACGACGAGCTACATTGTATTTAATGACGATACCAGGAATGGTTGAACACCTAGACAATATATATCGCTTTGTCCAAACAGGGCGAGGTCCAGAAAGTATTAACGAAGCTATGGAATACCAGAAAGTGGATGTCCAAAGACAACTACTACGTTTTTTTATAAACTGCGTAATTAGGAACCAAGACAGGCCTGGGGCAGATCATGATACCATGCAAAAACTTGCCAAATGGGGTCAGAATATATCAGACGAGAAACATGATAAACAGTCATGCATAGTAGTTATGTATCGAAAGATCCGCAAGGAAATAGAACGAATACATAAAGAAAGACGAGAAGCAGACAGAATTGAATCAGAGGAAGAGGAGGAGCAAGAATCAGAACAATTAGATACGATAGCTTACGTAGGTAGAGGAAGACCCCATAGTAATACTAGAGGCTTTAATGATCCGATACGTCCGATACGTCCAGAATGTAATAGACATTTTACAAACCCTATGTTAAATGCAAGATCCCCTGAACACCTATTCCAAGCTGCTGATAAATTACTCCGAGATCGAAGGGGGTACCATATGCTCGATTCCATGGACGAACATGAATTAGCCAGGTCAGCAGTACAATGGGCTGACAGTCCCAGTAAATACAGTGATGATGCACTAGCACACACGTTTCTGAATCTTGCCCCAGACGAACAGCGTTTAGCTAGTATATACATGATTCAACACCTCCTTATATTATATAAAAGCCAACACTCCGATCCAGGACCCTTACCTGAGATATTGACAGAACTACTCACGGATAACTGGAGAGGTTCAGGTACTGATTTAATTAAAGAAATTCTAGAATTTCGAAACCAGTATATAACTTTCGTGTGCCCAGAACACGTTCCGGTTCCCATTATGGGAAGAAAAATGTATCACATAGATAGACAGAACCCGTTACGCGAAGTACACCCAATCAGAGGTGAAGGTAATAACTTTACACGCGTGTTTGTGTACACGCCTATAACTAAAATTGAATTATTAGAAATGAAGAAAGTAGTACCCAGCCATGACAAGGATCCAGCAGGTTTCCACCGAGAGATAAAAGACATGTTACTCATGGGAGAGTACACATACCCCGACATTATGAAAATATTGAAAGTATTAATGCCTGCCGGTGTGTACGAGAAACTCAAAGAAAAGGAATGGGAGGTGGGAGACCAAAAGATAGATTGGACAGCATTAGAAAACGAAGAGAAGGCCCGAGCTGCAGGAGCAGGGCTTGGGGAAAAGACTACAGCACTACCAGGATTACTAGTGCAGGTACTGCCACGTTTATTAACTACGAAAAAGGAGGACTGGGGTGCAATCTCAGCCTGTAAACAAAAGCAAGATGAAGACACTAGTGATTTCTATTCCCGATTTGAAAAATGTTTTGGTATCAATAGTGGCATAAAAGCAAGTAGCGAGTCATATCCACATCTGTTTGTGACAAAATTAGTTGAAAATTCTCTGCCGCAAGTTAAGAATAGAGTATTGAAATTCGAGAGCACCTGGCAAGGTAATATCCCGTCACAGATGTTACAGATGTTACAGATGTTACAATATCACCACAATAGAATTAGAGAAGAACAAGAACACGAACAGAGACGTATGAAAGATACAAAAATGAAAATGCTTGTTGCTCAGTCAGTCCCAGCTGATGGTCATCAAAAGGGTGATTCCGCAGGTCCAATGAAAGGGACATGCAACTATTGTAAACAACAAGGTCATTATATACACGATTGTCCAGTTCTGAAACATAATATTGCCACAGGTAGAACCCAGGAAAGACCACGTCCACCTAGACAGGATCAGAATCAACAACAAATTCCTCAGCATGTACAACCTAGGTCAGCTCCGCAACAACTAGCTCCGCAACAGGCAGCTCCACAACAGACCGTAGCACCACCACAAGCGCAGCCTATTGCTGCCACACAAGCAACAACACAACAGATGTATCAGTATGCACAAGCAGATTATCCCGATTATCAGCGATACACATGAAATAGCCTAGAGAGGGAAGTTGGCTTACCCCTTATTGAGGTTCCTGTAGATCAAGAGGGACCTTATGTACATAGTGAACTATTAGGGGAAGACAGAAAGTTTTTACTTGATACAGGGGCAAGCAGAACAACTATAAGACGCAGTGAAGTTCCAGGGGCACCCCTCTCAGGCTCACAGAATATTTCCCTTGGATTCTCAGGAAAACCTATAATTAATGACGTAACACAACCTCTTCCACTCACGGTTGGTCCATTGACACGTACTACAGATTTATTGCTTACTAAATCATGTCCAGAAAACTTGTTAGGTATAAAAACATTGAAAGCTCTAGGAGCTATAATATGTTGTTCTCCGGAAGGAGTACGACTATTTTTACGTGACTTTAAAGGTCACTACGTGTCCAGAGACATGGATCACCGACTGCAGAATTTACCTACACATTTATGGGCACAAGGCCCCACTGATGTTGGTTGCATGAACATTACACCATATCGAGTCACACTAAAAACAGGAGTAGTACTACCACGAATGCGACAATACAAGTTACCACCAGATGCTGTTGTGGCTTTGCTGCAAATCATTGACGAGCTCATTACACAAGGAGTGGTTGTAGAAACCGACTCCAATATATGCAATTCCCCAATAATTCCGATTCTTAAAAGAACGGATCCAAAAGCACCACCAGTATATCGATTAGTTATTGATCTGCGCGAACTAAATAAATGTATTATACCACAATACCCTGTGGTCCCAGATATCTCTTCACTACTAACAGCTATTGATTCAGAAGCAACGTTCTTCACTGTAATTGATCTCAAGAATGCTTTCTTTAGCGTCCCAATAGATCCAGAAAGTCAATATCTGTTCGGTTTCAGTTTAAATGGACGAAGTTTTAAATTCACACGCGCACCTCAAGGATTTACAGAAAGCCCCAGCATCTATAGCCAAGCACTGAAACGAGAACTTGACAGTATCCACATGCCAGTTAACACTGCCTTACTTCAATATGTCGATGATCTGCTGATCACCGCCCGAAGCGAACCTGAATGTGAAACAGCGTCACTGACGGTTTTAAAATTTCTGGCCGACAAGGGGCACAAGGTGTCCCCTTCTAAGCTGCAATTCTGTGTCCAGCGAGTTGTTTACCTTGGGCACTCGCTGTCCAAGGAGGGAAGACAGCTTACACCCGATCGCATCCAGTTAATCGCTAACATGCCACCACCCAAGACACAAAAGGAGGTGCGGGCTTTTATAGGCCTCACCTCGTACTGTAGGCAGTGGATCCCTCAATATGCATTTCTAGCAAAACCACTCATCCAGTTGACAACACAGGAGGCAGCCACATCGACTGTTCTCCCTTGGACTCAAGAACATACACATGCCTTTGAAAACTTAAAGAAAGTTTTATGCCAAGCACCTGTTTTAGCAACACCATGTTACAATAAACAGTTTACACTCTTTGTTACAGAACGCGAAGGTACTGCCTTGTCAGTACTCACTCAGGAACAAGCAGGATCACACAAACCATGTGCTTATTTCTCTAGTACATTAGATCCAGTAGCTCAGGCTCTTCCTGCGTGCCTGAAATCGGTGGCAGCAACAGCTTTAGCAATCAGACAAAGCGATACCATAGTGTTAGGACACCAATTGACAGTACAAGTACCACACGCAGTAGAGGTTCTTTTGAACCGCACACAAACACAACACTTGACTATAGCGAGACTCACCGGTTACGAATTGACATTGTTTCAGCCACACATAGAAATCAGACGTTGTAATACGTTAAATCCTGCCACACTGTTACCAGTAGGCGGAACAGATCCATTGGCACATGATTGTGTCGAAGTCATTACTATCACGACGAAACCCAGACAAGACTTGACAGACATCCCTTTATCAGATCCAGACCTGACATTATATGTAGATGGTTCATGTATGAGAACAAGTACAGGAGAGTTAGTGGCCGCTTACGCAGTCACAACAGACACTGAAGTCATTGAAACAAATTGTATTAACACTTTGTCAGCTCAAGCAGCAGAGCTCATCACTCTGACACAAGCCTGTATTCAAGCCAAAAATAAGAAAGTCAACATATACACAGATTCACGTTATGCATTCGGAGTCGTCCATGACTTCGGCGTACTGTGGCGAGAGAGAGGTTATTTAACTTCTCACGGTGCCCACATCCAACACGGACCCCTCATTCAAGCCCTATTAGACGCGATTCATTTACCTACTGCAATATCGATTATGAAATGCAAAGCCCATACAAAAGTTACCGATATCATTTCTCAGGGTAATGACCTAGCTGACAGAACAGCTAAACAGACTGCTCAGAATCAGACTCATATAACTGACACGACAAAGACAATAGTTCCGACACCAACACATTGCATGATAGTTAAGGATCCCGTCCTTGATGTAATTGACATACAGACACATGCTACACCAGAAGAAATAAAGAAATGGACTGAATTAGGAGGGATCCAAACGGATCAAGGATGGATGACGAAGGAAAAATCTATATGGTTTCTTCCCGACTCCATGGTTCAAGTCATCATTAACACAATACATAGTCCAGCGCACCTAGGAGAAAAAGCTATGCTAGACAGTATTCAACACATTTGGTTCAACAAACACTTGCGAGCAGCAGCCAAACAGAAAGTTCGTACCTGTATGATATGTTGTCAGTTTAATCCAGGTAAAAGCATCCCCGTAGAGCAGGGTGGATTTCATTCTCCTGATCATGCTTTTGAAGTCCTCCAGATGGATTATATCCAGATGGAACGATGTCGAGGATTCAAATATGTTCTCGTAGTTGTCTGTGCTCTTTCCCGTTGGACAGAAGCCTACCCGGTTTCAGATTACACTGCCCCGACTACTGCCAAACAGTTAGTTCGAGAATTCTTCCCACGGTACGGTTTACCACGTGTTGTCTACTCAGACAACGGCCAGCCATTCTCATCCGAACTAATGAAACACGTTTCCCTTTTGTTAGGCTACCAATGGAAATTCCACTGTGTCCGACATCCCGAGGCAGCAGGTCTCGTGGAACGCCATAATCAAACTCTGAAAATTAGATTGTCCAAAATATGTAGAGAAAAAGGTGTCGATTGGATAGTAGCCTTACCAGTTGCGCTCTTTTACATGAGAATGGTAGCACATTCTCGAACAGGGCTATCCCCGTACGAGGTGATCTTCGGTAGACCACCAAATATGTGGGGGACGCCTATACCTCGCAAAATCACTGATGTTGATTGTAATATGCTGACAGATTACCTGGCTTCCTTGATGTCTGCACTACAATCTTGTCGTTCACAGGTAGCTGCAGCTTTTCCCGATAATACTGAGGTGAAGCCCCATGACGTGGTTCCGGGCGACCTGGTTCTGGTCCGGAATTTCGACCGGAAGACCCAACTGGAGCCTAGGTGGAAATCGCCAAAGCTTGTTCTACTGACAACAAGGACAGCCGTGAAGATCGAGGGACGTAAAGGGTGGTTGCACTCGAGTCATATCAAGAAATTTTATGGACTACCATCCAGTGTGAATACTCAACCCTGCATTCCCTCACAGACAGACTCTAAGCTTCCCTTGGTCGAGCCGTCAAAAACGGAACTTTATAAACTAAAATTAAGGTCTAGCAAGTCAGACAATTTGATTGTTTAAGTCCTCTCCAAGGTGAATCGGTTGAATTTGTCTCTGACATGTATCCTCTAGACCGGAATAGAGAAAGAAATCAACAGATGCAGCTTAAAAAGCATGCGTATTGTAAATCACTTCGTAGTCACTGCACAGTAACCTTATTAATTTTGTTTTTTCTAAGTCTTCTGATCATCGTTTCCAGTATACTATTGCACATGTATTACCCTATTTTTAAGCGTGCTTACAATGTAACTGCAGAACACTCTTTTAGCGAATTACCTCCGCATGAGTTGTCCTATAGATTTGCGCTGCGCAACAACACATTCATTAGTATGTTACATCATTCCCACCAGACCAGCAATGCCACAAATTGTTGGATATGTGGCCGACTCCCTCCCTATCAGAACTATAAAGGAGTTTTGCCCCTCTTTCCATATCCGTTCACACACAATGGCTCCTGTGGAGCATGGTTTAGTTTGATTAATTCCCTAGATTCAAATTCCGCAGTTTATCAAGACAACTAGGTATGGGGAAATCTGAACCTAGTTTTGCTTAAAGTCTGCTATCCTAATAAGGAGGGACTTCCCAAAAGAACAGGAACTGATCTAGAGAATGAAGTATATGGACTAGGTAATTTTACACTTAACCTCATGATCCTGAACGTTGAATCTGAAGCTACACCAATCTTGCCCGCCATGTCCGTATTCCCAGTAAAAGGGGAATTATGTGTAAGAAAGAATGGTTCCATACACATGGGCCATAGTAAATGCACCACTGTAATAAAATTCAGTGATCAAGGCAAGTCTACATTTAGAGCGTCCCGTCATTCCTACTTCATATGTGGCCAGACCGCATATATACGTCTACCTCTAGATTGGGATGGTACCTGTTACATAGCATTCCTTCTGCCACCTGTCTTCCTAGCTCCTCCTGATTATCACAGAAATACCCATTTAGTACACAATAGACAGCAGAGAGATCTCCCAATTGTCGATTACACTGAAACGGCATGGGAGCAATACACAGATTTCAATAAAGGTTTCTTTCCCTATATAGGTACAGTCACTAATAGTAAGCTGATACGTAGATTAACTAGAACCCTTGAAGCAGTAGCGAACGAGACTACTTCCGCCTTAGGCAATTTAACAGAAGAGCAGTCTGCTATGCGGATTGTTGTGCTTCAAAATCGTCTTGTCCTTGACGTCATCCTGGCCGATAGGGGCGGAGCTTGTAGGGTCATCGGATCAAGTTGCTGCATTTTCATACCAGAAAATTCGCCGTCAGTATATAAAGCCATAACCCGCCTTCATAAGATTATAAGCCAGATACACCAGAGCCCAGGCACCTGGACTTGGTCCGGTTGGTTTTGGGGCGTGTTGTCCGCCTGGGGATGGAGGATCCTATCCTTCCTAGGTATTGGCTTCCTTATACTATTCAGTTGCTGCTTATGTCTACAATGTGGGCCAGCGATTTGTGGTCTGTGTGCCACATCGTGTATCCCACATCCAAGATCCCGGAAGAAGAAAGAAGAACAAATGATGCTATATGAACAGATCGATGGATTGATGAAGATCGATATCTCCTGAGGGTCCGTAGGGGACAAGGAGGGAACGAGGAAATATGAATTTTGTGATCAGTTATGTCCCCTATCGTAGACCCCAACGGCTCCATGTGCATGCTATGTTCCCTCCAGTTCCAGTTTTGAAGACGCAAATATATGTGCGTCCACCGTCAACATGTCCTCTTTCAGATCCGCCATGAATGGGTCAGATATTCCACTCCTAAGTATGAAAGGCCACCGACTTTATGTGGTTCACTTTCCACATTTTACAGATTCAGGCGAGTAGGCCCTGAATTCTGCCATCAAGCCTTTTCCTGCCTTCTGCCTCTGAAAGCTCCAGTCTGAGCCTGCATCTGTATCCATGAACTTTGTCCTACTCCCTGCGCGGCTAACGGTGCCTGATCCAGCCTGTTGCCTGCCAAAAACTGTATTTCACCTTCAAGATTATCTGCTCCGCTCCTCATCCGATGCATTCCTGTCTAGTAGTTTAGGTAAACATTCTTCCAGCTACCATGCAAAGGGCCAGGCCTCGCTGTCCTCATGCAAGTAATTCATAGCCCCTGTCACCATGGAAGATTCCTGCCCCCTCGCATCTCATGTAGACACTTAGACGCTTGTACACGCACTAACAGTCAGTATAGAATAGATTCTATCCTAGAGACCTTTCCTTTTGGATAACACAGTTCTTTAAACATAGGATATTAGATATGATTTGGGATTAGGTTGACATGACCCCAGACTTCTGTCTCCACATGTAGAGCTAAATGTCAAGTCCCCTTCACCCTCTAGTTGCACGTCAATCACACGTCATGCGGCTGCGCGCGCATCTCTGCCAAATATTTCTGCTGACATTGCAGGATTCTCTTATGGATCCACCCACTTGTGACATCATGTATAATGACGTTTTATAAGTTACGCCTATATGTCCGCCTTTTTTAGTTACGTATGCCTATTTTATCTGTATTATCAGCTGTTACGCCTCTTGCATCTGTCTTAACGTAATGCTTTCCATATAAATACTATTACCTGTCAATAATGTATGCCCTTCCTTCCTGAACTTTCGTGGTGATGGAATTTGAAGCCTGCAATTCGAATTGTATTTAAGTTATTCTTACTAGATTTTACCGCATAAAAAATAGTACCGGTAATGAAATATTTACCACAGATCTACACTCCGATACAAGAGCCAATGTCCGTTACACCCAAGACTTGAAAGTAACGGGGGATATTAGAATTAATCGGGGCGTTCGGCAAGGATGCATCCTGGCTCCCTTTCTTTTTAACCTGTATATCAACGAGCTGGAGAATTACTTGTTAAGAACAGGTGCGGATTACCCCTACATAGGACGAAAAGGTGTCCCAGTCCTGCTCTATGCGGACGACGCTGTCCTTATTTCAAGGACAGCAATTGGTCTCCAGACACTTTTAAATTCGTTTTACGACTTCATGGAGTCTCGAGGCCTAAGTATTAACAACTCTAAGTCCTATGCGATGAAAATAGGCCAGGGGTCGCGTAAACCAAACTCTTTTTTCATAAACGGGGAAAAAATTCCAACCTCCAAAACTTTCTCATACCTCGGGGTGCTTCTTGATGATCAACTATCTTGGGGCCCTGCTGTTCTTAAAAAGAAGGGCGAGGTAACACGCGTTAACGCAGCCATACTTGGCTTTGCGAGAAAAATGGGAAATAGCCCGGTGGCTGCTCTGCCTAAATTATACCAAGCCAAGAGCATTGCTGTCGCTAGCTACGGCAGCGAGCTTTGGGGCTATAGCCAGACGCGAGATCTGGAGGTTGTAGAAAACAACTTTTTAAAGAAGGTACTAAGGCTGCCAAGGGGAACCGGAAACTTCTCGGTTCACGAGGAGTTAGGTGTACCCTTTCTTAGCGATAAAATAGCAGCAAATCCCCTATTATGTTGGTTAAACTCCTGGCTAAACAACGATATACCTCTTACACATGATATATTGAAAGAAGCCTTAACCTGGGACGGCAGGTTCAAGGTCCCGTGGCTGAAGTATATCAATGACCACCTCACTGAAATGGGACGGCCGGACCTGTTCTCATCCCCAAATACCATAACTAAAGCAGATGTTATTTTCGTGAAGAAAACATTTATGATAACTAGGTATTTCGCCCGGGAGGAGGGTGAGCTTTTGAAAGACAGCGTTAGGAAACATGTTCTACTCAGAACATGTTTACAAATGGAACCATATTTATCATGGCCTATGTCTGGCTATGATCGATACTTATTGACAAGGTTCCATTTTGATTTGTTTCACCTCTTACTGGCGGTACCAAGAGGGGCCCATCGAGGCCAATTGTTGCCTGCTTGTGGCTGCGACGGGAAGTCTCCGCAAGATCTGGTGCACTTTTTATTAATTTGTCCATATTACACAGTACCTCGGAAACTATATTTAAAGCCTTGCCTAAAAGATCTAAAATTTACACAGATCAGACCAGCACTTTACTACCTTCAACTCCTGAATTGTGACTGCACCCTATTCGTATGCAGCTTTTTGAAATTAGCTATTACCTTCAGGAAAAGTATGGAGGGATAATTATGCTGCTATCATCGTTGTACTTTTTAACCTTTTTTTTTTTTTATATATATTTATATTCTTAACTTGTCTATTCTGTCTGTTACTTTTGCTATATAATTGTGTATGCAAATTATTTGTCCCATAAATGACCTGGATGGTTTGTCTAACTGTATGTTTATGAAATGTGTCTATGACTGTATGTTATGAATTGTGCTTTTATGATTGTAAGGATTACAATCGAATAAAGTTAATTGAACTTGAACTTGAACACTAAAAGAGAATCTACCCTATGGTCAGTTCCTTCGATTAAGAAGGAACTGTAGCAAATTGACAGACTACAAAACACAGGCCTCTTTTCTTTCTAAAAAGCTTTCAGAAAGAGGTTACCCTCAGCACATCTTGGACAAGGTCCAAAAACGGGCGAGAAACCAACCCCGAGATGCCCTGTTAGAAGAAACCAGTAGACCGATACAGAAACCACCCCTCACCTGTGTGACAACCTATAATACTATGTCGAATCAGGTGACGAACACCATCAGAAAAAGATGGTCAATTCTAAACACTGGCACTCTGCAATGGGAGAAGCCTTTATTCTCACACAAACGAGCTAGAAGTCTAAAGGACTCACTGGTTAACACTCGACCGAAGAAAATCACTGCAGTTGATGCAGCCACAGTCCTGACCTTTTGGGGACTACCGAAAGTCACAGGTCACTATCCCTGTGGGAACTGCTCAGGATGTCACCTCACTACACACACCAAAACACTGACACTAGAAAACAACAAGATCTGGACACAAAAAACCATACCAATTGCAACAGTTGCAATGTAGTCTACCTCATAACATGCCCCTGTAATCTACGTTATGTAGGCATGACCACTCGTAAAGTAAAACGACGCATAACAGAGCATCGTAGCACTATCCGATGCAAGAAAGCGACTACTAAACTGACTGAACATTTTATCAGCAATAACCGCATTCCAAATGATATGACTTGGACTGTTATTGAATCTGTCGAAAGTCAGAATACACTCTTTGAAAAGGAACAAAGATGGGTGTACCGTCTGTCAACCCACATAATAGGGCTGAACGATAATATACCATGGAACTCGGTACTTAGTAGATGAATTTGGTCTCTGTTATCTCTTCTTCTCAGTTCATTGTTATAACACACACCAAGGTTTCAATCAGAATCCAATGTTACCTATTTCTCTGCAACACACCTCTTTACTGCAGAGCCCTTAGTATTTACACGGAATACTGAATTTTAAGCTTAGCCCTATGACTCAGCAAATATCTGCTAAGAAACACCTCTTTATTGCAGAACCCTTATCACTCTCACGAAATACTGAATTTTACCTTGATCCCTATGACCCAATGAAACCACACCCCAAGTCACAAGGGCGGAAGCATTTTCTCTTAAATACCGACCGTGACAGCCACAGCTCCAGCATTCGGTAACTGTGGGACCCCGAAGTAGGTGTGTAAACGGGCGTACCGGTGAGAGAACGTAAGTGTATCCCTATTCCAACTATAGAAGGGCCTTACTAGATCAAGGTAAGACAAATCATGCTGAAAATGTTGTTTCCCTTCTCTATCACAGCAATGGTTCAGAACCCACGCTCCCCACGGGAACCAAGAGGCTTTATATTTAGCCTTTTTAACGTGAGTCCTTGAGCTCTCCTTATTTGTTTGTTTTGTCTCTTTCTGTACTACTACCATTATACGCGCACTGCACTAGAAATGTTTGATAGCAGTGTGAATCATCACGTATGCCCTTCTTGTATTGCCAACAGATAGGCACAATTAATGCACGTGATGCGAGAATATTAATAATAATGATTTTCGCCAAATCGACAATGCATGCCCTACACATGGAGTGAGACATGCAAAAACCACACTTAATAACTTACAATAGATTGCATGCAATGACTCACATTGCATATCGCATACCATAACAAGTGAGCGTGGAGAGTTAATAGGAATAATTCCAATAGAAAGTTTCTTTTTTCGGATTTTACTTCTACAGATCCGAATCATCCTTCAAGAACGGCTTGAAGGCACAACAAACTACTCTCTAATAAAGGTGTAGAACACAGAGGTTCAGGGTGTGGGTGCACCTTAGCGAGTGCAGACCCCCCATTCCTCAAATTTCTGGTCCTGACGAAAACCTAAGAATTACTAGAAAGGTTGAAACATGTTGACCACACACACATACCAACACTGATATCACTGGCCATTAATACCAGTTACGATATCTATTCACAGTTTTTAATCGTGCCAAGTGGCTTCATATTAAATTATTAGGAAGCACACCGCTGACACTTTTAATATATCACTTTTATTTTTCATCATTCACGTTTTCACACACCTATACACACGAAAACCCGCTCCGCTGGAATTCCAGGCGTTGAAGCACACCCTGGCGGCATTCGGCGGTCAGGGTGGGACCCAGATGATGAAGCATGTCACCAACCAGGTTGGTGAGTGATGGGTCTTTTTCCAAATAGGAAATTCTTTTGCCCCGAATTATTCCTTTCTCTATCTCTCCCCCTTCTTTTCGATTGAATTTTTTTCGACTGAATCTTTCTCCCTCCTTTGTTATATACTCATATCCAGACCGGGGGTTCGGGATTCTCATTACCCTCACTCTTTCTATTGTTTTTTGTGTATGCTTCTACCCATCTAGAAAACAAACAGACCATAACTAGAACATACCTCAGCCTGTTACAGGGAGGCATTTCAATGAAATCTACTTGCATTCTGGTAAAAGGCCCTCCTTCTCAACCTATTGTTCCTAGACTCACCACTGTCTTTCTTCCAGGGGTGTATTGCCGACATATAAGGCATCTCTGACAAAGACTTTCTGCTACAAGTCTAAATTTTGCATTGTACCAGGTCTGCTTGAAAGACCTTATCATTGCGTCTCTCCCTATGTGTCCCTGACCATGATACATCCGTGCCATGGCAGACATCATGCTATCAGGTATAACTGGTCTTCCATCCCGATAAACCCACACATGGTCCTTTTGCCTTGGTGCATATCCTGCTTTTACCCACTGCTTCATTTCCTCGTCTCCTGCTTCTTCCTGCAATTGCCTTACTTCTTCCCAGGTACCCACAATGTTAGTAAACATTAAGGTACAAGAACTCAGTTCCTTCGCCCGATTCACAGAATTCTGTTTACGTGCACAATATTGGGCCATATCATTGGCGTATTTGTCGGCAATATGATCGCCAGACTGACTGTGCAGCACACTTCACAACAGCCAATTGCTTAGGCAGCTGTATCACCTCAAGCAATTTCCCAACCACTTCAGCATTCTTGATGGGAGTTCCACTTGATGTCAAAAATCCTCTCTGTGGCCATATTTGGCCAAAATCATGCACCACACCAAAACCGAACTGACTGTCAGTTATCACAGTTACTCTCACATTCTTTCCAATCTTGCATGCTTTAGTCAAAGCATGGGTACTCACAAACTTTCTCTCGGGGGCCAAATTTACAGTGTGGTTTGTGGCAAAGGGCCGCACCGGTGGGGGTGGGGGCGGGGCTAGAGCAAAAAAAAACTATGACCATGAGGTTGAACACAGGCCCCTGCAGCGGATGCCTTCGTCCACTGAGCCACCAGACCCGGCATTCACACATCTCTATCTATCTGTCTATCTATCTAATCTATCTATCTATCTATCTATCTATCTATCTATCTATCTATCTATCTATCTATCTATCTATCTATCTATCTATCTATCTATCTATCTATCTATCTATCTATCTATCTATCTATCTATCTATCTATCTCTCTCGCTCTGTCTCCCTCCCTCCCTTTATCACTCTCTCTCCCTATCACTCTCCCTCTATCTGTCTCCCTCTCTCTATCTATCTATCTATCTATCTATCTATCTATCTATCTATCTATCTATCTATCTATCTATCTATCTATCTATCTATCTATCTATCTATCTATCTATCTATCTATCTATCTATCTATCTATCTATCTATCTATCTATCTATCTATCTATCTATCTCTCTCCCTCTGTCTCCCTCACTCTGTCTCCCTTTCTCTCTCCCTCGCTCCCTCTCTCTCTCTGTCTCCCTCCCTGTCTCCCTCCCTCTGTCTCTGCCTCCCTCCCTCTGTGTCTCCCTCCCTCTCTCTGTCTCCCTCCCTCTCTCTGTCTGCCTCCCTCTCTCTGTCTCAGTCCCTCCCTCCCTCCCTCTCCCTCCCTCTGTATGTCTCCCTCCCTCTTCTCTCCCTCCCTCTTCTCTCCCTCCCTCTTGTCTCCCTCCCTCTTGTCTCCCTCCCTCTGTCCCCATCCCTGTTTCCCTCCCTTTCTGTTTTCCTCCCTCTGTCTCCCTCACTCGGTTTGTTTCCCTCTCTCTGTCTCCCTCCCTCTCCCTCTCTCTCCTTCCCTCTCCCTGTCTCCCTCTCCCTCTCTCTCTCCCTCCCTCCCTCTATCTCTCTCTCTCCCTCTGTCTCACTCAGTGTTTGTCTCCCTCCCTCTCTGTCTCCCTCCCTCTCGCTCTCTCTCCCTCTGTCTCCCTCCCTCTCTCTGTCTCCCTCCCTCTCCCCGTCTCCCTCCCTCTCCCTCTCTCTCTCTCTCCCTCTCTCTCTCTCGCTCTCTCTCAATCAGTTTGTCTCTCTTTCTCTCTGTCTCCATCCCTCTCTGTCTCCCTCCCTCTCTCTCTGTCTCTCTCTCTCTCCCTCCCTCTGTCTCACTCACTCTGTTTGTCTCCCTCTCTCTTTGTCTCCCTCCCTCTCTCTCCCTCTGTTCTCCCTCTGTCTCCTTCCCTCCCTCTCCCTCTGTCTCCCTTCCTCTCCCTCTGTCTCCCTCTCTCTCTGTCTCTCCCTCTCTGTCTTCCGCTCTCTGTCTTCCCCCTCTCCCTCTCTCTCTCCCTCCCTCTGTCGCACTGTCTTCCTTCTGCTGTAAACTCACCCGCTGCTCTCACTAGCTGCTGCCCCCCACTCACCTCACCCTGCTTTCCCTGTCACCTCACCCCGCGCTGTGACAGCTTCCCTGGAACACACACAGCCGCCGCACTTAGCGCCCCTGCATCTCCACTCAAAAGCGCCCCTGCATCTCCATCTCAGAGCGTGGGTACAGTCCGTATCACTATAGTCGTGGGGCCGTAGGGGTACTGTCAGGCTGTCAGTAACGAAAGTACCTGGTGGTCACTAACCTCGGGAGTCAGCCGGCGGGAACGATGGTACGTAGATAGGTCCCTGCCTCTCCCTTGCGCAACCCCACGCAAAGGACTGCAAACACCAAAGCGTGAGGGGGCACCATGGGGAAAAAGGGAAATGAAGGAACTCTTGTGCTCACTGCGGGTTTTCAGTCATCGGAAAGGAAAGGGACTCTAGGATTAGCTCCCCTTGGGCATGCTGCAGAAAGGATGATACAAACAGAGAGCCATGTTAGGAAAGGAAACCAAATCTCTTCCCCTATCCCCCTGGGTTCAGCACTTACCAAAGGAGCTTCTTCTCTTGTGAAACAGTGCGAGTGCCACAAAGCTGTTACATACACAGCCAATTGCAGACTTCTGTTAGTTAACCCAGCATTGTTCTCTTTCCCTGCAATGTGTCCCCAGCGCTCACTGGAAGGCGCCGTAACGAAAGGTAACCAAAAGGAGCCCACCGAGATAGTTGACTTCACTATCGCGGATATGTCTGTTGACTCAGCGCGTTCCCAGTGCTTAATATTATAAAGTTCCACAGCAGCGAGGATTCAAGAAAGCCGCTCGACAGTTGTTCTCACTGTCGCGGATATGTCCGTGGGTGTAGTGCATCTGCACCTCCCCCCACGCATGCCTAAATACCTGTGATTGTAGCGTCTTTACTCCTAACGAAGGTCCAATAGGCGTCAATAATGGGATACCTCGAAGGACACGGGCTCGATGTCTTGCTTGGTGAAATCAGGTTTCTCGGAAGGGGTAGCGTGTGCGCTCATCCTCCAGCGGGGATCACCATCCGCTAAGTGCCGCTTCCTGAAACTGCCGGTGCGTTGTCAAGCCCCGCCCCCTTGTAAGGGGAGGGGCTTTATAGTCGTAATTACGTGAGCGGCGGAACTTCCTGCAGTCCGGTGTTTTAGTGTCTCAAGGCCTTCTGGGACTTGTAGTCAGGTTCCAGCGGCTTGTTTTGCTACGTGGAACCTGGCCATAGCAGGGAGTGCCGGCTTTCTTGCACACTCGTCCATGGACTCTCGCCAGGATCGTGACAGAACCCCCTCTCAAGGGCCACCGTCTCGGCGGTTGTCCTGGTTTACTAGGGAAACTGGCATGAAACTGTTCTAGTAGCTTGGGGCAGTGAAGGTTGAAAGCTGGTTCCCAGGTCCTCTCCTCCACCCCATACCCTTTCCAATCTACCAGGTACTGCACTCGTCCTCTTACTAGCCGGGAATCTAACAGGGCGTGCACTTCATATTCCTCTTGCCCGTCCACTTCTAAGGGCAAGGGAGTTGAGGGCAGTCTCATACTTGCAGGACAGGGCCGGAGTAGGGAGACATGAAAAACGTGATGTATGTTCCAGGAGGAGGGTAAGCACAGTCTCACTGCTACCGGGTTAAGGACCCGTTCAATGCTATACGGACCTACGTATTTGGGAGCGAGTTTACCCACCCCTTTGAGACGTAGATTCTTTGTGGCCAACCACACCTTGTCCCCCACTTGATATTCGGGTTCTGGAGCTCTCTTTTTGTCTGCATAAAGTTTTTGTTGTCCCTGTGCGGCCTCTAAGTGTTGCCTTGCCTCTTTTAGTATGGTTCTAAGGTGAGAATGGTGTTCTTGTATTGTAGGGTGTTTGGTGACCACAGGTCAATCGAACGGGAGCATGTTAGGGTGGAAACCGTACAGACAAAAGAAAGGGGAACACCTCAATGTGACATGGTCTGCGTTATTGTATGCGAATTCTGCCAACCTGATCAAAGGGTACCAGTCTATGGTGTTCTGGAGGGTAAAACATCGTAGATACTGTTCTAGCGACTGGTTGAGTCTTTCTGTTTTACCATCCGTTTGAGGGTGGTAACTCGTGGATAAGCGGGCTTCCATTTTCATCGACTCGTGAGGTGAATTGGCTTCCTCGGTCTGTTATAAGCACTCTGGGCACTCCGTGAGCACGCACCACGTGTTGCAGGAATACCAGAGCCAATTCACCGGATGTAGGAAGTCTTTTGAGAGGGATGAAGTGTCCCATTTTTGTCAGATGGTCGACTACCACTAATACGGTGGTATAACCCTCACAAGGTGGCATCTCAACTATGAAATCCAGGGACACCGTGTGCCATGGGGTTGGTGGGATGGGGATTGGACGTAACAGCCCCATGGGTTTGGAATGACTGACCTTGCTCTGTGCGCAAACAGCACAATTCTTCAGATACTCCTTGGCGTCAGTCCTTAATGAGGGCCACCAGAAGGATCTTTCCAGGTCGGCTATTGTTTTGTGTTCTCCTAGATAACCTCCCAACGTTGAATCATGTATCCAGGCCATCGCTTGCTGCTGTAGGGACTGCTGGGGAACGTACAGGGCCTGTTCATGAAACAGCAAATCTCCCTTCCTGATTTTGTGCTCTGGGTTTTCTTGTATCCAGGCTTGGCCATTCAGTTTTGCCACGGATGTCCTTACATCCTGGATGAATTCTTCCGATAAGGTCGATGCAAGAGTTTGATGGGGAAAAGCGTTCTCAGGGAGAATGGAAGGTGGTGCAGGTGGTACACTCTTCTCCCTGTCTGCAGGTTCCTCCATACGGGACAATGCATCGGCTTTGCCGTTCTGGGGTCCAGGCCGATACTTTATAAGGAAATCAAAATCTGAGAAAAACAGGGACCAGCGCAGCTGACGCGGTGTGAGGGCTCTGGCGGATTTAAAAAATAAGAGATTGTGGTGATCTGTGTACATTTCAATTGTGTGACTAGCACCCAGAAGATAGTGTCTCCACTCCTCACACGCCCGTTTGATGGCTAACAGTTCTTTATCCGTGATGGAGTAGTTCACCTCGCTAGGGGAAAGCTTCTTCGAGTAGTACGCTACGGGATGGAGTTGTCCAGTGCTGGGGTGCCTTTGGGACAGCACTCCACCTATGGCGTATTGTGACGCATCGGTTTCCACCACAAACGGTAGGTCAGGGTTTGGGTGGAGCAGGATTGGAGCCTGAGTGAAGCGATTCCTCAGTTCTTGAAAGGAGTGGTCTGCCTCTTGGTCCCTGTTAGACCCGGCCTCGTAGCATGGCTCTTCCTGTCCTCGCACTACCTAACCTGGTACCTGGGACCCCAAGCACACGGCCCAGCCGATCCGTCCCACCAGAACACACACACGCGACCCGGGCATCCCCGTCCATGGCCTCTCTCCTTTCGGCCACCCCGGGCACGCGTGCCCACTTCATGCACCAAGATGGCCGCCCGGCCCCAGCACAACCCGGGCCTAGAGGCGCCACTCCGGCTGGAGGACATCACGCTTCCAGGGGATGAGAGAGGGAGGAGCCGTTTCTATCGCACCTCTGAACTCCCCTGGGACGATGGGTTTCGATCGGCCCTCCGGCCTCCCTGAGGGCTGGCTCCACGCCTGCTTGGTGTCTGGGACTCCTCCCGACCCGGCCCTGAAAGGATCAAAAGACAATGGCAGGAAACCTCGACAAGCGACCCCCAGGTGACAAGACCCCTGCCTGCACAGACTCCGGACATCAAAGAGGGGTCGACCTATAACAAGGGGTGCTCTGGGACTGTCCGGCAGATTCGCCTTGGAACATCTGAGCCCTGCTGATTGACTCACGGCTCCCTGAAGATCGTAAGACCTCCAAACTTGTGCTTGAGCCCTGCTGAGTGACTCGCGGCTCCCTGAAGGTCGTAAGACCTCCGAACTTGTGCTTGAGCCCTGCTGAGTGACTCGCGGCTCCCTGAAGATCGTAAGACCTCCGAACTTGCGCCTGAGCCTGCTGAGTGACTCGCGGCTCCCTGAAGATCGTAAGACCTCCGAACTTGTGCTTGAGCCCTGCTGAGTGACTCGCGGCTCCCTGAAGATCGTAAGACCTCCGAACTTGTGCTTGAGCCTGCTGAGTGACTCGCGGCTCCCCCAGACTCTCTTTGGTCCCGCCGGACCCCACGATGACAAGCGTATCCCCCGGCTTGAGGATTGTGAGCTGTGCGCCGGGTACGCTCCTGCAGTTGCTCCATATTCCCCCCAAAGACTGTCCCGCTACCTCCTACCCCCGCCAAGACTCTGTGAGCCCACGCTCTGCTTGTAAATATCTGCCTTGCTGATCATAAAGATCCTACCACTTCGATTTGATAAAGCTTGAATCCTAAGAACCCTCGGTGTGGTGTCTCTTTGTCGTGTGGTGCCGAGTGTACGATCCTAGATACGAGATTCCTCCCCTGCGGAGTCTCCCGCCAGTGCCCGGCTACGATACTTTGAGGGTGGGTCTCAGGACAGCCAGGGCCCCCTCCGGGCCCCTCTGAGGTCGCCTTCTAACATTGGTGGCAAGCGACGGGATTCGGGCCCATAACCTAGAGATCGTACCGTGACCGACTGACGCACTACCGACAAAGATGGCAGAAGGAAGCGCCATGAGCCCCGCAGAAACCAACACCAACAGGGTGTTCCAGGTGGAACAACTAGAAGAATACACGCACAAAGAACTGAAGCAATTCTGCAAAGAACTTAAAATCGCTACCACAGGTCTCAACACCAAAGAAGATTTGCAGAAAGCACTGAAAGCTTGGGTGGATGCCGGGGCCTCCCGCCCAGAAGGCATGGGGGAGCGACACGACGAAGCAGAACCCCCCCAAGGCGAAAGCGGCAGCAATCAGGTGCGAGGCTTCGTGCCAGACGGGGGCCTTTCCCCGGAAGAACTCGCAGACAGAGAGAGAAGTCGCAATCACGAACTCGAGTTAACCAAACTCAAAATCGAAGGCGAATTGAAATTAGCGGAAAAAAAGCTAGCAGTAGAACAAATGCGCGTACAAGGCGAATTGGAAGAGAAGAAGCTCCAACGGGAGCACGAAGGAAGGAAGCTCCAACTAGAGCACGAACGCAGCTTGAAGGAGATCGAGCTCAAAGCCAGAAACGAGGAAGGGAGGCCCCCGGGGAACCGAGAGGCGGCCTCCCCGGCGGAACCGAAGGTCCACATCCCCAAGGACGTGGTCAAAGAATATTATAAAAATGATGACATTCAACAATGGTTCAGGGCCTACGAGGTCGCCATGACCTCTCATCGGGTCCCGCAGAAGGACTGGGGGGCAGGGCTGTGGGGACGGTTTCTGAGCGAAGGAAGGGACACCCTGCTTGACCTACCCATCTCCCTGCAGACCTCCTACAGCCACATGAAAGAGGCTCTCCTCACCAGGTACGGCCTCACCCCAGAGATGTACCGCCAGCGATTCCGGGACTGCAGGAAGATCCCGGGCACCACCTGGGTGGAGTATGTAAACTTTTTCAGTCGGGCCTTCGATGGGTGGATCAAGGGCAGCAAGGTCACCACCCTCGAGGAACTCACCGACCTCATGTTGTGGGAACACCTGGCTGCGAACTGCTTTGTGGAACTACGCCAGCATCTGCTCGACAGCAAACTCACCGATCCCAGGAAGCTGGCTGTGGAAGCAGACCGCTGGACCAACACCCGGGTCCCCCGGAGCATTGTAGGAGAATACCCCCGAGCCAGTCAGGGACCACCCCGCCAGAGAGGGGGAGGGAACCAGGGAGGGCAGAGAGAGTCCCAGTCGAGTCCCCTGAAGACCCAACCTCCACCTTTCCCGGCGCCCCCCCCACCAGTCTCCGGACCCCCCGGGAGACGGGGGCACCGGGTAACCATCACTTGTTTCCGTTGTCAGAAGCCCGGGCACTACGCCAATGACCCGGAGTGCCCCATGGCCCCCCAGGTCCCCCCTGCTGCAAACCCTGCTAGACAGATAGCCAACGTAGCCCTGGGGGAGGAGGTTGAGGACACCGGGGAGTGGGAACCCGCAGCTATGGCCCTAGTTTCCCTGGGAGATAGAGAGATGGTCCCTGGTAGCCTCCTGCCCTCCAACACGAAGAAGTACGGGCAGCTCGTCAAGATCAATGGCCACCAAATAGAAGCCCTGCGAGACACCGGGGCCAGCATCACCGGTGTCCTCAGGCACTTAGTCCCCGAGGAGCAGATCCTACCCAACGTCTTTTGCCCCGTAATTTCCGCAGATAATAGAGAGAGTATGTGCCAGGTAGCCCTGGTGCCATTTGAGTGGGGAGGGGTGATAGGTAAACTGAGGGTTGCCGTAAGAACCTCCCAGCCGGTCGACTGCCTCTTAGGGAACGACCTGGAGAGTTCTCCCTGGAAGTACGTCGAGCGCAAGGCCCACCTAGGAATGATGGGACTCCCCGAGTGGGTGTGCGCCACCACCCGATCTATGTCCGCCCGACTCACCCCCCTGGGGGAAGTCGTGGACACCCCGACCGAGGAAGTCAGAGCAGTCCCCGCCGAGGGTCCTCCCGTCCCCCCATCGGGAGGGTCAGTCGCCAGCGACGAACCCTCACCGTCCGACACCACCCCGGTCCCCGAGTTAGGCGATCTGGCCGAATTGGCCCCGTGGCGCCACGAGGGCGGGCCCACCCGGGAGGAGTTCTGCCGGGAGCAAGCCACCTGTCCTTCCCTGGTCGGACTGCGGCACCAGGCCGAGGGCCAAGCCGCAGGCGACCAAACCGGAACGCACCGAGTTTATTGGGAAAATAACCTCTTGTACAGTGAGCAGAAGTCGGTGGAGCTAGGATCCGGCCGGGTGCTGGTGGTACCCCTACGCTTCCGAGACTTCCTCCTGGGCTTGGCCCACGACGTCCCCCTCGCCGGCCACCTGGGTCAGGACAAGACCTACAGCCGTCTCGTGACTCACTTTTTCTGGCCTAGGATGAAAGCAGCTGTAGAAGCCCACTGCAAGTCCTGTCCCACGTGCCAGGCTAGTGGGAAGAGTGGGGGGAAGCGCAAGGCTCCCCTCCAACCCTTCCCGGTCATCAGTACCCCATTCGAACGAGTCGGGATCGACATCGTGGGGCCCCTGGATCCCCCCACCTCCCAAGGTCACCGTTTCATCCTGGTCCTAGTGGATCACGCCACCCGATACCCTGAGGCGATCCCCCTACGCACCGTCACGGCTCCCGTGGTGGGCCGAGCCCTGATGGGGATCTTTTCCCGGGTGGGTTTTCCCCGCGAGGTCGTGAGCGATCGCGGCACTAATTTTATCTCAAAATACATGACGTCCCTGTGGCAACAATGTGGAGTGTCCTATAAGTTCACCACCCCGTACCATCCCCAAGGGAACGGCCTAGTAGAAAGGTTTAACCGGACTCTGAAAGGGATGATCAACGGCCTAGAAGAACCTCTCCGGCGTAAGTAGGACGTCCTGCTCCCCTGCCTCCTGTTCGCTTACCGGGAAGTCCCACAGAAATCCTTGGGGTTCAGCCCGTTTGAATTACTATATGGACACCCCGACCGAGGTCCCCTCAGCTTAGTTAAGGAAGGGTGGGAGGCAGCACCCCAGACCACCCCACGAGATGTGTTCCAATACGTTCTGGCCCTCCGGAACCAGACCAGGAAGTTCCGAGAGCTGGCCGAGGCCAACCTGGAGGCAAGCCAAGAAGAGATGAAGCGCTGGTACGACCAGAATGCCACTCTGGTCGAGTTCCAGCCGGGCCAGCAGGTATGGGTCATGGCCCCCGTGAAGCCTGGCGCCCTCCAGGACAAGTGGACCGGGCCCTTCAAAGTGATTGAGCGGAAGAGTCCAGTCACGTACTTGGTGGACGTCCAGTCGCCCCGGAATCCCCTGCGGGTCCTACACGTGAACCGCCTCAAGCCTCACTTCGTGCGGACAGAACTGAGCCTCCTGCTGGCCACCGATGACGGGGCCGAAGATGAGTCCGATCCCCTCCCGGACCTCCTGTGTGTCAGGGAGAAGGATGGCTCCGTGGAAGGAGTGAACCTCTCCCCATCCCTCACTGACCAGCAACAAGCGGACTGTCGCCAGCTCCTAGGACAATTCTCCGACCTCTTCTCCCTGATCCCCCGAGTCACCGACTGGTGTGTCCATGACGTGGACACCGGGGAAAGCCCGCCAGTAAGACACCGAGCCTACCGAGTCCCTGAACGGGTCCGGTCCTGCATTCAAGCTGAAGTCTCGAAGATGTTGACCCTGGGGGTGATCGAGCCATCCGATAGTCCCTGGGCCAGCCCCGTGGTCCTAGTTCCGAAGGCAGCGGCCCCCGGTGTCGCCCCCGAGCTCCGATTCTGCGTGGACTACCGGGGGCTCAATGACGTCACCCGGGCCGATGCCCACCCCATTCCCCGAGCCGACGAGCTCATTGACCGACTCGGGGCGGCCCGGTTCCTCAGCACATTCGACCTCACCTGCCGATACTGGCAGATTGCTCTCACAGAGGAAGCCAAGGAGCGGTCCGCCTTCTCCACCCCAGATGGGCATTATCGCTTCCGCGTAATGCCCTTCGGAATGAAAAATGCCCCGGCCACCTTCCAGCGACCGGTGAATAGGGTCCTGGCCGGGATGGAACAGTTCAGTGCGGCCTATCTAGACGACATCGCCGTTTTCAGTTCCGGATGGAGTGAGCACCTCCAGCACCTCCGGAGAGTGCTAACCGCCCTGCGCCAGGCAGGCCTCACAGTAAAAGCCAGAAAGTGCCAGATTGGGCAAGGATCAGTAGTCTACCTGGGGCACCAGGTCGGGAGCGGTCAGGTCGCCCCTCTACAGCCGAAGATCGACGCCATCCTAGCCTGGGAACCACCCACCACCCAAACGGAGGTCCGAGCCTTCCTGGGCCTCACTGGCTACTACCGAAGATTCATCCGGGGGTATGGCAGCCTGGTTGGCCCCCTCACCGAACTCACAACCAAAAAACAGCCCAAGAGGGTGCAGTGGACGACTGCCTGCCAGGAAGCGTTCGATGCCCTAAAGAAGGCCATGTGCACGGCCCCCGTCCTCCAGGCTCCCGACTACTCCAAGGAGTTTGTAGTCCAGACCGATGCCTCCGAGCATGGCATTGGAGCCGTCCTGTCCCAGGTGAATGACCAAGGCCTAGACCAGCCCATCGCCTTCCTCAGCCAGCGGCTGTTGCCCAGAGAACAGAGGTGGAGCACCATTGAGCGCGAAGCATTTGCCGTAGTCTGGGCCCTCAAGAAGCTGCGCCCTTACCTGTTTGGCACCCATTTCAAAGTCCAAACCGACCATCGGCCCTTGCGATGGCTCATGCAGATGCGAGGAGAAAACCCCAAGCTACTGCGGTGGTCAATCTCCCTCCAGGGGATGGATTTCACCGTAGAACATCGCCCTGGTACGGACCACGCCAACGCTGACGGCCTCTCCTGGTTCTTCCGCCTCAGCGAAGAGAACCCCCCAAGATGATGGGTAGTTCTCTCCGGCTTTCAGCTGGGGGGGACGCGTGTTAGACCCGGCCTCGTAGCATGGCTCTTCCTGTCCTCGCAATACCTAACCTGGTACCTGGGACCCCAAGCACACGGCCCAGCCGATCCTTCCCACCAGAACACACACACGCGACCCGGGCATCCCCGTCCATGGCCTCTCTCCTTTCGGCCACCCCGGGCACGCGTGCCCACTTCATGCACCAAGATGGCCACCCGGCCCCAGCACAACCCGGGCCTAGAGGCGCCACTCCGGCTGGAGGACATCACGCTTCCAGGGGATGAGAGAGGGAGGAGCCGTTTCTATCGCACCTCTGAACTCCCCTGGGACGATGGGTTTCGATCGGCCCTCCGGCCTCCCTGAGGGCTGGCTCCACGCCTGCTGGGTGTCTGGGACTCCTCCCGACCCGGCCCTGAAAGGATCAAAAGACAATGGCAGGAAACCTCGACAAGCGACCCCCAGGTGACAAGACCCCTGCCTCCACAGACTCCGGACATCAAAGAGGGGTCGACCTATAACAAGGGGTGCTCTGGGACTGTCCGGCAGATTCGCCTTGGAACATCTGAGCCCTGCTGGGTGACTCGCGGCTCCCTGAAGATCGTAAGACTTCCGAACTTGTGCTTGAGCCCTGCTGAGTGACTCGCGGCTCCCTGAAGGTCGTAAGACCTCCGAACTTGTGCTTGAGCCCTGCTGAGTGACTCGCGGCTCCCTGAAGATCGTAAGACCTCCGAACTTGCGCCTGAGCCTGCTGAGTGACTCGCGGCTCCCTGAAGATCGTAAGACCTCCGAACTTGTGCTTGAGCCCTGCTGAGTGATTCGCGGCTCCCTGAAGATCGTAAGACCTCCGAACTTGTGCTTGAGCCTGCTGAGTGACTCGCGGCTCCCCCAGACTCTCTTTGGTCCCGCCGGACCCCACGACGACAAGCGTATCCCCCGGCTCGAGGATTGTGAGCTGTGCGCCGGGTACGCTCCTGCAGTTGATCCCTATCCCCCCAAAGACTGTCCCGCTACCTCCTACCCCCGCCAAGACTCTGTGAGCCCACGCTCTGCTTGTAAATATCTGCTTTGCTGATCATAAAGATCCTACCACTTCGATTTGATAAAGCTTGAATCCTAAGAACCCTCGGTGTGATGTCTCTTTGTCGTGTGGTGCCGAGTGTACGATCCTAGATACGAGATTCCTCCCCTGCGGAGTCTCCCGCCAGTGCCCGGCTACGATACTTTGAGGGTGGATCTCAGGACAGCCAGGGCCCCCTCTGGGCCCCTCTGAGGTCGCCTTCTAACAGTCCCAGACAAACGGAGTGTTCTTTCGTAATAGACGGGATATGGGGTGTATCACCTTGGAGAAGTCTTTTATGAAGCGCCGATAATAATTGGCAAATCCAAGAAACCATTGCACCGCTTTGACATGACTCAGGGCCTTCCATGAAGTGATCGCTTCCACCTTGGTTGTGTCCATTTGGAATCCCTGGGCATTGATGATGTAACCTAGGAAGGCTACTTCTCTCACATGAAATAAGCATTTTTCAAGCTTGGCGTATAAGGAATGCTGTTGAAGGCGATCCAATACGGCTCGCACGTGAGTTACATGTTCTTGGGGAGAAGACGAATAGATGAGTATATCGTCAATATACACAATGCAAAAAGTGTCTAATAGACCCCGGAGGACCTCATCCATGAAGAACTGGAACGCCGCCGGGGCATTGCACAATCCAAAGGGCATCACTTGGTACTCGTAGAGCCCAAACTTGGTTCGAAATGCCGTTTTCCATTCATCGCCCGATTTGACACGTACCAAATGATACGCACCTCGTAAATCTAGTTTGGTGAATATTTGTGCGCCCTTCAGTTGGTCTAGTAACACGGGGATCAAGGGCAGAGGATATCGTTTTTTAATCGTTATTTTGTTGATGGCTCTGTAATCTATACAGGCTCTCAACTCATCACAGTCCTTTTTAGTAATAAAGAAGAGGGGAGAAGAGGCGGGTGATGAGGAATGCCTGATAAATCCGGACGCTAAATTCTCCTCTAAGTACTTTTTTAGGTATCGTGTCTCAGACTCGGTAAGGGCATACACCCGACTACAGGGGATGTCCGCCCCAGGTTGGAGGTCTATGCGGCAATCGAACGTCCAGTGGGGTGGTAATCGCATCGCCGTTCGCTTATCAAACACGGGTTGGTAATCCAGATAAGCATCGGGTAGGGTAGTGGAACAGCAATATTCGGGCTCTTCCCTACCTTCAGCGAGAAGACTTGCTTGGGTCCTGGAGAGGCTGCCCCACCGGAGGGACTGCAGGGTGCAGTGGTCCTTGTAATGATCAGAGGTTAGGGATATGGTGCGGTCCGCCCATCGGACCACAGGGTCGTGCAGAGACAATCAAGGCATGCCCAAAATCAAGCGGAAGTGAGGGGCATCAATTAGGTCGAACTGTATGATTTCATAGTGGTTTTCCCCCACTCTCATCTTAAGGGGAATAGTGTGGTGCCTGACTGGTCCAGACGTCAAAGGTTTCCCTTCCACAGCCTTCACTATCTCTGGCGTCGTCTTGTTTTCATAGGGCACCCCAATCCTACGGGCGTATTGTTGATCTATGAAATTCCCTGTTGCGCCGGAATCCAAAAGGGCAGACACGCCGAGAGGGTGGTTGTCAGTGACCCATATACTGACGTTCACATTAATGTGAGCCACTGAAGGTTGAATGGTATTCGCAAGTGTTAGGGGGATTCTTGGTGTTCCAGAACCCAAGGCAGAGATCCCTTCCTGGCTTGGGCTTTCTAGTTTTCCGATTCAGGTGACGAGGTAACCGCTTGTATCCGAGAGGTGTTCGGCCGTTCGGGTGCCTTCGTTCTAGCTCGACATTTTCTAATGAAGTGACCACTTTTTCCACAGTAGAGACAGAGCTTTTGCTGCCGCCGTTTTTCCCTTTCTTCAGTGGTGAGCGGGCCACGCATCCCTCCGATTTGCATTGGTTCGCTTCCGTCGGGATTCTTAAGGCGTTCTTCAGGGACCGTCTTAATTCTGGGGAAAAGGAGGCGTGCCTCGCCTCGAGCTTTATCCCCCTTCCTTTCTTGCAAACGATGCTCCAGCTGTACGGTGAGATCTATCAGTTCTTCGCAGGTTTGTGGTAACTGCACGACTTGGGTTAAAACATCCTTTAAGTCTCCTCGCAGTCCTTGGTAGAACAGGGTGGTATGTTTCTTGTTGGGCCAGTCAGTTTCCACCAGGAGTCGGTTAAAGGTGGTTATGTAGGATAGCAGATCCTGTGACCCCTGCCGGAGGGTTAGCAGTTCCCGGTCCAACGACATCATGTGCGACTTGCGATCGAACAGCTTCCTCATTTCTGTGCAGAAGTCTTGGAAATTGTGTAGTACCGGATTGTTTCTTTCCATCAAAGGGATGGTCCAGCTAGCCGCGTTGCCCCCCATGTATGACATCATAAAGGAGGTTTTTGCTGTGTGCTCTTGCAACACTGTCGGCTTACAGAGGAAATGTAGCCTACATTGATTGAGAAACGTCTCAAACTTTTTGGGGTCCTCATAAAAACGTTCAGGGGATGCTAATGGAATGCTATGGTTCTGGATGACGTGGACTGTGGGTGCAGAATCATGGGAAGGATGGGTTGCTGTGGGCGCAGAGAAGAACCCCACCCCAGAGGAACCACTCCCCAATGTCGGGGGCATAGGTGACAAGGGGGGGGAAGAGTCCAGTCCTTGATATAAGACCTCTTCCCGGGGCCCTGTCTAGCAATACCTGCGACCTCTCTGCGCAAGGTACTCATCTCTTTTTTCATCTCCTGTATACTTGGGCTTGACAATCTGTCAGGCTGTCAGTAACGAAAGTATCTGGTGGCCACTAACCTCGGGAGTCAGCCGGCGGGAACGATGGTACGTAGATAGGTCCCTGCCTCTCCCGTGCGCAACCCCACGCAAAGGACTGCAAACACCAAAGCGTAAGGGGGCACCACGGGGGAAAAAGGGAAATGAAGGAACTCTTGTGCTCACTGCGGGTTTTCAGTCATCGGAAAGGGAAGGGACTCTAGGATTAGCTCCCCTTGGGCATGCTGCAGAAAGGATGATACAAACCGATAGCCATGTTAGGAAAGGAAACCAAAACTCTTCCCCTATCCCCCTGGGTTCAGCACTTACCAAAGGAGCTTCTTCTCTTATGAAACAGTGCGAGTGCCACGAAGCTGTTACATACACAGCCAATTGCAGACTTCTGTTAGTTAACCCAGCATTGTTCTCTTTCCCTGCAATGTGTCCCCAGCGCTCACTGGAAGGCGCCGTAACGAAAGGTAACCGAAAGGAGCCGACCGAGATAGTTGACTTCACTATCGCGGATATGTCTGATACAAAGTTCCACAGCAGCGAGGATTCAAGAAAGCCGCTCGACAGTTGTTCTCACTGTCGCGGCTATGTCCGTGGGTGTAGTGCGTCTGCACCTCCCCCCACGCATGCCTAAATACCTGTGATTGTAGCGTCTTTATTCCTAACGAAGGTCCGATAGGCGTCAATAACGGGACACCTCGAAGGACACGGGCTCGATGTCTTGCTTGGTGAAATCAGGTTTCTCGGAAGGGGTAGCGTGCGCTCGTCCTCCAGCGGGGATCACCATCCGCTAAGCGCCGCTTCCTGAAACTGCTGGTGCGTTGTCAAGCCCTGCCCCCTTGGAAGGGGAGGGGCTTTATAGTCGTAATTACGTGAGTGGCGGAACTTCCTGCAGTCCGGTGCTCAGTGTCTCAAGGCCTTCTGGGACTTGTAGTCAGGTTCCAGCGGCTCGTTTTGCTACGCGGAACCTGGCCATAGCAGGGAGTGCCGGCTTTATTGCACACTCGTCCATGGACTCTCACCAGGATCATGACAGGTACGCATGGTACGGACCGTACACACGCTCTTGCAGCGTGTGTACGGGCCGTACCACGCGTACCCCTACGGCCCCTGTACGGACTGTACCCACGCCTTCAGAGCGTGGGTACGTGCTGTACCAGGCATACCCCTACGGCCCCTGTACGGACCGTACCCACGCCCTCAGAGCGTGGGTACGGTCCGTATCATTATAGTCGTGGTGCCGTAGGAGTACGCCTGGTACGGGCCGTACCCACGCTCTCAGAGCGGGGGTACGGGCCGTCCCACGCGTACTCCTACGCCAACACTACTCCAGTGATACAGGCCGTACACACGCTCTCAGAGCGTGTGTACGGGCCGTACCACGCGTACTCCTACGGCACCAGTACATTTGGGATACAATGTTGGCTTACGGCCTGGTGCAGCATGTTACCTTCATATTGGGGTGTGTTTATGTCCAGGACAGCAGTGTACTGCACCAAGGGGGTGGGTGGGTGGCTGCAAAGGAATACCAGCAGTGGGCAGAGACATGGGGGTGGGTGCAGAGGTATACCAGCAGTGGGCAGAGATATGGGGGTGGGTGCATATCACTACCAGCAGTGGGCAGAGACATAGGGGTGGGTGCAGAGGAATACCAGCAGTGGGCAGAGCCATGTGAGGGGTGGCTGCAGAGGACTCCCAGCAGTGGGCAGAGACATGGGGGTGGGTGCAGAGGAATGCCAGCAGTGGGCAGAGACATGGGGGTGGGTGCAGAGGACTCCCAGCAGTGGGCAGAGACATGTGAGGGGAGGCTGCAGAGGAATACCAGCAGTGGGCAGAGATATGGGGGTGGGTGCATATCACTCCCAGCAGTGGGTAGAGGCATGGGGGTGGGTGCAGAGGAGTACCAGCAGTGGGCAGAGACATGTGAGAGGTGGGTGCAGAGGAATACCAGCAGTGGGCAGAGACATGTGAGGGGTGGGTGCAGAGGAATACCAGCAGTGGGCAGAGATATGGGGGTGGGTGCATATCACTCCCAGCAGTGGGCAGAGACATGGGGGTGGGTGCAGAGGAATACCAGCAGTGGGCAGAGACATGGGGGTGGCTGCAGAGGAATACCACCAGTGGGCAGAGACATGGGGGTAAGTGCATATCTCTCCCAGCAGTGGGCAGAGGCATGGGGGTGGGTGCATATCACTCCCAGCAGTGGGCAGAGACATGGGGGTGGGGCAGAGGAATACCAGCAGTGGGCAGAGACATGGGGGTGGGTGCAGAGGACTCCCAGCAGTGGGCAGAGACGTGGGGGTGGGTGCAGAGGAATACCAGCAGTGGGCAGAGACATGTGAGGGGTGGCTGCAGAGGACTCACAGCAGTGCCCAGAGATATGTGAGGGGTGGCTGCAGAGGACTCCCAGCAGTGGGCAGAGACATGGGGGTGGGTGCATATCACTACCAGCAGTGGGCAGAGACATAGGGGTGGGTGCAGAGGAATACCAGCAGTGGACAGAGACATGGTGGTGGGTGCAGAGGTATACCAGCAGTGGGCAGAGATATGGGGGTGGGTGCATATCACTACCAGCAGTGGGCAGAGACATAGGGGTGGGTGCAGAGGAATACTAGCAGTGGGCAGAGCCATGTGAGGGGTGGCTGCAGAGGACTCCCAGCAGTGGGCAGAGACATGGGGGTGGGTGCAGAGGAATGCCAGCAGTGGGCAGAGACATGGGGGTGGGTGCAGTGGACTCCCAGCAGTGGGCAGAGACATGTGAGGGGAGGCTGCAGAGGAATACCAGCAGTGGGCAGAGATATGGGGGTGGGTGCATATCACTCCCAGCAGTGGGCAGAGGCATGGGGGTGGGTGCAGAGGAGTACCAGCAGTGGGCAGAGACATGTGAGAGGTGGGTGCAGAGGAATAGCAGCAGTGGGCAGAGACATGTGAGGGGTGGGTGCAGAGGAATACCAGCAGTGGGCAGAGATATGGGGGTGGGTGCATATCACTCCCAGCAGTGGGCAGAGACATGGGGGTGGGTGCAGAGGAATACCAGCAGTGAGCAGAGACATGGGGGTGGCTGCAGAGGAATACCAGCAGTGGGCAGAGACATGGGGGTGGGTGCATATCTCTCCCAGCAGTGGGCAGAGGCATGGGGGTGGGTGCATATCACTCCCAGCAGTGGGCAGAGACATGGGGGTGGGTGCAGAGGAATACCAGCAGTGGGCAGAGACATGGGGGTGGGTGCAGAGGACTCCCAGCAGTGGGCAGAGACGTGGGGGTGGGTGCAGAGGAATACCAGCAGTGGGCAGAGACATGTGAGGGGTGGCTGCAGAGGACTCCCAGCAGTGCCCAGAGATATGTGAGGGGTGGCTGCAGAGGACTCCCAGCAGTGGGCAGAGACATGGGGGTGGGTGCATATCACTACCAGCAGTGGATATAGACATGGGTGGGTGTACATCATTATCAGATGCCCACAACTACATGGGTGTATGTACGCATCCCTAAGTTTGGACTATGATGATAGTGCCGTTACAACACATCACTGACAGCAGGGTCCCACTCCCAGGAAGATGGATGTCTTTCCCCCAAAGCATGACACACCACATGTGGGTGTGAGGACAAATAACACATGCATACCCACCCATGGTAGATGCAGCACAATACCACTCCTGAGATCAGGCCACAAGACTGTATAGTCATGTAACTGCACACAAAACTAAGAGAGCCAAAGGGAACACACACTGTCATGCACATCCCAGGACTGATAGGAATGTACAGGTGCTGAGCCAGCCACCAAGATGTTGCCTCTCATGGAAGGAATAGGGTGGAATTCCCACAAATACAATGCCCACAATTGTCAGTCAGGTGCCCAAATACCCTGCATAACAAGTACCATTTGTGTGCTAGGCCGGGATTACACACATGCATAGTGCTGAAAAGGGAGAATTTCTCAATGAATGCATTTCGACATACTCAATACACAAGTACAGTAACTACCAAGGATGGCACAGACGATGCAGCCTGAGACATCGGTGAGCAGGCATGGCCATAGTTGAAGGGATCCGTCACCAACAAAGGAAATGTAGACACAGGTCAGCACAACAATTGTGCAACTCTTTGCAGGGAAGATGTCAGGTGCCACAGAGGAAGGAACACTCCTTGGGACAATGTCTCCAATCCAAAGTAACACACACTAACAATGATTCTTAGCAGAGACATTGTAATGTCACACAGATACCATGGTCAACCTCATGACCATCAGAATAAAACATTTCTCAGAACCATAACTCATCACCACAACCCCAATTTATGGAGCCTCAGCACCAACATTAATTACCTGCAATGCAATAGTGTCAAAATGAAAATAAAATGCTTTATTCAGCAGAAACAAAAGTGGCTTTAAATAACAATATTTACAAATGCCATATGGCAAGTCCATGTCAGAAGTCCATGGGGGGGGACACATGGGAGAGTTTCCCCCTAGCTTGCCTGCACACTGGAACCCTCAGGTTCGTCGACCGGGGGGGCATCATGTGGGGAAGGCATAGGCACCGCAGGGACAGGGAGGGGGAAGGGTAGGTGTGGTGGGTGCAGGGGTGGACGTGTCCAACACAGGGGGGGTGGCAGCGCCAAAGGTGGGGGTCAGCTCTGCGCTGCACACCGCAGCCAGTGCGTCCAGGGTAGCCCCTGCACCACAGGATTGCCCAGGGTCAAGGGAGGGTGTGGTGGGCGCGGAATGGGGCGCAGCGTTCATGGGGGAGGGGGTTGAAGTGGTAGGGGACTCAACTCCCCTGCCTGGGGACTTCCTCGCCCGCTTGTGTGGTGGTGGCTCAGCGGGGGCGAGGTCCAGCCCAGCCAGAAACAGCTGCTGGGGTGACCGTTTGGCAGGGGAGCCAAGGGGAGTGGTTGTGGAGGGACAGGGTTGTGAGGCCTGCGGACTCCGACTGTGGCTGCGTGTATGTCTTTTAGTCCCCGACCCTGTGGGTGTGCCTACCTCCCCCTGAGTGTGCGTGCCAGGAGGTGTGCACTTGCCCTTCATTGGTGGTGTGCTGCCTGTGTCTGGTGGGGTGCGTGTGTGGGAATGTCTGGGTGTGCTTGGGACAGGTATGGGAGAGGGAAGTGTGGATGGGGCTGGGGTAGGGGGGGACGGAGCGCTGCAGGAGACTCACTGCTGCCGTCAGGGAAGAGTCCATGGAACGCAGAATCCTGCGTTGGTCAGACATCGTTGCTGACATGCCCTCCATGAACGACACCATCTGTGTCAGCAGTCTGGTATGGCCATGGAGGACCTGCAGCACCGATGCCTGCCCAACCTGCAACTGCCACTGTATCTCCACAGACTCTTCACTGAGGGCAGCAGGGGTGACAGGGGCAGGGGGTGCGGTGCCTGGCCCAAAGGAGACATGCAGTAGCTCTGCACGGACAGAATGGACCGGAGCTACTGGGAGGGCGGTGATTGGAATGGAGGAGGCGGGGACAGATGTTGTGCTGCTGCCAGCTGTTGTAGCAGCCTCCGCCTCCTCGATGAGGTCAGCCTCGGACCCGTCTGCATCGTAGTTGGTGTCTACACCAGACATGTCCTCTGACTGACTCTCCTCGCCCTCCGTACCACTGGCTCCATTAGACTCCTCAGCACTGGTGGCACTGGTTCTGGGTCCCTCCTCCAGGTCCGTGCAGGTGTCTCCCTCTGTTGCCGTGGATGATGCTGTGGGCAAGGAGAAGAAACAGAAACCATCAGTCACCTGTATACATCACATGAGTCCAAAAAACAATAGGCCACACTGCATATGTAAATGTAAATGTAAAGATATTTATATAGCGCAAATCACCAACCGGTCTCTAAGCACTTGCTTAGGGAACCCGTCCTGGTATTCCCCTGTGAGATAACCCAGCAGGGCATCCACAAGGTGAAAGCCAGGCATCCCGCCGCGAGGGGCCATTGTGGAGATTAAGCAAGCTATTGCCCAGAGTCGCAGAGTGTGAACCCATGAATCGAGTATGCACTGGAGCGAGAATTATCGAGTCCGTAGCCAATTTATGGACTCAAGACCCAGCCGAGCCGGGAATTGAACCCTGGTCCCGGGCTGACCTCTGCTTCCAGGTCTGCCTACTCTAACCAGTGAGCCACACTTCTCCACATATCAGGCAATGCATCATGAGTAACAGCTACATTACTCCGCACATATCTAAGCCCTGTACTCCGCAGTTGGTAGACCCACCATGCCACTTGGACACGAAAAAAATTACACAACAGCCCACAACTTGAATGAGAAATACACTGAGAAGCTAGTGTCTGTGAACAGGTGAGCACAGCAATACAATGAAGTCATGCCACCTCTTGGTTACCCTGAAAGAAACAGTAGTTGTGCACCCCATCCAAAATAACACACCTCAATACTCAAGGTGTCCCCACACTCTGAGACCTGTAAGTACTATGCAACACAAAATCCAAAACACTTTGATCCCTTGGGACTCACAAGACTTTACACAATCGACATGTTTAGAATGTTAGAATGTGCCATTTTGTGAACAGAACACACATGTGCCTGCATGAAAGATGCCTCCCAAGGAGGTGCACACAAAACCAGATTTACACAGTCATTGAAGAAGCTGGCAGCTTTTGTAAAGAAGCCACTGTTATAGAAAAATGGTGTAGCTGAGAGTACATATACATGGGCCCACCGAGGTCTGGATGACTTGACACAGGTAATTAGGTATCACCACCAACAAAGGACGTACACCAAATCCATAACACTGTGGGAACATGAATATGTATAATCTGCAACACCGTTTATTTAGAACAGTGGCTTCTCTAAAAATGTGCCAGCGTGTTACCTGAAAGTGGATTGGTGTGCACCTCCTTTGGAGACATCTGTCATGCAGGCACATTATTGTGCTTAACAACAAAACATCAAAGTCAAGCATTTTAAACATGAAGAGCTGTTGACGAGTGTTGGGATTGGCAAGGGACAATCATTCTTGACTAACTACTTGATTTATGTCTGTTGGCACATGGGTAGGCTGTCCGGTTTTAGGGTTAAACCTATAATAACTGATAAAACCCCACTGAAAGAGAAATAGCCCTCACCAGTGAAAACATATAAACACTGAAAAAACACCTGCACAACCACAAACTAAATGCCATTCAAAGAAAGGAAAAAGGGAGTGAAAGAGTCATTTTGTTCTTCCTGAAGGGGCCAATACAATGAAACTTTGTTATCCAAGCTAGCAGTGGGCTAACATTATTCTGATTGAGTTTTGTTGTTTAGGGATGCCACTAAATTATTGTTTCTTCTTCCATTTGTTTTTTTCAGTTCTGTGGTCTTTGGTCTAAAGATGCAGAGTTTAGAAGCATGTTATAGGTCTTGTTTAATTATTTTATAAACTGTAGCGAATCAGGAAATATCAAAATCATATTTGATTCTTTCACTGATAAATGGCTGGTTTCATACAAATCTTTACTAATATGTGTCATCACATTTACCCACATAGAATGGGGAAAAACCCTTAAAACATCAGTCCCCAGTTTCTAGTGAGTCAGTATTGATAGTAGGCGAATTGCTAACACCTCAGGCTTTAAACATTCAATGCAAGGTATAGTGACAAGTATATGTGAAAAGAGCACTATCACCAAGCATCTGGGATAGTGGTTAAAACATGACACTAGACTTTTGGAAAACATGGAACCCGGTGTCACTTGAAATCCTCTGCAAAAAAGGTTCTTTCCAAGTTCAAGAAAGATTGGAATGATATTGTTTGTATATGCAGTGATTCAGCTACGTATATGAAAAGGTTGTGTGATGACCCGTCAAAATTGATACCTGAGCTGAAGTGCTTCCCTGTAAGAGATCCTTGCCACTTGTTAGATGGTTCAAGTGGACCAGTATTGGCATGGAAAGCTATGTCAGTGGCTGGAGTTAACACATTTTGTACTGGCTGTTTTGACGTTGCCCATCACAAGTGCCAATATTGAGAGGGCCTTTTCACTGAGGTTTACATGGGAAGGAAAGAGCGAGCACACATGATCAAAGACTCACTGAAGAAGTATTGTATGGTGTACTACAATAAGTTTAATTAGCAAAAATCTATTTGGACCTCATATACTCTATACTTATGCTGTCAATATACCATGCACCATCACTGCAGAAAGAAAGCAATAATAAAAGCGAAACGTTCCATAAACACCGGAAAAACACTGTTTCTGTAGTTTTTTAATGGCACGAAAATGTGTAACCATTGATAACCACTGTTTTTTAAGGTATTCAAATCACATGAAAACATTGAAAAAACCCCACCAGAATTTACCAAGAATAGAAACTGAAAACAGGAAAGCCTACACATGGGCATCCGTTACCTGATGACACAGTTGTCTAAACATAAGACACAATGCCTGCCATGTGGAGTGGCACACATGTCCAAACCCAGGACAATGCATAAGATAATGGGCGTGCAAATGTATAGTAAAAAAGCATAGCTGTACTGTGGAGACACTCTCATGGCAAGCCAGAATGTCCACACAGATGTCAGCACACAAAGACCAAACTGCCTTGCTGCTGAAACACACTCAGGTGCCAAAAATGCATGAGAAGGAATCATGTTCATAAACAAATGACACAGGCTGCAAAACACAAACAATAACCCCTGCGCCAACATCACTGGGTCACTGCAGGGTGATTCTCTGTCCAGCCAATTCGCACACACAGGTCAGACCTGGCAATGAGAAATCAGGGTAGTGCATGTAGGCCTCTACCGCACAAAACCCCCATACCTGAGACAATGTGATTGAGACAGATCAAGAAGTGACACCTCTTAACCAGGGATAACAAACATCTGCAGCAACAATTCCCAAGTGTACACAACATCACCTCCTGAGGCTGGCATTACATTTTTGTGACATACAACCAGCAACAGATTGTTGTGAATAGCCACACAGGCACTGCCCAGTGTGAGTATGCACAAAACAAATGGTGTCTCCATGTACAGGGGACACATGTAGCACACATTGGATAAGTACAAATGAGGCCAGGGAACAATGCCACAGAGGAAGAACTATGCTGAACACACAGAGAATGGGCAAAGTGTCGGGTGACACACATGATTAAGAGGCCAGGGTGTCTCAGGGGACTGTGGTGGGCACACTGATCCGTGGGCATGGTATTAGCTGACTGTAACATGAGCAACCGTCATGGCACTATGCATATCTCCCACTCATGCACATCATGTCTGAGCCCACAACATTGGTCATGCATGCTGCAAGGGTGTTCAGTTGAAACCTCACACTCCTATGTTGAGACTCATCATCAGTGCAAACAAATATGGACCCCCAACATAGTGAACAGGTCAGGGCACAGGCAAGCTACCAACACATGTCACAGACCACCCTCCCACATGATGCAGAAAGCAATGTGCAATGGTTTAACTGGCAGCCTAGATGACCATGTGCAAATCTGATTACACACAGACAGAGGACACATGTCAAGGAGGGGAAGAGATGAATAAGAGCACCAGTTGACATTGGGGAACTGAAAATGCACTGCACATATTAACTACGGCAGTGTATCCAGGCTCCAGAGCTCTTCCAAAAGCTGGTGACACACAACACAACAAACAGCCATGTACCTACCCCCTCCTTGCTGCAGCTCATCCTGTAACTGCCTATCCAGGTCTGGGAAGACCACTGCCAGGACACGGGTCATGTGGGGGGTCAGGCATCGGCGCCCGCCGTGGGGGCGAGGTGGTGAGAGCCCCAGCTGGACCCGGGCAATCCGCCGGGTCCAGCACCGGATGTCCTGCCAGCGTTTTCTCACTTGGGCTAGGCGCCGACTGCAATCCCCCGTCGATCTCACGGCCCTGACGATCTCCTTCCAGATCAATCCCTTCTCGTAGGCAGTTACCTGTGAGGATGAGAAAGTGAGACAACATCACTACACCAGCTCCATGTCCCATAGACACACTTTTTAACATCTTTGCTATGTTGAACAGGGCAGAGGATGCTGCCAAGGAATTGCTGTATTCTCATATACACCTTGTCCTCTGTGGAAGCCCCAATGCACTACATGGCATTGAAAGTACACAGGTGGCAGAAGGGGTGCAACACACTCCATGATCATGGCACACACTGTGCTTCACATGCAACAGCAGGCTGATGGACAGCACCTCCAAGCAGTCACATGCCCCAGTCCACTGATGCAACCCCAGCAGAGTACACAGACACACCCAGGCACTGAGCAATCACCTGCCATTCACAACAGCGGATACAACCCTCACTCTGCACATGTGCCACTTGCCTGTGGGGTGTCACAGGTGTCGTGCTATCTCAGCAAGTCCGACACACAGCACAGCTTACTTCTCACATCAGATGGGTTGATCTGTTGCCTCCTCCATGCAGCTGTGGTGCAACACTTCACATAGACACTCACCCACATGACAAGGAACATTCACACACATCAATGTCCAGGAGGCCGTACACGTCACTTGGATACTCTCCCCACAGGTCCACTCAACTCAGACACATCTGTAGGTACAGTCACCTGTCACACCGGGGGGACCACCCAATCACCTCAGGACTGTATTTGTAAAATCTACAAAGGAGTTGCCATGCTGAATGTGTCATGCACTATGCAGTGAATGTCACAGTAAGCACAATGCAAGGCAGGAGTGCACACAGGAACTACATCATGCTCTGCATGAGGGACATAAGCCTCCCCCCCGGGACCCACTCTAAACAACATTGCATGTTTGTCCCTCTTGGACACAATCCCAGATGTCACAGTCACAAAAAAGGTGCAGAGTAAAAGGTAGTTGAGTCAGCACTCACCTGAACCCCTGGTCGCCCATACAGCTGGGGGTACTGTGGGAGGAGGACATCCAGCAATGCCTCATTCTCCTCAAGGGTGAATGGCTGGGCCCTCTCCACAGACCGCGACATGGTGCCAGAGGAATCCGAGGCTGTAGCAATGTGGTCGACAGTAAGTTGTGCAGGCAAGTGCCCTCTCAGGGGTGCTGGCTGCCTTATATCTGTCTTGCTCAGGGGCTTTCACTTACAGGAGTACATGGTGATTGGTCAGACTCATTAGCATCCTACGTTTACACCAATCCCTTTAAACCTACACCGATGACACGAATCTGCATGATTCGACTTTTGAGCATCATTGCAAGGCAACCTGCACTTTGCAACATTGTAATTTTTGGCCAACTGACTCTTCCTGCCCACCTGATGGACACATTGCAACTGAAATCTCTGTATCCATGACAACCAGCATGCATTTTGGGCCTAATACTTGTCCAATATGAAATTTGAAAATACACACACATGTACGGTGCGTTCCACGCGTACACGTACATTTACGGCACCTCTAAAATAGTGATACAGGCCGTACACGCGCTCGGAGAGCGTGGGTACGGCCTGTACCAGGCGTACTCCTACGTCAACACTACTCTAGTGATATGGACCGTACACACGCTCTCAGAGCGTGTGTACGGTCCGTACCAGGCATACTCAACACTACTCTAGTGATACGGGCCGTACCCACACTCTGTGAGCGTGTGTACGGTCCGTACCAGGCATACTCCTACGCCAAAACCACTATAGTGATACGGGCCGTACCCATGCTCTGAGAGCGTGTGTATGATCCGTACCAGGCGTACTCCTACGCAAACACTACTCTAGTGATACGGACCGTACACACGCTCTCAGAGCATGGGTATGGTCCGTACCAGGCGTACTCCTACGCCAACACTACTCTAGTGATACGGACCGTACACACGCTCTCAGAGCGTGTGTACGGTCCGTACCAGGCGTACTCAACACTACTCCAGTGGTACAGGCCGTACCCACGCTCTCAGAGCGTGTGTACGGTCCGTACCAGGCGTACTCCTACGCCAACACCACTATAGTGATACGGGCCGTACCCACGCTCTGAGAGCGCGTGTACGGTCCGTACCAGGCGTATTCCTACGCCAACACTACTCTAGTGATACGGGCCGTACACACGCTCTGAGAGCGTGTGTACGGTCCGTACCAGGCGTACTCCTACGCCAACACTACTCTAGTGATACGGACCGTACACACGCTCTCAGAGCGTGTGTACGGTCCATACCAGGCGTACTCAACACTACTCTAGTGATACGGGCCATACACACGCTTTAGAGCGCGTGTATGGTGCGTTTCATACGTTTACACTGATAGAGGCGCACACGCCAGGAATGGATGTCGCAGACTCGCACAAGGCTGAACATCAACTCATTCTCACTGCAGAATTACCGGTGCAGGGCCTAGGTGTGTCAGGCTGTGATGATGCACATGTCTTCTCATTTATTTGCACAATTGATGTGTGATGAGCTGTGTTCACATGTCATGTGTGATGGGGCACTATGTGGCACACTTCCCCTTCTCACTTTGCACATGTGTGCCTGTAGTACAAACGTGTGAAGCACAGCCTCACTGGTATGGCATAGTCACCACCACCACCACCTGTCCCCTGATACCAGGGACAGGGACACTCTATCAACTGACATGTCACGATCAGCGTGCCCCTATGTGACTATGTCCTGTGTGTGTCCTGTGTTCCCATGAGCTTGCTGTTAGTGTTCCGTCAACTACATCTGCAGTTACTGCATCTAACATGTGTCTGTGTGGAGATGGGCCTGGCACACATCTACGCACACCATGCCCCATGTGGACTTCCACGGAGACAGGCTCTGTGTGCATCGGACATCATATTTTCTCTGGAAGACATATCGTCGTCGTCGCAATGTCTGTGTATTCTGTTTACACGTGTACCCCTTCATCACAATGTGTTTGAGCTGTACATTTGACATTCCATGTGACCTGTGCGTCTCGCTTGCCATCAGCTGTCTGTATGAGATGCCCTGCTTTAAATGCAGCTCGTCGGATGTATGTCACTCCTGTGATGTTTCTGGCTGTTCACTCCGACTGGACCCCAGCTCGTTTCATGGCATGTCAGGTACACTTGACAATCAACAGGTGTATCGTGCTTTTCGTCGGAGTCTCACCAAGCTGGCATATGTGCCCTGGATGTATTGCACAGACCAGATTCCATATTTATATAATGTCTAGTGTCAGTTTAGCATGTGCTCTGTTCATTGACATTGATGTTTGTAGACTCTCAAACTTCGTTATTCAATACAATTTTCTGCAGGGCACCGCCTGTCCCCCGAACAATGCCAGACTTGGCTACCATGAGGGAACGTGACTGCATCCGGCGTTACAGATTCACTCAACAGTTGATTGCGGATTTGACGGACAAGCTGGCACCACACCTCCAACCGCAACACAGGTATCCTACTGCGCTGACCCCCAAGATGAAGGTGATGGCATCCTTACATTTTTTTGCCACAGGTACATTTCAATTTACCATAGTTGATGTGGGGGGGATGTCACAGACAATGTTCAGCCGTGTCCTGCGTGATGTTTTGGCAGCCATGTTGGCGCACCTTAATCAATTCATCAAATTTCCTGATTCTGGGGAGTTGAGAGATGTCAAAGGTGAATTCTATGCCCTGGGAGGGATGCCCCATGTCATTGGGTCCATTGATGGGACACATGTGGCTTTGGCACCACCACAGGCACAGGAGGTAGCCTATCGCAACCGTAAACATTACCACTCTATAAATGCCCTTGTGGTGTGTCTTGCTAACATGCGGATTTCCCATGTCTGTGCACGTTTTCCAGGGTCAGCACACGATGCCTACATCATGAGGCGTAGCAGGGTGCCAGAAATGATGCTGTGGCTGCACAATGAATGAGCATGTCTTGTTGGTGGGTATACTCTGTTTGTCCTGTGTGTTGCAACATCTTTGCCTCTTACGGCATCTCCTGACCCAATTATTTACATGATGTTTCCATGTAGGGGACTCTGGATATCCCAACATGTCATGGCTGATGACACCTCTCCGCAACCCAAGATCAGCTGCAGATCACCGGTACAACAATGCACACGGGCAGACCAGGCGAGTGATTGAGAGGACGTTTGGCCTCCTGAAGAGCCGATTCTGGTGCCTTCACAAAACCGGTGGGTCCCTCCCATATGCACCGGAGAAGGTCTGCAAAATCTTCATCGTGTGCTGCATGCTGCAAAACATGGCAGTGGAGAAGGCAGTGCCACTCATCCTGGATCCTGAAGTACTGGGTATTTTAGACCCAGCGGTGCAGGGGCACACACCCTATGACTTCTGGGTTCTCCCTGTTCCAGACCTACAGAAACACAGAGTCTTCTGGGTGAAGTCAAAGATTCATTTATTGGCTGCAGACCAATTACAGGTATCCTAGAAGTACAACAGCGTGTATGTTCTCAGGAGACTGCTAAAAAATCATAGAAACGGGCTTCTCCTTAAGTACAGTTTTTTCAGCCTCAGGCATACATTCCTAGGTTTATGATATGGTCATTTAAAGTATACATTACAAACGAAAAGGCAGAGTCATGATGACCATCCCACATTCCAGTTAAGCCAGCCCACAATTATTTACACAGCAAGGTTCAGATCCCACATCAGATATCGATAGGCCCCAATAAAACACGGGCAGCTCCTGTTGATAGAAACAAGTCATAAAGCAGGAACAGTCAGGTGTGAAAGAGATTAGCCAGAGGCTTGTGTGGGATGAAAGGACTTTATGGTGTGTCAAGCCCTGATGCTAATCACAGGTGGCCGGAGGAAGGGGAGCTCGTGAGACCAGTTTGACCTGGGGCAGCAGAGCCAAGCTGCCCAGGTCACAGAAGAGTCATGGAAAGGCAAATGTGCTGTGAGGCCCGTATTTGCTTCATTATAGCCTATGTGAGGGCAATCACAAGATGGCCACTGCTTCCAAAATGGAACCCGCGTAGTGATGCAGAATAACATGTACACAGTGCATTCATAGCTAGAACGGTAGACAAAGCACTTGTACATACCGCATTAACCATTTGCGGTTCGCTAATACCAGGATAGACAGGGGTGGGGCCCTGTCCCCTACGCGGTCACAGAGATTAAAGTACAACAGACCCTCCTTTTGCCCTTACATAGGCAATCACTATACTCATCTTAATCCGAGTCTAGGTCAATGTTCACAAAGTCATGGAGATGTTGCTGTAGCATCATCCTATTACTTAGCTCGTCCCTCGATACAGGTTTCCTTACACATAAGGTAGCACAGAGGCCACATATCGCAGGAGCACACTGTATGCACAGAAAGAACAGAAAAAGAATGGCTAAGATCATTCCAATGACCATCAGAACTTTCCAACCCCAGGCAGATATCAGTTCCCAGAACCACCCCACCAGTGACTAATCTCCTTTATCCACGTGTATGGACTCAGATATTTTATGGAGTCTGGAGATGGCTTGATAGACTGTTGGAGCGTTATCTGGTATGAAAATGCAACAACTGGATTGGATAACCTTACATACCCCACCGCGGTCTGCAAGAATAACGTCTAGAACCATGCGGTTCTGCAAAGTCATAAGGCGATCCGCTTGGAGCTCAGCTGTCAAATTTCCGAGGGCACCAGCCGTTACATTGACAGTGGATTCAACCACACGAGTCAGTTGTCTCAGGTTCCTACTATTTACCATAGGTCCCCAAAACGGCAGGAAACCCAAGAAGAAGTCTCCCGCTTCCTGACCGGCAGTATCCTCCTTACTAATTACGCCCCTCACAACTCTGGTCTTGTGATAGTCAGAGGCAGCAGTAAATGTTGGCGGTAGCAAGTTCGCAATATAACATGTGCCCGAGAAATCAGGGGGCAACCATGTATATGCTCGGTCATTACAGATGAAATATGTGCCCTTGGCAGCCAAAAACGCAGGAGACAACTGTGATGGGAAAGTGTACGTTTCAGTACAGTCACTTCTCCCCAGTTGAGCTCTAGGATTCTGACCATTACCCTGTAAGCAGAACCGACCTATGTGGGGTACGACCCAGATTGGGGATGAGATTTTTCGCTGTCTTTCACCCAGACTAATACTATACCCCGTTGCGTTCCATCCTACATAAGGTCTCAATTCTTCCTTGGGTATGGACGAGTATGCATCGATATCTCTGCTCATATCGGCAACTCCTTTCATCAAAGCCTTATTATTGGTGATAGGTCTGATGGAACGCGGTTGTCGCGGGGAGTACGTATCTAGAGCATAGAGAAACATGGTCTGGAATGCCCATGACGATCCATTGTAACTAAATGGCAGCACTAGATAGGGAATACCCTTATTGATGGTATGTGGCATTAACCCACACACCCAGCAATTGGTTGTATTCATTACTAGTTGGTGTTGGTGCAAGAACTGAATAAACAAGTTATTTACAAATTCTGATCGTCTGGTTTGTTCATGTTCAGGCAGAGGGTGAAAAGAGTGTGAGGAGGCAGTAGAAAGAGGTATAGGCTGTACAGTGGGTGCAATGGGCTTTTGAGAGGAGAAAAATACAAATCCAACGATGAACATTATTATACTACATAGTATAAATAGGCACAAAAATACAAAACATTTACTCTTTATAATTTTACACATCCTTGCTTTAAAGTTCATTTCCTCAACGGGTCTCTCCATCTTAAAAAACTCCATCCTCTAATCGGGCCGCTCGCGGCGGATGAGTTTCTTCTGCTAAGGAGTACGCCTGTCAGTCCAGGGAACGCCCTAGACCAACCAGAACCGTTGACCTAACGTCTTCGGCCTGTACCCCAAAGTCTTGGCACCGCGACCCTGCGGCTGAACCCGGATGGTGGTTCGAAAAACAAAAATCAAGAAAGTCCTTCAGATGGGAGAGCTTATAATGTCAAAAAGAAAAGATAGTAAGGAAATCTTTATTTGTCCATAGGCCTTGGTCTCAAATTATAGCGGAGACGGCCAGGTGCTGTTTGATCCTGGAACAAAAGTTCAGGCTCTGTGGTGTCCAACCGACTTAATGATGGCACAGCTTCTTGCAAAATATCGTTACTCTCTTGGTCTGAAACTGTGCCTTTTATGCGTGCATCACTGAATGGTACAAAACGAGGTACAGTGTCTGTTTCAGAGTCGGCGATACCCTCCTGGATCCACTGGTCATATGGCAGGGGCAAGGGGACTACCTTGCAGTGGGTGCCATGGACCCAATTCTTTCTCCCTTTCACCCGAACCGCTGATCTCGTTGACAGAAGTACAAGGTGGGGGCCGATCCAACGAGGCTCGTCGTTGCTTTTGCGCTGGAAATTTCTAATCAGCACCCGTGTGCCAGGGTCGATAGGGTGTCCAGGAGTTTCAGAAGCTTGGGGAAGAGTATCATGCACCTGTTGATGTAAAACACGTAGTTTAGCAGTCAAATCATACAAGTAATCGAGTAGTACTGGATGCTCGATCTCACTGAATTTCGTAGGCCTTGGTACACCCCATACGTTGGCCGGGCGGCCAAAAACCACTTCGTAAGGACTAAGTCCCACTCATGAGTGTACGGTCATTCTGGTGGACAGGAGTGCTAAAGGCAGAGCATCAGGCCATTTAAGACCGGTGCTCGCCTGGATTTTGGCCAGTTTAAGTTTTAGAGCGCCGTTGTAGTGCTCTACTAATCCAGCTGATTGGGGGTGATTTGCAGCGTGGAACTTCTGCCTAATACCTAGCCCCTCACACACATTCTTCATCACTTTACCCACAAACTCACTTCCGTTATCACACCACATCATTCTTGGCATTCCAAACCTAGGAAAGAACTCTTTCACAAGGGCTTTGGCTGTGGATAGGGCAGTGTTATCTTTTAGAGGATAGGCCTCTAGCCATTTTGAAAAAGCGCAGACAACCACCAATACATATTTCAGGTTGTTGCACCTTTCCATGTGGATAAAGTCCAGCTGCAAAACTTCAAATGGGTATGATGGGGGTGCAAAATGACCAGCTGGAGTTGGGGTTCCCCTACCAGGGTTATATTTCAGACATACCATACAATTTTTGACCACATTCTCTGCACACTTGGGAATTCCAGCATTCTGCCATACTGGAGCCAACAACTTACAAATTCCTTTCGTACTGATATGTGCCATTCCATGTGCCATTGTAACTACTGGAAGCACATATGCATCAGGCAACAACCATCGCCTATGTTCTGTCAGATCAATCCAACAACCATTCTCATCCAACTTACCCACACTTTCTCTCCACTTGCTTAATTCTTTCTCTGTAGCTTCAGCTTGAAGCGACTTCACACTTTCTATTGTGTTTTCACACATCCCAACATCATCAACCCATCTTGCGGGGCCTGCAACATACATTCTAGTCTTTACATTCTGTGCTGTTTCTTTCGCGATCTCATCAGCAAACGCATTCCCACGTCCAACATCATCTGTGATTTTCCTGTGCGCACTGCATTTCACAATCGCAACTTGCAACGGTAGGGTCAGTGACTCAAGGATATCATTCACCAACTTGCCATTCTGAATTTTAGCTCCATGCAACGTCAGGAACCCACGTTCTTTCCACAATCGCCCAAAACTATGCGCCACGCCAAAGGCGTACTGGCTATCGGTGTATATATTCACTCTCATTCCTTCAGACAACACGCATGCTCTTGTGAGGGCGATTAATTCTGCTGCTTGGGCCGAATTATGTGGCACACGTGCAGTTTCCACAACCGTGTGTAAAGTCGTGATAGCATATGCAGCAGTCGTGTCACCATTAGGGAGCTTGAAACACGAACCATCCACCCATAAAGTACCATCACACTCAGTCAGGGGAGTATCTTTTAGATCTACTCTCCCTTTCGTCTCTTCTTCTGTTCTGAACAGACAGTCATGTTGCTCAATCTCATCTAGGTCTGCTGGAATTGGCAATAACGTAGCTGGATTCAGCGTGTTGCATCTCTTTATGTGTATGTGGTTTGCTAACAGTGTGAGCTCATAGCCTGATAATCGCGCACTAGTCAAGTGTTGTGTCTTGGTTCTGTTTAATAATGTGTCTACAGCATGTGGAACCATAACGATCAATGTGTTGTCCATTACCAAACCAGCAGATTGTCGGATAGACATAGCTGCAGCAGCTGTCGCTCTCAGACAGCTTGGCAATGCCCTCGCTACAGGGTCCAAGGTTGATGAAAAATATGCGCATGGGCGCGGTCTGTCACCAAAAGGCTGTGTTAACACTGATAATGCACAACCATCTTTCTCGTGAACATACAATGTAAAAGGCTTGCTGTAGTCAGGGGTACCCAACACAGGAGCTGAACATAATGCACTGCGCAATTCCACAAAACTTTTCTGGCACTCTTCAGACCATGGGATAGGATTCGGTGTGTCTTTGCATGTTAATGCTAACAAAGGTTTTGCCAACAGGGAAAAATTTGGGATCCAGTGCCTACAGTATGAGGTAATGCCCAAGAAAGCACGCACTTCTCTCTGTGTTCTTGGCACACTCAACTGTGCAATGGCTTGAACTCTTTCTGGGGTCAGTTTCCTTCCCTCCTTCGATAAGAGATGACCTAAGTAGGTCACTTCTTGTCGACAATATTGCAGCTTTGAGAGAGACACTTTGTGATGGAAAGCGGATAAATGACGCAACAATGATAATGTGGCTTCTTTGCAGATCTTCTCAGTATCCGCGGCAATTAGTAAATCGTCAACGTACTGAATCAGGATAGCGCCACTAGGTAAAACAAGTGCATCAAGCTGCGCTTTTAAAGCTTGGCTGTATATTGATGGACTTTCACAGTAGCCCTGGGGAGCGCGTTTGAAGCGGATGCTTCGGCCTCCCAGACTGAAGCCAAAAATGTCTCTGCTCTCCTCTGCAATTGGGATGCTAAAGAAAGCATTCTTTAAATCAATCACTGAAAACCATGCAGCAGAGGCTGGAATCATCGTTAACAAGGCAGTTATATCAGGGACAACTGGAAACTGTGGCACAACAATCTTATTAACCTCTCTAAGATCAATCACAAATCTGTAAACAGGTGGCTGTGAAGGGACCGTTCGTTTTAAGACAGGTAAAATCGGACTATTGCAAACGTTGCCTCTTGTCTCTTCAATTACACCCTTATTAATCAAGTCGCTGACAATGTCTAACAATGCTTTCTGGCCTTCATTAGAGATCTTGTACTGGGGAATACGTGGCAGTCTGACATTGGCTTTTAAAGTTACCACGTATGGCGGTATCTCCAAGAGGCCCACATCATTGGGACCAGTAGCCCAAAGGACATCCGGAAGGGTTGACAATTCAGGCGGCATTGTATTTTTAGACAGGTACATCGGGGAAATAACTTTCCTGCCTAATGTAAGTTGTACTCCTGACGGTGAACAATACAGTGTAGCATGCAATCTTTTTAACAAATCTAACCCTAGCAAATTTTCACCACAACCTGTTGTTAGGATCAGGGATGCTTTCAGCTCGCAAGGTCCAATAGAAAGTGACATGGGACTAGAAATCGGGTTTCTAACTGGGGCGCCAGAAAAACCTACTGAAACATTTATATCGCCAGACAAAGGTGCGCCAGGGAGTTTTGAATGCATGATTGAACTCTTTGCAGCACCAGTGTCTAGCAGAAAGGGCTCCGTTACATTTGCTGTAGTCACCTCAACATACGGTCCGCTCTGATCCACTGGCACTGAAACAACTCCCTCTCTCTGTCTACGGCTGTCCTAGTAATCATTATTTTCTGCATCGCCGTCCTCTGCATAATAATCATTATTGTAGTACTGAGCTGTATTACTAATAGCGTTGGCTTGCTGATCAAAGCTATTGATGGTATTTTGAGGCGGAAGAGGACGCGCGTTCTGGGGAACATTCCCACGCCCTTTGCCTCTAGGAGCTTGCTGACCACCCCTCCCTCTTGCGCCATACATATTGCCGTTACGCTGCATCAATTTAGGGCAACTATATTTAAAATGACCTTCCTCTTTGCAGTATGAACATTGGTTGGGACCTACAGGGACACGTGGTTGATAATACCCATTCATTTGCTGATTGTTCTGAAATTGTTGGGGTTGGTGATAGACACCTTGGGGTTGCCTATAATTATTCTTACCTCCACGTGGCGGATAGGCCTGCTGTAAAAGGACCTTTGTTTTTAGTTCTTTCGTTTTCTTTTCTGTTCTATCTTTCTCGTCTTTATCTCTGTTTTCATAATACTGTGCAGTAGCCAGTATTTGCGCTGAAGAGGAAACAGCCCAAGAACTTTCTGAATCTTTTAACTTTTTACACAGGTCAGGAAGTAAATTCTGCACAAATTTATCCACAAATAACCGTTGGCCACCCTCAGTACTCATATCTTGCCCACTGTGGTCAATAAACGTTTCTTCAAACCTGGTAAAGAAGTCTGACACTGTCTCATCTTTCTTTTGCTTGCATGCAGATAGCTTATCCCAATTTACGCGCATCGCGGGCATTATTGTCTTCATATACGTGATGATTCTACCAGGGAGTACTGCTATCTGTCTAGCGTCAGCAGCGATGATGTTAGCCCATGTGTCCCCTAGTTCTGCAGCATGATCCATATTACGAATGGATCCCCACAAAGGCTGTGGAACCACATTCCCAAACAGCATATCTATATCAGCCAGATTCATTACACAGGATTCTGCAGTTTGTGACAACTCCTTATAATAACCGGTAGGGTTTTTACGGGGATCAGGCAATGTCTGCTTAAGTGTCTGCTTAAGTGCTAACACCTCAGATCTTTTCCATGGAACATGTACCCAAATACGCTGAAAATGTGCTAAGACAGGTGGATTAGCATTTGGTTCAGCAGGTCTCCAAACTGGGGAAACCTCACGCATCGGATATTGGCGTGCTTTTACCCTTTTTCCCACAGGGACATCAGGTTCAAACAACGACTGTTGACAATCATCATTCCTGAAGGATAATACAACCGCAACTGCTTTATCTACATCGCGATCCACAATGGTACCAGTTCCAAAATCAAATCTCACTCGACACAACTCCTGCGGGCTTGGGTCTTTACCACTATCATCCAATTCCTCACAGAGAATTTCGCACATTTTCTCAAAGACATACCTCTGTTTTGGGGCATCCCATTGATGGAAAACGTTGACAACTGATTCCACATCATATAGTGAAGGGAAAACAATCCATCTACGCGCCATGCGATCTATTACCTTTTTCTCATCGGGGTTAGGCAATTGACTGCGCAATTGCTTACGCTGTAAGCCAGGAGTCACACCGGATGACTCAAAGAGAGGTGACATTAACGTAGTAACCACATTAGCCAAACGCTGTCACGCTGAAGGAGAAGTTGAGGCAAAAACAGGGGGATAAACAGAGGGGAGAAAAGAGGATGCAGAAACAGGTACTGGAGTGGTGCAAGGAAGAGTGTCAGGGGAGGCAGCTGCTGAATTAGACAAAGTCGCAGGAAGCGCGGGGGCAGTTGGAAACACAACTGGCGGCCCTTGAGAGGGCTGCGCTATAGGGATAGGAGCCGGCTGCGAAGCAGCTGGCGGTAGCGGCAAAGCTTGCAGTATATTAACTGGAGGTGGCATATTCACAAGCTGGGGAGGCGCCGTGGCATTTTGAGCATACGGGGGTGGCGAACTCAACAAATGCGACATCAGGGGATCTTTCTCCTTTTCTTCTAACTCATTCTGTTTAGAGTGCCGTAAAGCTGGGTAACATTTGTCGATCCCTAACTTACGCTGTCTGTGCAATTGCTCATTCATCTGCTCCTCCTCATTGTCTTTGAATTGTACAGCTGCTTGCATTACTGTCATACCTTTTTCTCTCCTATTCTTTTTCGCTAGCTTAATTTCCTTCTGTTTGGCTTCCTTCCGCCATAAGCGGAAAGAATCAAACATCGCCGGCCGGGCTTTCTTTTTAAACAATTTAATTTCCAAATTATCTAAAATATCGGTATCGAAACTACCATTTTGGGGCCATTTTAAAACACCGTCTTTTCTGGTGTAGTGGATCCATACTTCGTTATATGCAATGGGGCCTACGCCATGTTTTACATAGAGCTCATAAGTTGGAGTTCCAACCGGAGGAACCGGACATGATTCCTCCAGCTGGAAATCTCTTCCACAACCCAAACAAAATATTCTACCAAATATTCTAGAACCAGGCATCTTCGCTCACTAGTCTAGATCCAAACGTCAAAGGATTATCGATTACGATAGTCTCGTGAATACACGAGTCCTCTGGCTTTGGCGTTTGCAAACTCCAAATTCCCAAATCAAAACGATCCCGAGGGATACCAAACAAATGGGAGACGCTCCACTTATACTTAACTGAATATTGATGATCGATGGCGTCACCAGAAGACTCTCTCGATTGTTTCGCTCTATCAAAACTCGTCAAGGGTCCAAAACAGGTCGATTAATCAGGGCAGCAGTCCTTCGTAGCCGTCGGGACGCGGAGAACCTCGCAGAAAAGACTTTCGGACCACGTCGACATGCAGGGGTCGATGAAGTGGCGGCCTTCCTCCGGAATTTCCACACGAAGCTCCTCACGAACCTCTGGCTTGGACTGGTACCGCTGAAATCGCCCCACGTTGGGCGCCAAACTGAAGTACTGGGTATTTTAGACCCAGCGGTGCAGGGGCACACACCCTATGACTTCTGGGTTCTCCCTGTTCCAGACCTACAGAAACACAGAGTCTTCTGGGTGAAGTCAAAGATTCATTTATTGGCTGCAGACCAATTACAGGTATCCTAGAAGTACAACAGTGTGTATGGTCTCAGGAGACTGCTAAAAAGTCATAGAAACGGGCTTCTCCTTAAGTACAGTTTTTTCTGCCTCAGGCATACATTCCTAGGTTTATGATATGGTCATTTAAAGTATACATTACAAACGAAAAGGCAGAGTCATGATGACCATCCCACATTCCAGTTAAGCCAGCCCACAATTATTTACACAGCAAGGTTCAGATCCCACATCAGATATCGATAGGCCCCAATAAAACACGGGCAGCTCCTGTTGATAGAAACAAGTCATAAAGCAGGAACAGTCAGGTGTGAAAGAGATTAGCCAGCGGCTTGTGTGGGATGAAAGGACTTTATGGCGTGTCAAGCCCTGATGCTCATCACAGGTGGCCGGAGGAAGGGGAGCTCGTGAGACCAGTTTGACCTGGGGCAGCAGAGCCAAGCTGCCCAGGTCACAGAAGAGTCATGGAAAGGCAAATGTGCTGTGAGGCCCGTATTTGCTTCATTATAGCCTATGTGAGGGCAATCACAAGATGGCCACTGCTTCCAAAATGGAACCCGCGTAGTGATGCAGAATAACGTGTACACAGTGCATTCATAGCTAGAACGGTATACAAAGCACTTGTACATACCGCATTAACCATTTGCGGTTCGCTAATACCAGGATAGACAGGGGTGGGGCCCTGTCCCATACGCGGTCCCAGAGATTAAATTACGACAATCCGGATGAGCAGGAACATCCACCTGTGGAGGATAAAGAGCTTGGGCACGAGGCAAGTGAAGTGGAGGAGGAGGAGAAGGATATCCGGAGTCAGCTCATACGCAACTTCTTCTCATAATGGTGAGTCACTGAGGTTCTGTAGCGATCCGAAACCGTGAATTCGGTATCGTAGTACTGACACGATTTCGGTACCAATGAACCGCAAAAGATCCATTGTATGCATGACAGTGTTTTCGCCACGCAACTAGCATGAATTCACTGAGAAATAGGGCACTCTGTGGTAAAGTCGTGGCATCCATTTTAGTTACGGCATCCATTTTGTTTCTTGCCCTCACATAGTCAATGAACGGACGATGACCCCGGCAGAGTCACCTTGTTAAAGACACGTAAGCTCGAGCCCCGAGAAAGGCTGACGCTGCATGACTAGGCAGAATCAAGCTACCTCCCTTGCCTGAGGCCAGTCCTGCTGTACTGGTTCTCGTGTCCGTTGTCCTGACTGAAAGGCCGAAGACGGTAGCCATGCCCGTTTATGATCCATAAACACCTCTTATCCTACATTTCAATCCTTTGCACCTGGCTCTGCTCCTTTCCTTCTGGGCTTTTACAATGGGGAGGTTACGATTTTTATGATGGGGAGGATCGGGCAAAGAATGGAAAACTGTCGAGAGGACCTGATCGAATACCAAAAACCTACGACTAATTATTGTTTGATGTCAAATTTACTGTTTGTTTGGGATACCGGGTTGGGCATGAGAAATATTCGTGTAATGTAGCCTAAAGACATTTTGCGTGTATTTAAAGAGTAACTCACTTAATGCAATTCGAACAGTCTCGTAGATTCTGCCTCTGTGTGGTTCCTATGATTTCTGTGTCCCTGCAGTAAATAAACCTTGGTCTTTGAGCCACCATCGAGAAGCCCGTGTCTCTGTTTATTTGTGCACCGGGACAGGAGGAACTCAGGGGTCTTCGGGTGTTGTTTCCCTGACACCTCTGGACTCTTAAAAGTCCAGAACCTTAAATTGGCGCCCAACGTGGGGCGACGTCATCCGGTACCGGTCCAAAGCCTGAAAAGTTCGAGAAGTTTCGTGTGAAGATTACGGAGGGAGGTACCCCGCTTCATCGATCCCTGTATGTCGTAAAAGTGGCCCGACGATCTCTTCCACGAGGGTTCCCGTTCCCAGACGGCTACAGAGGACCGCTGCCTTGACTGTCGCCCTGTCTTGGACCCGAGGTGCAGACCTTAGTACGGCGAGACGTAGACGGGTTCTCCTTGGTGACGTCTTCCACATTTCAGTTAAGTATTAAGTGGGCTACGCTCAGTTTGGTTGTTCCTTGTTGCTCTGGTTTAATTCGTAGATTATCATTGGTTGCTCTTGTTTAGATAATCTCTGTTTTGGTATTAGTTCATTTTGGTAGGCCTAAGTTCTCTGCGCATTTTTGTTGGAATTTGTCTTTGTTGTCATGACTACCAGTAGTAATTGTTTCTTGTCCTGGTTATGTTGCAACGGGGATTCCCGGTTGGAGGATTCGTGTTCGGTTCCTCCGATTGGAACTCCTACATATGAGCTCTATTGTAAACATGGTGTGGGTCCTATTACGTATAATGAAGTATGGGCCCGTTACACCAAAAAAGATGGTGTCCTTAGTTGGCCACCGCATGGTAGCTTCGAAACGGAAATACTAGACAATCTAGAAATGAAGTTGTTCAAGAAAAAAGCCCGGCCAGCAATGTTTGATTCTTTTCGCGTATGGCGCAAACAAGCCAAACAGAGAGAAATTAGGAAAACGAAGAAAGAACAGAAAGAGAAAGGGTTGACTTTAATGGAGTCTGCTAGGCAGCTGCATGTCAACGAGACTGAGAAAGCAATGGAGATGGCGAATAGAAAATATAATTTGGCAATTGATAAATGTTACCCTGTATTGCCATCATGTCCTGCTAAGCCGATGGAGGATCATGAAAAGGATCCTCTGTTGTCTTACCTGTTGAATTCACCCCCACCGTATGCACAGGGTATTACAGTACCACAGTTGCTACCTGTTGTACAGCCAGCTGCTGGTCAGCCTGGAATAGTTGCTCCACTTCCTTTGATTCCAGCTCCTATCCTTCCCGTGGTTAATGTTCCTTCGGCACCCCCTCTTCCTGGGGCGCCCGTTCCGCCTTTGCCTGTCGTTTCGCAAACTGCTTTACCTGCTACTCCTACCCTTACTATTTCATCTGCTTCAGCTGTTCTGTCCCCGAACCCTGTGAACATTCTGACTCCGCTTTCCGTTCGTCGGAAAATAACCGACTCTGTAACTAATATCTTAACTCCTCTCTACAGGTCTTTAATTGGGACCCCCGTTTCTGACTCTATACAGAGACGTAGCCAGCTTCCTGGTCCTCAGGAACGAGACATGTTAGATTCGACAGCTCTTAGGTGGATGTCAAAAGCTACGAAGTATGATGCACGAAGAGTGTTAGATACCTTTATGCAATGGAATGAACCAACTCAACGTTATGTTTTTGACGTGATGAGTTCTCTTGTGCGTGAAGAATGGGAAGATGATGATTTAGACTCCGTCCCCTCTGACCTGATAAATATTCAACAGAAATTTGCCGCAGGAATGGTGATAGGTCCAGAAGTAAGGGGAGCGATAGAACTGATTTTAGCTTACAGGGATGAGTCCCCTCTTCGAGCGACAAGAGACCCTGATGGTTCACCGATTACTACTAGGAAACGACGAGGACAATATCCGATGAGGGAAGTTCCACCGATATGGCGTGATGCAGTTCCAGCAGATGGGGCTAATAATATTGTCGCTGCCCCGGCACATTTCCAGAGAGTGTGGATACACATCCCTTGGAAACGGGCCGAAGTGTTAGCCGTAAAACAAGCGTTACCAGACCCACATAAAAATCCTGCTGGTTATTACAAAGAATTAACGCAGACAGTTCAAGCGTGTATCATGAATTTGGCAGACATTGAAATGTTGTTTGGTAATGTGGTGCCACAGCCTATATGGGCCAAAATTCGGCAAGAAAACCACCCAGTCGCCTTAGGAGGTGATTGGGCAGCTATTATAGCGGCAGATGCGCAACAAGTTGGCGGTGCTAAACCTGAACCTCTGATTGCTGCTTTACCTGGCAGAATAATTACTCTGATGAAAACGCTGATGCCAGCGTTACGAGTCAATTGGGATAAATTATCGGCATGCAAGCAAAAGAAGGACGAAAGCGTCTCTGACTTCTTCACTAGATTTGAAGAGACCTTCGTAGACCACAGTGGGCAAGATATGATTACTGAGGGAGGCCAGAGATTGTTTGTCGACAAGTTCGTGTTTAATTTACTACCTGAGCTTAGTAACAAGTTAAAGGATTCTGAAAGTGCATGGGCAGTGTCGACGACAGCACAGATACTTGCAACTGCTCAGTATTACGAGAATAGAGAGAAAGAAGAGAAGGAAAAGTCAGAAAAGAAAATGAAAGATCTAAAGACCAAAGTTCTTCTGCAACAGGCGTATCCGCCTCGTTCGAATCAGTCAGATTCACAGCAGCGACCCCAGTTTCAGCCACAACCACAATTCCAGCAAGGGACGGCCCAAAGATTTAATTATGGTTTTCCCCGACAACAGTTAGCATGGAATCAGTGTGCTTATTGTAAAAAGGAGGGTCATTATAAGAATGAGTGTCCGGTACTGCACCCACAAACTAGTGGTGTCCCAGCTCAGAGAGGTAATGTTGGGTTTATGCAAGCTCCTAGAGGTAGAGGGCGTGGTACGATGACACCACAGACTGATCGCCAATCGAATTATTTTGATCAGCGAAATATACAACCTACGCAACCAGGTAGATCTCCACAGTATCATGTTGGAGATTACTATGATCATAATGAAGACATTCAAAGAAGCGAGCACTAGGACAGCCGCAGGCAAAGAGAGGGAGTAGTATCAGTTCCAGTTGATCAGAGTGGACCTTATGTCGCAGTAGTTACCTCAGGCGTGGTCGAACCGTTTCTGTTGGATACTGGTGCGGCAAAAAGTTCAATTATGCATGCGAAACTCCCTGGCGCACCTTTGTCTGGCTTAACGAACACTTCGGTAGGATTCTCAGGTGCCCCTGTTCACAATCCTGTTTCTAGTCCTTTGTCAATATCTGTTGGGCCATGCGAACTAGAAGCACCCCTTATCCTAACAACCGGTTGTAATGAGAATCTGCTTGGTTTAGATCTGTTAAAACGCCTGCACGCGACACTGTACTGTTCTCCTTCGGGAGTACAGCTCACTTTAGGCAAAAGAGTCATCTCTCCAATGTATATGTCGATGGACAAGCTCCCAAAGGAGCTGCGTTCTCTCCCTGATACTCTTTGGGCGACTGGTCCTAATGATGTAGGCCTCTTGGAAATTCCCCCTTATGTGGTAAGTCTGAAATCTAATGTTAAATTCCCACGAATCCCACAGTATCGGATTTCGAATGAAGGTGAACGAGCACTCTTGCTGATTGTGAAAGACTTAATACAGAAAGATGTGATAGAGGAAACTAGAGGGAACATCTGCAATAGTCCTGTTCTGCCGATTTTGAAACGTACTGACCCTTCCAAACCTCCAATTTACAGATTTGTGATTGACCTCAGAGAAGTTAACAAAATAGTGATCCCACAATTTCCTGTAGTCCCAGCTATCACTGCATTACTGACGTTGATTCCTGCCTCAGCTTCATGGTTTACAGTGATCGACTTGAAAAATGCCTTTTTCAGCATTCCCATAGCCGAGGAAAGTAGAGACATTTTTGGTTTCTCCTTAGGAGGTCGCAGTTTCAGATTCAAACGCGCTCCACAAGGTTATTGTGAAAGCCCTTCAATTTACAGCCAAGCATTGAAGAGTCAATTAGATGCCCTTGTACTCCCTCATGGTGTTGCTCTGATCCAATACGTAGACGATCTTTTACTAGCCGCTGATGACAAGGAAACTTGCAAAGCAGCTACAATTTCTTTGTTGCGTCATTTGTCAGACTTACATCACAAGGTGTCACCTTCTAAACTGCAATATTGTTGCCAAGAAGTGACCTACTTAGGTCATCTTCTGTCAAAGGAGGGAAGAAGGTTGACCCCAGAGAGAATCAAAGCAATTTCACAGATGACTGTACCAAGCACACAGAGAGAAGTGCGTGCGTTTTTGGGTATTACGTCATACTGCAGGCAATGGATCCCAAATTTTTCTCTCATGGCGAAACCATTGGTAGCCCTGACTGGAAAAGGTGTTCCAAGCCCTTTGCCATGGTCTGATGAATGTCAACAGAGCTTCTCTGACTTACGTGATGCGCTGTGTTCAGCTCCTGTGTTGGGTACTCCTGACTACAGTAAGCCGTTTACTCTATATGTCCATGAAAGAGAAGGTTGTGCATTGAGTGTATTAACGCAACAATTTGGTGACAAACAGCAGCCTTGTGCATATTTCTCATCCACATTAGATCCGGTAGCCAGAGCGTTGCCAAGTTGTTTGAGAGCTACAGCGGCAGCTGCAGTGTCTATTCGACAGTCTGCTGGACTAGTCATGAACAACATGTTAGTAGTCATGGTTCCACATGCGGTGGATACACTCATGAATCGAACGAAAACTCAGCACCTCACCAGTGCTAGACTATCAGGCTATGAGCTGACGCTTTTGGCAAGTCACATTCAGATCAAGCGATGCAACATATTGAATCCAGCAACACTGTTGCCGACTACTCAGGAGTCGAGTGATTCAGAGCCCCATGATTGTTGTTTCAGAACTGAGGAAGAGACAAAAGGTAGGATTGATTTAAAAGATACTCCATTACTAGATCCAGATGGCACTTTATATGTCGATGGGTCTTGTTTCAAATTACAGAATGGTGATGTGACGGCCGCGTATGCAGTTACGACCTTGAGTACAATTGTGGAGACCGCAAGAGTGAGTCAGAATTCTGCCCAGGCTGCAGAATTAATTGCATTGACAAGAGCGTGTGTTTTAGCTAAGGGAAAGAGAGTGAATGTGTTTACTGATAGCCAATACGCCTTCGGCATTGCACACAATTTTGGGCGTCTCTGGAGAGAAAGAGGTTTTCTCACGTCCCATGGGACTAAGATCCAACATGGACAGTTAGTCAGCGATCTATTGGAATCCCTGACTCTACCGAATGAAGTTGCAATTGTGAAGTGCAGTGCACATCGGAGGATTACGGATGATGTTGGCCGTGGAAATGCGTTTGCTGATGAGGTCGCTAAAGAAACGGCCAAGAACATGACGAGCCGAATGTACGTTGCAACGTCTGCACGATGGATTGCGGAATCAGGAATGTGTGAGAATACGATTGAAAGTGTGAAAACAATCCAGAATGAAGCAACTGAAAATGAGAAGAATGAATGGAAGGAGAAAACGGGTAAAATGGATTCAAGTGGATGTTGGGTCGATTTGTCTGAGCAGCAGCGTTGGATGTTACCTGATGCGTATGTACTAGCAGTAGTCACGATGGCGCATGGAGCGGCGCACATCAGTTCGAAAGGGATCTGTAAAATGTTAGCTCCAGTATGGAAGAACGATGGAATTACTAAGTGTGCAGAAAGAGTGGTGAAAAATTGCATGGTATGCCTGATGCATAATCCTGGCAAGGGAACCCCAACCCCAACTGCCCATTTTGCTCCCCCTTCTTGTCCCTTTGAAGTGATTCAGTTGGATTATATCCACATGGATAGGTGTAACAATCTTAAATACGTCCTAGTGGTAGTCTGTGCCTTCTCAAGATGGATTGAGGCATATCCGTTAAAGGACAACACTGCTATGTCCACTGCCAAAATCCTCCTAAAAGAATACTTCCCCAGGTATGGTATGCCGCGGATTGTTTGGTCGGACAATGGAAGTGAGTTTGTAGGGAAAGTTATGAAGAGTGTGTGTGCGGGTCTGGGTATTTCCCAAAAATACCACAGTGCGAATCACCCACAATCAGCGGGTTTGGTTGAAGGGTACAATGGCACCCTGAAGCTGAAACTTGCGAAAATTCAAGCTTCCACTGGTCTCTCTTGGCCAGACGCACTGCCTTTAGCTTTACTGTCCACCAGAGCGACTGTACACTCTCGAATAGGGCTTAGCCCATACGAGATTGTGTTCGGCCGCCCTGCTAATGTTTGGGGAGTCCCTAGGCCAAAGGAATTCAAACAGATTGAATACCCAATGTTGATTGATTACCTTCATGATCTGACTGCTAAATTGAGTCTTATTCATCAACAGGTATTCGAATCCTTGCCTAAACTGCCGGAGAGTCCAGGCCACACGTTGAAACCAGGCGACCAAGTGGTAGTTCGGAACTTTGAACGTACTCGGAACCTCCAGCCAAGATTCGTGGGTCCGTTTCAGGTCCTCCTCACAACAAGAACTGCAGTACGCCTAGCTGGAAGGAAAAATTGGGTGCACGCCAGCCATACGAAGCGTGTCCCTCTTCCACTCCCCTATGATAACTGGGTTAGACAGGGAATTGGTGTATCTGAGACAGAACCTGTTCCTAGGCACATCCCTTTCAGTGATGCAGAGTACATAACGGACCACCCACGAACAGAAACACAGAACTTTGACACCCCAGCAGGAACCGCTCCTTTGAATCCTGAACCAAGTATTGTACAAAGTGAACATTTGTCACCTGTGGAGTCGAACATTTCTGCACCTGTAGACCAGCTATTTCAAGACCAGACAAGACCCGGAAAGTACAGATATAATCTACGTTCTCATGTTATGAACTAATGACATTGCATAATTACCCTTCTGTTTGAAAACTGTTTTGATCTTACTGCATTCCATTCAGTCAGGAAGTTTGCTCAAAATTTTTATCTTTTTGTTTTTTTTATTGTTTCTCTCACCTTGCCATCTGGGTTACCGTAGGGTCGTAACGTGTGCCTTGTTTTAATTTGCAGGGAATCAGACACTAGGTCGGTTTCTTCTGTTTGTCTTGGGAACTCCCAGGATAAACAGAGGCAAGTTTTTAACAGGTACAAACCATCCGTTGCGAACAGTTGTAGAAGATGGAGCTTCCTGAATTACGACGGGTTAATGTCATAAATGTGCACAAGACAAAATTATATGACATATTGTACAGTAAATGTTTCCTAATGCAATGTACTCTGACACTTCTAATTGTCTTAATAACTTTGGTAGGCGGAATTATTTTTGGTATTCAGTTGATCTTTACACCTGTTGCATCTACAGTATCTCCCCATGCTCCTGTTTCTCCGACTGTTGTTTCTCTTCATTCTTTCCATCCTTTTCCTGCCCACGAGCAAGCTCGACGCTCTGAGTTTATAAATAACACTTTCATTCAACTCTTGCACCAACATCAACTAGTGGTTAATACAACAAACTGCTGGGTGTGTGGTTTGATACCACATACCATGGACAAGGGCATCCCCTATCTGGTTCTGCCTTTTAGTTATAATGGATCATTCTGGGCATTTCAGACCATGTTCGCTTATGCCCTAGAGACCTATCCTCCACGACATCCGCGTTCCACCCGGTATAACTCTGCTAATAGAGCCTTGGTAAAAGGAATCACTGACATGGTGAGAGATGTCAATAATACTCCGTTCATTCCCAAGGATGAATTGCGAGTTTACATGGGTTGGAATGTTACGGAATATGGCATTACTCTGGGTGAGAACAAACGTAAGAGCTCAACTCCGATCTGGGTCGTACCCCACCAAGGTCAAGTCTGTTTGCAAGGAAATGGGAGGAATCCGAAAGCTCGACTAGGGAAGAGTGACTGTATCGAAACATATGTTTTTCCGTCACAGTCTTCCCCCGCATTCTTAGCTGCTAAGGGTACCTATTTTGTTTGCCAAGACAGAGCATACACATGGCTGCCTGCTGACTTCTCAGGCTCATGTTACATCGCTCAACTGTTACCTCCGACATACACTGCTGCACCGGACTATCACAAAACTAGAGTTGTGAGAGGTGTTTTCAGTAAAGAAGATACTGCTGGCCAAGAGGCAGGAGACTTTTTCAAGGGTTTCCTCCCATTCTGGGGGCCTATGGCCAACAGTAGAAACTTACGTCAACTAACACGGGTAGTTGAATCCACTATCACTGAAACGGCGGGTGCTCTTAGTAACCTGACAGCTGAGCTTCAAGCGGATCGCCTCATGACGTTACAGAACCGTATGGTCCTTGACGTGTTACTTGCAGATCGAGGTGGAGTATGTAAGATGATCCAATCAAGTTGCTGCGTTTTTATTCCGGATAATGCGCCAACAGTATACAAGGCCATCTCTAAGTTACATAAGATTTCTGACTCTATTCATGTAGAGGAAGGTGACTGGTCATTAATGGGATTGTTCTGGAGCCTGTTGTCTGCGTGGGGATGGAAGGTTCTGATAGTCACTGGTGTTGCATTAGTATTTTTATTTTCGTGCTGTCTCATTGTTCAGTGTGGTCCTGCCTTATGTAATCTCTGCAATTATACATGTGTAAGAAGGCCACCTGTTTTTAGAGATACGCCACGGGATAGAGTAATGCTCCAACAACATATCAGTGACCTGATGAACATAGAAATGGACTCTGACATAGAGTGAGTTATTGCCTATGTAAGGGCAAAAGGACGGTCTGAGGTTCTGTAGCGATCCGAAACCCGTGAATTCGGTATCGTAGTACTGACATGATTTCGGTACCAATGAACCGCAAAAGATCCATTGTATGCATGACAGTGTTTTCGCTACGCAACTAGCATGAATTCACTGAGAAATAGGGCACTCTGTGGTAAAGTCGTGGCATCCATTTTAGTTACGGCATCCATTTTGTTTCTTGCCCTCACATAGTCAATGAACGGACGATGACCCCGGCAAAGTCACCTTGTTAAAGACACGTAAGCTCGAGCCCCGAGAAAGGCTGACGCTGCATGACTAGGCAGAATCAAGCTACCTCCCTTGCCTGGGGCCAGTCCTGCTGTACTGGTTCTCGTGTCCGTTGTCCTGACTGAAAGGCCGAAGACGGTAGCCATGCCCGTTTATGATCCATAAACACCTCTTATCCTACTTTTCAATCCTTTGCACCTGGCTCTGCTCCTTTCCTTCTGGGCTTTTACAATGGGGAGGTTACGATTTTTATGATGGGGAGGATCGGGCAAAGAATGGAAAACTGTCGAGAGGACCTGATCGAATACCGAAAACCTACGACTAATTATTGTTGGATGTCAAATTTACTGTTTGTTTGGGATACCGGGTTGGGCATGAGAAATATTCGTGTAATGTAGCCTAAAGACATTTTGCGTGTATTTAAAGAGTAACCCACTTAATGCAATTCGAACAGTCTCGTAGATTCTGCCTCTGTGTGGTTCCTATGATTTCTGTGTCCCTGCAGTAAATAAACCTTGGTCTTTGACGCCACCATCGAGAAGCCCGTGTCTCTGTTTATTTGTGCACCGGGACAGGAGGAACTCAGGGGTCTTCGGGTGTTGTTTCCCTGACACCTCTGGACTCTTAAAAGTCCAGAACCTCATCACTGGGTCTGAGTGTGCACGCTTGTAGCCTTGTGTGGCATGTGTTGCAATGATTGTATCCAGCTGAGTGATGGCAAAGTGACTTAGATGTGTGTTCTGATGTGTCACTCGAGTGATGATGTAATGCCACACCGTTTTCCTGAGAGACTTTCTTACCAATTTGCAAGGGTACAACCTTGTTCATGTTCAGTGACTGACCATGTGTGCAGAGGCAAATCTTAGTGCTGACTTCTTGTCTGTCTGTCATTCCCAGGTTGTTGCACCTGTTGTCTGCTCGTGTCATTGTTGTCCTCCTACTATCCCTCATGAGTATTGCAACGTGTGCTGAATCAGCGTTTCATGCACGGACATGTTGAAATATCAGTTTGGGTAAGGTTTGCAGCAAGGCTTTTTGGTGGTGGTACGGGTTGGGAATGTGTGGGTACTGCTTCTGTGCATGTTGTGTTACTATGCATACATGTGTACTCACCATGGGGCACTTTACATGTATCATCACTCCCATGAATTGATAGTCACCCTTCGTGACAGTCATCTGTATACGATGTAGGATTCTGATTAAGGCATCAGTGTGGGTAACACTTCCCTCTGAAACATACGTGATGCTACGGGTGGACATAGTGTGGGACATCCCCATTACAGGCTCAATGGTGAATTGCATCCGCTCTGTGTGCAGCAGGAGGTGTCTGGCTCATCCCCTTAACTTGTGTGCCAGTTCATTGGGATTTCGAACATCCGTGTTGTGAAGGGGGTGTCCAGCGTATGTCCCACATGTTAAGTCAAATGACATGTGAGTCTGTTCATATGGATGCATTTCCCTTGGTGCTGAGTTTGGGTAATAAAGGTGTTCCTCAGCCTCCAAAGTGCCTCATCTCTGTCACAGCACGTCTCTTGCCACTTTGCAGGCGTCATCTATGGCATAGTTGTCACAGATTGTGCATATGAGTGTATGTGTACTTCCGCAACATGCATGCAGTTCTTAATGGCTACTAATCTCTATTGTGCATGAAGTCCATGGTTGTGTATGTATTTGTGCAGGCTGCTCCCCCCAACGGGTTGTCCCCGCATGCTGAGGATGTGTCTCCTGTGCGCCGCTCGTCCTTCTGTTCACAGATCCTGTGTCAGTCATCTTTGATGATTGTTCATCCATTTTCTCTGAGTGAGCCATGAGTAACCCGACACTGCTTCATTTACGTACGCCTGTTGCAGTTGTCCTTTATGACCTCCTTGGCTTTGTGTGATAGTTTTAGCCTATTTTCCAGGACATGCCGCCTGCTTCTGCGGCCCCTGCGGCAGGGGCCCACCAAATTCCATAATTCGGAAAGCCACACGCCTCTAAGATGCTCCTCCTTTCCCCTCTCCACACATTCATCATGCTGTCATCAGCTTTTCTGTGCCACAGTTGCGGCCACGCCGTGCCAAATGCATGACCGTCAGCGCCTGCAACGTGCACAGTGCACGGCCCTCATGTCCTTGCATGACCCACATCACACAACAGGCTCATGTTGCAGCCACCCTCCAAGCAATGGCCAACCAAAAATCTGCCGCCTGCTCTCAGGCATCCCCTAAGCGCACACACGAACCCTTTGCATGCAGAGTGTGCAACTCCAACTGCCTACACAACGATGCCCCGCCTTCCAGGCCCTGTCACACCAACCAGGTCATGTCCCTCCTACTCCCCAGCGTCTCCGTCCAACAGCACGCCATTTGAGTCTGTTACCTCCTCAACACAACAGGGCCACACATCACCTTTATTGCCGTGACCTTGATAAATGCATCCTCAGCACACATCTTCTTCATTGCCATCTCAGACGGATACAAGATCACCCGCAGGGACGGCACCAAGAATCCCGTATGATGATGTGTAATTTATTCACAAGTCCACCCTCAAAGTCACAAATCCGGGTTTGCAACAACCCCCTGGCAACCCTCAGGGTAACACTCCTATACAGATCTCCATGCCTACATCCCCAATTCCGCAAAGCCATCAACACGTCCATCTTCACGCATGCCCTAAGCCTCCACAGGCTACATGTGGATGTGGGTCAGTAAGTTCTGGCTGGAGGAGAGGAACCCCACCATCCATCATTGGTCCATCAACATTTGCATCCACGTCGCGGACAGGCAACACACTAACACACACCCCACTACTGATCCACCAATGCTTGATGTAAGTCACCACAGACAAGCTGTGTGGGACACTGGAACCAACACCAACGCCACACCGTGCAACCTCACACACTGGATCAGTAACTGATCCACCAATGTTGCCACATTGACGGACTTTTCTGTGAAGCACAACAATAGTTAATCCACCTGGGACAAGGCAGACCGACTGGACTCATACAGGTGTAGCCAGACTCTTGTGGCAAGCTTGCGACACAATGAACCATCAGTGGCCTTACAAGCCTGTAAAACGGCACACACAGACATCACCATATCATCATCAAGGACAATTTGAGATCCTTCAGATAGGGCTGAGGCACCAAAACACAGGACATCAAGGAGCTCATCAGCATTGTGAGTGCACTGACATTAGCTCCCAATCCAAAAGACTGCCCACGCTTGCAAGGCAGAGGCAATCCATTGTAACTTTCTAGCACTGCTGGCTCATGCACATACACGCCAGCCTTGGCACACAGAGGCAGACAGCACTATTATCCGCATGAACAAACCCCCTCAGGTTCTGGACTTCCATCGGCAGGAAATACAACAACCGGCTCATGTGCAACATCCACTGGGGATCTACATGAGGCCCCTTCCCACACAACATCTGTTACACATCATTCCCCATCCTTGTAGCCCCCGTCCAGCACGTCATGTATGTATCCTTTGAGTTAGGCACATTCCATGGTAGATGGAGGCATGCAGTGACCCAGGCCCTTCTTAGACAACGGGCGGCAGGCCCGCAGGCTCACAAGGAACATCACCGTGCTTCCCTAACCAGGAAATGTCATCAAGAAGACAGGCAACAAACAACTGACAAACTGAGGCAAACGCTAAGAGCTCCAGGCAACCTGCACAAGAACATCTTCCACAGTAATCACACCACTGCAAATGTCAGCATTGCCACCACCACCAAGTTTGCACCGCTCAACAATGGTGAGGCCACCCCCCTTGAACTCTGAACAGCATTCTACACTATGTGCTACCACACTGTCAGCTCACACATCTCCAAAACTGGTATCCAGAGGCTGGACCATAATGAAATCAAGTATTATCTCACAAGCAAGTCCCTGGGAGTCTGCCTGGAGCCTTAGGCATGTAGTACACTGTGGTCATCTGGAACATGCCCCAGGGGTCATCTCTCAGCGTGTCAATCTTCAATGTGTCCATGACTTCCCTCTCCTCCATCACATGCGCACACAACCTCATCATCATCTCGTATGCTATTGACAGCCAGCTGCTCATCACACTCACAAAAGACCATGCCGTTTCCAGTTCCTAACTTAAAGAAGCCATGAGGTGTGTTACCAAATGGCTGAACATCAGCCACCTGAGGATGGACTTGGCCATGAATTGGGTATTCATCTGAGGATTGTCCCCTTATAGCTGTGTCAACTCCTTGTGTACCACTGACTGGGGCACTGCACCAGCACCCAGTGGCAACGCACGCAAGTTGGTGCTCATCATGGACTCGTTGCTCACAATTGCCATGCAAATGACCAGCATCTGTACCTCATGCTGCAACACCCTCCGCATGATGCACATGATCCACAGATAGATCCACTCCAAGGCAAGACAGCCCGTCCCCAAGGTCCACGACACCAGCCGGGGCAACTACAGCACCACCCTCTACGGAGCAAGAACAGCAAAAATCCAGGCTAACTTGTCCACATCCCGGGTGCATCTGCACAGCTCATCTTCAACATGGCGCGCACCAGCCACATCACCGTCCATCTGAGATAGCTGCAATGGCTCACTGTCTGCTGCAGGATGACCTTCAGAATCCTCACCCACACTCAGGAGGCAGTCCCCAACCCCAGACCCCAAACCAACCTTGGACGTCTGTCATCCAAGACCCCATTATCCAACTCCCTGCATTCCAACCTTGCCCTGTCCACCATTCTTCACATCCACAGGACTACAGCATGCAGGAGATAGTTATCCCACCTGGCCAAACAGACCTGGGAGTCCCTCCCCGGGCCCCTCCACATGACCCATGACCTCTACGCCTTCATGATACTCTTCAAAATCGGTCTGTCCGCACAGTATTGCAAGACCCCCCATAGCAGCTTGAGGCCATCACGGTCGAGTATTGTGCTCCATGTCTGTATTGGATGATACATTGCGACCCATGTGTGTCCTGTACCGGACTACGATCCCAGGGTATGGATGGCTGGCGTTAGTTCAACACTCAGGCATAGTTTAACATTTCCCCACACGTATGTTGTGGACTCATGCAAAATGACTGCAACAACAAATTCAAAATAATGTGTTTTATTCTAGGTCTGGGGTGTGATTTGTGGAAAAAAATAGGTGCTGTACAGAATCCAAAATTCACAGGGGGAGATGGTATCCTTGCCATTTGAAGTCATCATAGTCCAGACCACAGTCTTCTGCATCATTGGTCAGACTGTGACCAGCAAGTCCATGTGGCAGAGAATGTCAGTCAATGAGGTGAATGCTGTTGCACATGAAGGCCAGGTGCCATGCCAGGTGACCTGGGAGATGTGGATGGCCCGCTGCCTCTCAGGGTCTTTTTCGTGGATGACCCACCTTCCTCACGGGACCCTCAGATGCAGGCATTGATGATGCTTGGGACGCTCCGTCGGACGAATCCTCCTCCTCCTCCCTCCCTGTGGCTGGTGTTGGTCTTCGCCTGGTGGCACAGGGAGGGTTGCCCATGTTGTCGGCGATCCGACGGAGTGAATGGCTTATGTCCGTTTGCACCGCCAGGAGCTCAGCCAGTCTTGCCTCCATCCGTCCTTGGTGTTCTTGTTGACTGGCGTGTTGCTCGGCCTGCTGGTTCTTGATCTCTGTGAGGGTCTCCACTAACTGGCTGAGGACCCTGGTGTCACGCCGGTATGCGTCGATGATGTTGCGTACGTGTGACATACCGGTCCCTTCAGCTGGCTGGTCAGGTTCTCGCCTCCGCCTGCCTCCACTCCCACCACCCCTGCCCACACGAGCCTGGCCTGCCGTTGTGGGCACATCGGGTCTCCCGGACCCCTGAGGGATGGCAGTTGCGGTGTTGTCTGCCTCCTCCTGGGTGCCCGGCGAACCTGGTCCCTCCAGGTCAGACTGGCTCAGTTGTTCAGTGCGGGCAGGGCTCCTGGGTGTCTCCTGGGATGTGGCAGGAACGGGGGTGGTGGTTGGCACAGATGTTCCTGAAGCAAGTGCTGCAAGGGGTCGGACACCAGAGGGTCCAGGTCGATCGGGGTCATCCGCGGAGTGTTGAGAGGCGTCGCTGCCGGTGGGATCAGGTTCCTCCCGAGCCTGGGACTGTGATTCTTCCCCCCCATTGTTGGGAGGAGATCCATCAGGGTGCCCTGTGTGTGAGAGAAAGACAGTGTTAATGCTGTATCATGCGACATCCATTTTTCATACAGATTCAAGTTGGCACAGTTCCTCCAGGTAGTTGTATGTGCCTAGCATTCTGTGGATGGGTATGTTGCGGGGGCAAGATTGATATGTGCTCCTGACTCCTTGACCTGTTGGTTTTTGTCTTGGATGCTTCTTGGGCTATATATTGGTCTTGTTGTGAGACATGTCCATTGTGAGAGTGGGTAAATACTTTGGCTGTCCCGGGGTGGGTGGTTGTGTGAGGGGTGTGTGTGACAGGGCCTGCTGGTGGGTGTAGGGTGATTTGGCAGTGGGTCTCCCAGGTGATGTATCTGTCCCCCCATGGAGCATGCTGCCATGACAGTGAGTGTGTGTTCCTGTCCTAGATATCTGAGCTTGTTGTGTTGGTGTTTGAGTTTGTAGTGGTCAGAGGAGGGCCTTGTGCTGCCTACAGCAGGGCCAAGTGTCAGCTATCTTGTCAGTACTTTGCCAGTCCCTGTGCATTGAGCATGGTGCATGGGTATGTACCTGGGCCATATGGGATGAGGCCAATGGTGTGATTGTGAGTTGAACAATGCGTTTTGTGAGGCCCCCCTCCCAGCATTGCGGACATCCATTCTTGTGTTGGTGGTTCGTGTAGCATGGGACATGGCATGGCCTTGTTTTGTGAATGTGGCATACACATGTTAGTGGCATGAGCGTTGTTTTTTAGTGTGGTTGTGTCCGGTGAGGGCTTGGGGGTAGTTGCGTGCAGTTTGTGTAGTTGGGGGTGTGGATGCCATTCCCCCCATGTTCCATGAGTTGTTTGTATACTCACCAGGCTCTGGAAGTCCTTGTAGTCCGTGTACCTCCACCGGCGGGAGCAGGGCCATCACCTTCTCCTCCCAGGGATGGTAATGTACCGGTCTGCGGGGCAGCCCACCTCCAGTGATGTTGGTCTGGGCGTAGGCTTCATTCATTTTCCTCTTGACTGCCCACCGCAGATCGTACCACCTGGCTTGGCATTCGTTCCTGGTCCTTCTGATGGGTGCAACAGCATTCACCCTATCGACGATCCTCTGCCACAGGCGTGATTTTTCTGCTATGCTGGTCTGTCTGACCAATGTTCCAAAGAGCTGTGGCTCGACTCTGATGACTTCGTTGACAAGGATTTCCAGCTCCTCCCTTGTGAACTTTGGATTCTTGTCTGTGGGCATGGTGTGGGGTGAGGGTGTGGCTGGTTGTGGGGGTGTGTGTGTGAATGTGAAGGTGTGTGTGTGAATGTGAAGAGGGGGTATGTGTGAAGGAGGTTGTGTGAAGATGTATAGGTTAAGGTGTATGGGTGTAGTTCTTGTGGTGTGCTCTGTTGCTGTAGTGAGTCTGTCGCAAAGGCTCATGGTTAGTGTGTGTGGGCCCTTTTTATTGGTCCATTTGTGGGTGTTATTAGACCAAACAGGGCTTAGCACCGAGAGGAAATCTAGTTTTTACTTAGGAACTACACAGCTCATGGGGATAATTACCACCCTTCAGCTAATGGTATTACATCCAAATTAATGTAGTCCTAGCCCCCTCTAATTTCAATAATCGACCAAAATAACAGCCCTTCACTATCTGACTCCCAAAATGAAGTAAAGAAACTTCAAGGAAAAAAATGAAGGAGAAAGTGAGAGGGAACCTCACGTACGCAACACCAGGGAGGCTACCAGCCGGTTCTCGCCAGTATGCCCACGTTTTATCATCATCGGTTACCCTCTCACAAGAGTCAGGAAACTAGAGTCCAGTGAAAAAAGAGAGGAAACAGATAAAAAAGAAAAGTTTGTTACTGTCCCCATCAAAGAAAAGAAACCCATGTATTGCGAAGAACCAGATGTCCCAAGCAATATTTAAAATTGAGTTAGACACTCACTTGCAATGACCCTCTTTATTCAGAATAGTGAGTGTACTCAAAGTAAAAGCACTTGATGTTGCTAACCTTTGTAAAGAAGGCCAACATGTTTCATTGCCACTTAACTTTGTTCTGGCAATTTCATCAGGGCAAGGGTTTCAATCAAGCACCTCACTGGACGTATGCTTTTATGTTGCGGAAGGGCTGTATTAAAAACAGGAGAGAAAACAAAACAGAATAGCCAATTTCTGTTCTATTATCAATTAAAACGCCCCAACCAAATGTGTTCATAGCCACAAGTTTTACACATCAGTTACTTATTGCAAATGGTAGTATTTACCATGTAGAGGCGGAGGGCATTCGTACCTGCCTCCACTATGCCGCACGGGGTTGTATTCAATACTCTTTCCCCAGTTTTAAAAGCTGCACTATTGCTAACTAGTTGTTCACCTGTGGAAAGAAAACGTCAATCAGGCTTCGTATCGCACGTTGTTGCATTGTGTATATAGTATTATAATCAACGAATGCCACGAGTTATTCCATGCTGACACTCTCATTGCATCCAACAATCATTTAAAAATTACAAGAGGCGTTTCTGCTTTTCGAACTCTGTCCCAAGTAACTATGTCGACAGTCATTTCAGCGTGTCCGATTACTGCCACAACACAGGTTGATAGCCGACACTGCACAGGGCATTTACAAAAGCACACAATCACTGATACACCTCTCTCACCGCAACCGATATCTGGAAGGGCCGTCTCTCATCCCCGCTTCACTTTTCTGTTGTGACGCGGCTACTGATATTCTCAGCTTCGTGCCCTGCCCCTCTGCTTCTGGCTTACATGTCGGAATCAAAGCTCGCACCACTATAGAACTTCAGCCCGCCGACGGTGGCCATCTTGGAGTGTATACAGGTTCGAATATGCCAACATTAAATCAAAGTCTCAATACACTCAATGAAAGCAGAAGGAGAATAATTCCGAACAAAAATCGTCCAGACAGGTTCTAAGTCTAACACGGGTAATGCACTATCTCGTCACAAAACCACAGTGTGCCCCCTAGACATTTCAACCAGGCAACTCTAAATCTGCTACCCGCCACAGCGGCCACCTTAAAGTTTATCATCATTCATTGTCAAATCGGGATCCCAGAGCACTTTAAATGCACGGAAAAAGGATAATTCCCAGCATTCTCACGCAATATGTACACTACACATTTACATATTATCACCATACAGTATTTCAATTTCAGACAGCTCAAATCGTCTTGAATATTTGTTGTGTGGTGCTGGGATTGGGATATTATGAATTACTGCATCCACCATTACCATTAAAAAATTGGCATCGTCGTAACTGTTCTACTATAGAGACTTTTTCCCAACAGGCAGAGGAGCTCTCGGGTAAATTGATTCAAAGAGCTTACCCAAAGAAGATCGTCAACAGGGCATGCAAAAGGGCCCGGAATACACCACGGGAGGCCCTTTTAGAAAGGAATAAAAGGGAATCAGGTGATTGTTTGAGTGTGGTGATGACATATGATCCTTTGGCATCCAAGATAAGACAGTTGATCAGGAGACATTGGTCACTGTTGTCCACTGTTGATTTTAAAATGCCCCAACCCAGATTTGCTTTTAAGCGGGCAACCAATTTAAAAGATAAATTGGTACACTCACGATCCCAGGTGATACAAAGGACTTCATCGGTGCCGGCCGGACACTACCCTTGTGGCAGTTGCTCGGTCTGTAACCTGACGGATAAGACCAAGTCTGTAACCCTAAACAACGGAAAAATTTGGCATCTGAATACATTTTCAAACTGTAACACCACAAATGTCATCTACAGACTTACATGTCAGTGTGGGTTACAGTATGTGGGTCTAACGACAAGGAAAATAAAAATTCGGATCCAAGAACATCTAAGCACTATAGGAGCTGGGAAACTTATCACACGCCTGGTACAACATTTCCACAAATCTAAACATGATGTACAGGCTTTAAGGTGGGTGGTTCTGGAGAAGGTCGTTGCCAGCAATGATTGTATTGAGCAAGTCCTAGCAACCAGAGAAGCTTGTTGGATTTTTTCTGAGAAAGTGGATCAAGTGGGGCTAAACGATCATATAGAGTGGAACAAAGTGAGTAGACAATAGAACCCCTGATAGCAACGTGAAGATCCTTTTGGATTTTCTGAAGAATTGCCCAGTTGGCAGGTGTGAAACTAAACGAAATTACGGCAGAATAGATGTAATGGTGGATGCAGTAATTCATAATATCCCAATCCCAGTACCACACAAAAAATATTCAAGACGATTTGAGCTGTCTGAAATTGAAATACTGTATGGTGATAATATGATGAGAACTTGGATGAAGTAATGTGTAGTGTACACATTGCGTGAGAATGCTGGGAATTATCCTTTTTCCGTGCATTTGAGGTGCTCTGGGATCCCGATTTGACAATGAATGATGATACACTTTAAGGTGGCCGCTGTGGCGGGTAGCAGATTTAGAGTTGCCTGGTTGAAATGTCTAGGGGGCACACTGTGGTTTTGTGACGAGATAGTGCATTACCCGTGTTAGACTTAGAACCTGTCTGGACGATTTTTGTTCGAAATTATTCTCCTTCTGCTTTCATTGAGTGTATTGAGACTTTGATTTAATGTTGGCATATTCGAACCTGTATACACTCCAAGATGGCCGCCGTCGGCGGGCTGAAGTTCTATAGTGGTGCGAGCTTTGATTCCGACATGTAAGCCGGAAGCAGAGGGGCGGGGCACGAAGCTGAGAATATCAGTAGCCGCATCACAACGGAAAAGTGAAGCGGGGATGAGAGACGGCCCTTCCAGATATCGGTTGCGGTGAGAGAGGTGTATCAGTGATTGTGTGCTTTTGTAAATGCCCTGTGCAGTGTCGGCCATCAACCTGTGTTGTGGCAGTAATCGGACACGCTGAAATGACTGTCGACATAGTTACTTGGGGCAGAGTTCGAAAAGCAGAAACGCCTCTTGTAATTTTTAAATGATTGTTGGATGCAATGAGAGTGTCAGCATGGAATAACTCGTGGCATTCGTTGATTATAATACTATATACACAATGCAACAACGTGCGATATGAAGCCTGATTGACGTTTTCTTTCCACAGGTGAACAACTAGTTAGCAATAGTGCAGCTTTTAAAACTGGGGAAAGAGTATTGAATACAACCCCGTGCGGCATAGTGGAGGCAGGTACGAATGCCCTCCGCCTCTACATGGTAAATACTACCATTTGCAATAAGTAACTGATGTGTAAAACTTGTGGCTATGAACACATTTGGTTGGGGCGTTTTAATTGATAATAGAACAGAAATTGGCTATTCTGTTTTGTTTTCTCTCCTGTTTTTAATACAGCCCTTCCGCAACATAAAAGCATACGTCCAGTGAGGTGCTTGATTGAAACCCTTGCCCTGATGAAATTGCCAGAACAAAGTTAAGTGGCAATGAAACATGTTGGCCTTCTTTACAAAGGTTAGCAACATCAAGTGCTTTTACTTTGAGTACACTCACTATTCTGAATAAAGAGGGTCATTGCAAGTGAGTGTCTAACTCAATTTTAAATATTGCTTGGGACATCTGGTTCTTCGCAATACACGGGTTTCTTTTCTTTGATGCGGAAAGTAACAAACTTTTCTTTTTTATCTGTTTCCTCTCTTTTTTCACTGGACTCTAGTTTCGTGACTCTTGTGAGAGGGTAACCGATGATGATAAAACGTGGGCATACTGGCGAGACCGGCTGGTAGCCTCCCTGGTGTTGCGTACGTGAGGTTCCCTCTCACTTTCTCCTTCATTTTTTTCCTTGAAGTTTCTTTACTTCTTTTTGGGAGTCAGATAGTGAAGGGCTGTTATTTTGGTCGATTATTGAAATTAGAGGGGGCTAGGACTACATTAATTTGGATGTAATACCATTAGCTGAAGGGTGGTAATTATCCCCATGACCTGTGTAGTTCCTAAGTAAAAACTATGTTTCCTCTCGGTGCTAAGCCCTGTTTGGTCTAATGATTACTGAGTGGAGGGCGGCTTGGCACATACCCTCTGTAGCTCCAAGTTGTGATGAGCCATTTGTGGGTGTGCCTGAGTTTGAAATGTTGGTGGGTCTGTTATAATGGGTGGTTGTGATTTTGGGTCTCTGTTTGCCTGTTTGGATGTGGCCATGGTCAGTGATTTTGATGTTTTGTTGCCTGTAGACGTGTTTTGTGGTGTTGTGCGAGTCGAATTGAGCCTCCTTGTGGTGTTTTCCAGTGCCCTGGTTCAGTGCGAGTCGTTTCAACCTCGTGTATGTAAGGTGCGTACATACGCGATGTTGTTATACCGTGCTGGCACACCCGAGGTTGTTGTACGGTCCGTACATATGTGATGCTGGGGGACGGTGCTGGTGTACGGGGCTGGTGTACGGGGCTGGTGTATGGTGCGTACTAGTACGGGGCTGGGGTACGGTGCATCCAAGGACGGGGCTGGGGTACGGGGCTGGGGTACGATGCGTACAAGTACGGGGCTGGTGTATGGGGCGTACTTGTACGGGGCTTGGGTACAGTGCGTCCAAGTACGGGGTTGGGGTACAGTGCGTACAAGTACGGGGCTGGGTTACGGGTCTGGTGTACGTGGCATACTAGTACGAGGCTGGGGTACGGGGCTGGTGTACGGTGCGTACAAGTACGGGGCTGGTGTACGGGGCGTACTAGTACGAGGCTGGGGTACGGTGCGTACAAGGACGGGGCTGGGGTACGGGGCGTACTGGTACGGGGCTGGGGTACGGTGCGTACAAGGACGGGGCGTACTTGTACGGGGCTTGGGTACGGTGTGTACAAGGATGGGGCTGGATTACGGGTCTGGTGTACGTGGCATACTAGTACGAGGCTGGGGTATGGGGCTGGTGTACAGTGTGTACAAGTACGGGGCTGGTGAATGGGGTGCACTAGTATGGGGCTGGGGTACGGTGCGTACAAGGACGGGGCTGTGGTATGGGCGTACTGGTGCGGGGCTGGGGTACGGTGCGTTCAAGGATGGGGCTGGGGTACGGGGCGTACTTGTACGGGGCTTGGGTACGGTGCGTCCAAGTACGGGGCTGGATTACGGGTCTGGTGTACGTGGCGTACTAGTATGAGGCTGGGGTACGGAGCTGGTGTACGGTGCATACAAGTACGGGGCTTGTGTACGGGGCGTACTTGTACGGGGCTTGGGTACGGTGCGTACAGGAACGGGGCTGGGGTACGGGGCTGGGGTATGGTGCGTACAAGTACGGGGCTGAGTTACGGGTCTGGTGTACGTGGCGTACTAGTACAGGGCTGGTGTACGGGGCTGGTGTACGGGGCATACTAGTACGGGGCTGGGGTACGTTGCGTACAAGTACAGGGCTGGTGTACGGGGTGTATTTGTACGGGGCTTGGGTATGGTGCGTCCAAGTATGGAGCTGGGGTAAGGGGCTAGGGTACGGTGCGTACAAGTATGGGGCTGGGTTACGGGTCTGGTGTACGTGGCGTACTAGTATGAGGCTGGGGTACGGGGCTGGTGTACGGTGCATTCAAGTATGGGGCTGGTGTACGGGGCGTACTAGTATGGGGCTGGGGTACGGTGCGTACAAGGACGGGGCTGGGGTACGGGGTGTACTGGTACGGGGCTGGTGTATGGTGCGTACAAGGACGGGGCTGGGGTACGGGGCGCACTTGTACGGGGCTTGGGTACAGTGCGTACAAGGATGGGGCTGGATTACGGGTCTGGTGTACGTGGCGTACTAGTACGAGGCTGGGGTACAGGGCTGGTGTACGATGCATAAAAGTACGGGGCTGGTGTACGGGGCGTACTAGTACGGGGCTGGGGTATGGTGCATCCAAGGACGGGGCTGGCGTACAGGGCGTACAAGTACAGGGCTGGTGTACGGGGCGTACTTGTACGGGGCTTGGGTACGGTGCGTACAGGAACGGGGCTGGGGTACGGGGCTGGGGTATGGTGCGTACAAGTACAGGGCTGAGTTACGGGTCTGGTGTACGTGGCGTACTAGTACGAGGCTGGGGTACGGGGCTGGTGTACGGAGCGTACTAGTTCGGGGCTGGGGTACGGTGCGTACAAGGATCGGGCTGGGGTACGGGGTGTACTAGTACGGGGCTGGGTTACAGTGCATACAAGGACGGGGCTGGGGTATGGGACTGGAGTACAGTGCGTACAAGTACGGGGCTGGGGTATGGTGCCGACATACAGGGGGGTGTACGGTGCTGACATGCATTGTCCCGCATGGACAAAACTCCGTACGACTCGTATCCCGGGCACAAGTTTACCCGTGATTCGATTCGTACGGAGTTTGGTCCGTACGGGACGTTTTCCATACGCTTGTGAATTCGTTAGGCCGGTACGGATCGTACTTGTGCGGTCGGACTTCAGTTTTACGATTTGTACGTAAAACTGTCCAGGGACGTCCCGGGGACTTTTTCCCGATACGATTCGTATGTATTTTTCACATACGAATCGAATCGTACTTCACCGGTGGGACGGGACTTGTACGATTCGTACGTAAAAATATACGGATGCGAGTCGTACGGGAATTTTTTTTACAGGATTGGAATCGCCACCTAAGTGTTAATACATAAACCAATACCAATAAATAATCAATAAGCAATTTACAAGCAATAATCACCAAACCAAACAATAAAAACCATCATACTGCTACCAGAAAAAACTGCTACAGCGCGGAAACCTGGGTAACGGGGATCAGGACAAAACCCATACCAAATATTCTCCCTTCGTCACAGACCAGATATCACATTAACACATTCAAACATCCGTCATTGGTGGGGCCCAAAAACACCAACATTCACACATCACGTCTGCACATACAGAAGAGATGAGCGGTTTGGGCGCTGACATGAAAGGAATACCTTATAACCTATAGGAAACTATTATATTACATAACTATACATCAAATCCTTACACCTACAGATCTCAGTTCTCCAACTTCTAGATACTCTTTCCACGTAATCGATGGATCATTTAGTTGGATCAGTAAGGTGATTTAGACTATTTAAAACATATTCAATATGTTGATCTATCATCCCTTAATGAATGACAAAACACATTTGCTTGTTAATCAATATATGTTTATCTAATTATTGCAAGAATTTAGTTCCATCTAGTACGTTTATTAAACCTTACGTAAATCACAGAACACCATATTTACCTAATCTGGCTATCGGCCATCCTCTAAGTCATCAAATATAGCCGTCAATCAGTCGGAATTCAAAAGTTCTTCATGTAGCACGCTACAGTCCCAAAGATTGGGTCATGGACCAGAGACGTGCACGCATCGAACAGTGCCCATAAAATGTTTCAGTTCATCAGGAAATTGGGCAGCATTCAGTCAGTCAAAGATTCAGGAGCACAGCAGTCTTGTCGTGTAGCGTCACCGTTGTCTTCGTCAGCAAGGAAAGTATTGCGAACGCATTCCCCTACTCTCTATTCTATCCTCATTTTTATAATAAAAGTAAAGTCAAGGGGCCCGATTCACAGAACTAACTTAAGACAAAATCCTAAACTTACTACCATTTTCGTATTCACAGAAGGCACTTACTCATTTTGGTATTCACAGAAGACACTTACTCACTTCGGTATTCACAGAAGTTAGGAGTCCTAACTTTAGGACTCCTAAATGCCTTCTGTGAATACCGAAAGCCTTAAATTTAGGATTTTTCTCAGTTTAGTAGTAGTATAGTTAGGACTCCTAACTTTAGGACTCTTAACCCCTTACTAATCCCTCTATGTGCTTGTAATTATCTAGCAGATAGCGACATTTAAAGCGTTCATATTCACCAATTGATGTCATCTGGTGCGACATTACGAAAACGTCACAAAGGCAACATATTTCATGCAATATTCTATTTTCTATTGTTAGTATGCGTACATATTTTATTACAAAAATTATTTAGCCATGCAAATAGCAAATCCCACGTGTATTTCATATATTAGTAATATTGATTAAATATCATGCAAACACAATTAATAATATTATGTTTAATAGATTATTCTAATTAGTATATGGATGCAGAATAGTGGCTTCATACCCTCTCCATCAACCTAAATGCTAATTATGCAACTGAAAACAAGCAATTAGATCAACTAAACATTGATTAACAAAGAATGAGTTTGTGGTTCTTTGAGTAGGACACTAAATAAGGATTCCAAAGCTTTAATGTGTTTTAGCTGGTTCTAGATCACCATCAACCAGTCTAACTAATTGGTCCGTCGACCAAGTGGTGGAGTGCCTTGATGTTAAGGTTAGGATCCTATAGGTAATGATGTAAAAATGAATATATTGTAACAAGTTTTTCCTTCCCTATAGGTAATAAGGAACCCCTCCCCCCACATGTCCAGCGGATTCCTCATCCTTTTGCGTGCGGATTAGAGTGAGAAGTGTGAGTATTGGTGTTATAGGCCCCACCAATGAATGTGTGTGTGTATGAATAAGTGCGGATGACGGATCTGTGACGCAGGGAGGATATGAAAATTTGCTCCCCTTTTCCGCTGGAGCAGTTTTTCTGGTAGCAGATTGATGGTTTTATTGCATTGCTTTGGTGATTATTGATTATTGATTGCGGGTGTTTGATTGATTTTTGGTTTATGCTCTAACATTCTATGTTTGGTTGCGTTGCGCTATATGTTGTTTTTGAAGACTTCCGGGATGTAGGAAGTTGGATGCCCTGTAGGTACACGGGGAAAACGTGTGGCAAGTGAAGTCGCACGGTGTATTGTCTTGTTGCCCAGTAGGTACATGGGGAAAATGTGTGACGATTGGAGTCGCACGAAGGCATTGTCTGGGTTCGAATTGGTAACATCGTCATGTGTTATCGGTAGGGACATATTCTGTGTAAAAGTGGTGTATGGATAGCGAAGGCCACCTGTGAAATTTCAGTCTTAAGAATAGGAGTCAATTGTGAGCTCTGATTACACTTATCACTGGAAAGGTAATAGGTCTCCCCTAATCTTGTAAGAAGGGTAAAGTAGAGGGAAGTGCTACTTTATCGGCGAATGGAATAATTCTGTGGTAGGGCAGAGGTGAGCGCTGCTCTCGAGAAATACGGAATGCTTGTGTAAAAGGACTACATTTTCCGTATGAATGTGTGTAAATGAAATAGCACTCGGTTTTCTCGTGAAACTCTAGCCTTAATTCTTAGGAGTATTGTAGTCGCCACATGTGTTTTATCACCAGAGAAACGGTTAGCCTTTGCTTGTTATAAGGGTAAAGTAGAGGGGAGTGCTACTTTATCGGCGAGTGCAATAATTCTGTGGAAGGGCAGAGGTAAGCGCTTCTCTCAAGAAATATGGAATTCTTGGGTAGAAGGTCAAAACTATTTCTTTGATTTAGCGAAGCGGACAATGGTGGTGTTTTTATGTCGTTACTAACAGACGTTTGATTGAAGAGAACGTAAGACGAAATGTTTGCCGATAAATGTTGTAAAGGAGGGGTCAGCAGCAGCAGGAGTAACGAGACAAGCTGACGTCAGAAAGACCGCGCTGGGATTGGCCAGCCATAGAAAGACGAAGTGTTCACGCAGTGGTGCGTTAGTGTGAGCCGCGCTAGGATTGGAGAATTTCAGGGTGATGTAAAACGCTCCGGATTGGTGCATTAGTGTGAGTCGCGCTAGGATTGGAGAATTACAGGGTGACGTAAACACTCCGGATTGGTGAGTTAGTGTGAATCGCGCTACGATTGGATAAGACCACAGAATAGTCGTAGAGGAAAGTTAGCGATACAGGATAAGGAAATGATGTATTACGATCCACCAGAGAAAGAGAAAAAATCATGGTTTGGAAAAATCAAGAACTTATTTAAAAAGGATAAGCCAATTGTGACTAGGGAAGGACAGATACTTCCCCCACCGAAATCGCCCGCATCCTTTATGGTGGCGAAATATGGGTATGGTTAGATAATTGGGCGAAGTATACCAAAGAGGATGGAGTATTAGCATTCCCAGAAAATGGCTCTTTTAGTTTAGCGGTATTAAGGAATTTAAGAGAAAAGATGATGAGACTAGAACCGAAACCTAGACCTACTCAGTTTGAAGCTTTGACAGAATGGGAAGATGAGATGTATGAAAGGGAGCGACAGCGGAGTGGCGGAAGGTATAAATACAAGTTTGGGAGACCGTGTGGACAAGAGAGTCATGATGAGAGGATGAGGAGATGGCGGAGTGCAAATATGGCTAATGGGATGTTCCCTATTAGAAATGTTGAAGAGACTAGTAGTAGAAAGTGTACAGAGAAGAGAAACAATACAGGACCAGAAGGCTACAAGTATGGTGTGAATGAATCGGAGGATGATGTACTCGAGGACATGTGTTATAAAAATCCTCCCCCGTACCAACCAAATTCCACTTTGTTGACGCCAAGTGTGCCAGTAAAAGAGGCACCACGAAATAAGAATTTTGAGCCAACACCACCTGATTTAGGGAAAAATAATCCCTTTAGGGAATCTGAAAATACACAGCCTGTTGGGATGACAAATGAAATCTCAGCTGAATTAGCTAGAACTACCTTGGAGTTAACTGAAAAGATTAGGGAATTGACCAAAAATATGGAAGCTGTAACTGTACCTGTAACAATAGGACCAGTGATGCCTGTCTTTGATAAGCAGAAGGATAGTGAGCATTGTCTAACAATTCCTTACAATAGTAATAAACAAACTGAAACGGGAAAAAGGGATTCAGGAGAAAATCCATGGGGAACATTGGTGGTAACTTCTGGGTTAAGTACTTCTAAACATTTGACAGTAAATCAAAGTCCAGCAAGTAAAACATTAATGACAACAGAATAGACACCAGAATCCCCAGAGAGGAGTCTAGAGCGAGTAAGAAACAAAACAATCCCTATAGGTCCTACTTCTGATGAACTAAGTGATTGGTTAAGGAGCATACAGCGAAAAGATGCCGAACCTCGACCTTTAGATGTGGCAAAATTAAAAATAACTTTGGAGGAATTGATAGTAGGGACTATTCCCACAGAAAAGTTAAAAGCATATCAGGATGAAGAGCTAATGTTTCTATGTAAAAGTATAACATGGAGGGCGAGAAATTTGCATGAGAAATTGGAAGAAGTGGCGAGTGAGATGGGTATTGATTTTGAGAGAATAAAATCGTTACAGAAACCATACAGAGTAGGCTGCTGAAAAAGACATTGAGAATTTGAATATTGCAGGAAGATTAACTCAAATTAAAGAACTGATTGTTCTGCTAAGGAAATGGGGCGATGTAGATAAATGGAAGAGCAGGTGGTTTCGGAAACGAGACGATGCAACAGACAAGGCTTTTTCAGCTTTCCCAGTAAGAGAAAAATAGACAGTGGTAACTGATTGTCCCATGAGGGAAATCCCAGGGGGGGGGGCTATATGCATGTTCCCTGGACTAGGCAGGACATTTTATCATTTACAAATGACTTTCGCCGCCTTCGCGAGAAGCCGGTGGAATGGTACAGGCGGGTAGATAGGTTTGTTAAATTATCAAAAGTGCTGTGGATAGATTTGAATAGTCTATTCGACATAATTGTGCCAGCAGATCTATGGGCAGAGTGTAAAATTACAGTAGGTTGGCCCACTCAGGAATACCCTAGAGATCCTAAGACAGGTGCCCCTGATCCAGAAGTAATGAGAAAATACGAACAGGTAGTTACCTTCTTGAAAAATAAAGTACCTCCAAAAGAAACTGATTGGGTAAAAATTGATAGAACTCATCAAGAAGTAAAAGAATCTGTACATGCCTATTATGAGAGATTGTTATTGGCTTTTTAACAATACAGTGGTGATGAAAATTTGAGTGAGAAAGATTTAAGTCATTTTATATATCGATTTGTGTACGGGTTGCGACCTGAAGTATGCGAAATGATGAAAAAGCATACTGTGGTTTGGCAAAATAAAAAGATAGACGAAGTATTGAGGCATGCAAAATATTTTATTTATTTATTTATTTATTTCTGACATTTATTGAGCGCGAACGAATACCCGTAGGCGTCTCGGCGCTAGACTATAGCAGCTTTCTTTCACAAGGAATGAAAACATCGGAGGATAATGGGCAATATTACTGGTTAAACAGCCAGGTTTTCAGTTTCTTCCTAAACTGAGAAAGTGATGGGCTGGTTCTAATATGTTGTGGTAAAGTATTCCATATCTTAGGAGCCACAACTGAAAAACAGCGGTCACCCCAGGAGACTGTTTTGGAGCGTGGAACCACTAGTTGGTTAAGAGTTATGGATCGAAGCTGTCTGGCCGGTCGATAGAGGGTAAGCTGGTCCTTAAGAGGACGTGGTCCTTGATCGTGAAGTGCCTTGTAAACTATACAAAGTGATTTAAACTTGATCCTGTTTTGGATCGTCAACCAATGGTATGTCCTGATGGTGTCGGAAATGGGTGCAAACTTGGGTGTTCTCGACAGCAGACGTGCTGCTGCGTTCTGTATTGTCTGCAGTTTTTTTGTTACTCTGATTTGGGCATTTAAAAAGAGTGCATTGCAGTAGTCTAGGGATGAAAGTACTAAGGAACTGACCAGTGTTTTAGCAGCATCATCCGGTAGAAAAGGAATAATTTTCCTTATCATTCTAAGTTTATGATGGGCTGTGACTGCTACTTTGTTTGCGTGTGGCATAAAATTAAGATGATCATCAAAAATTACTCCCAGATTCCTGACTTTGGGGGTCGGGCTAGGAGGGGTACCAAAGGCTGGTGGCCACCAGGATGCAGGCCAAATTGGAGAGAGGGATCCAAAGATGACCACCTCCGTTTTATCGGAGTTGAGCTTCAGGCAGTTACCTGACATCCACTCGCCGATCGCCCTCATTCCATTTTGGAAGCGCTCTGCCACTTCCAGCCCATCACCTTTAATGGCCAACACCAGTTGCATGTCATCAGCATATGAGGTTAGGCTCATCCCGTATGCTTTGATTACACATGCAAGGTCCGACACATAGATGTAAAATAGTGTCGGACTAAGGGAGGAGCCTTGAGGAACCCCACACGGAAGTGACAGTTTGGCCGATTGATATGGCCCCAGTGTGACCACCTGCGTTCTATCGGCCAGGAAGGAAGAGAGCAGGTCTCTCGCAGTGTGATGAATGCCCATCCTACCGACACGGTCCACCAAGATCTTGTGGTCGACCGTGTCGAAAGCTGCCGAGAGATCTAACAATACCAGTAATGCTGTCCCTCCTTGGTCCCGGATAATTCTGATGTCGTCTGCTGCCTTGATGAGGGCGGTTTCCGTACCGTGATCCTTACGGAAGCCAAACTGTGTATCATCCAGTAGCTGATGTTTCTCTATATGCTCTGAAAGCTGCTGGTTCATGGCTTTTTCCGCCACTTTAGCTAGGAAAGGGAGGCTTGCTATGGGTCTATAATTCTTGAGTTGCTCCTTATCTAGACTAGGTTTCTTCAGCAGGGGTTTAACCAGTGTGTTTTTTAAGGAATCTGGATAAGTCGCGGAACTCAATATTATATTGCAAACATGAGTGATGACCGGAGCAGTCGTGTCCATCATCATAGAGAGAACTGAGGAAGGGCACGGGTCCAGAGCCGATCCGGATTTAATAGACGTAATGATGATTTTTGTTTGATCCGTAGTAAGAGCCTTAAAGCTGGACAAGATGTTTCCTGAGGACGTGTGAGAAGGAGAGGCTCTGGTGATGTTAATTTTTGAGGTAAAAGCTTGGTATATGTCATTGACCTTAGAGAAAAAGAATTCAGACAGTGCGTCGCAGAGTAATTGTGACGGGGCGGATTTAAATCTGGTGCATTACCAGATAAGGTTTTGGTAATGTCATATAGTTGCCTACTGGAATTTTTGGCATTTTCAATTTGTTCTGAAAAAAATGTTTTTTTAGCTGCAACAATCATAGTTTTGTAAGTGGCCAAATTCTTCCATACTTTAAAAGAGTCTGGCTTAGTAGATGTGACCTTCTTCCTCAGTGATTCCTTGATTGTTAGGCCGCTGAATATGACAAAGTGGTCCGTCCATGGCAGGCGTGACGAGATTGAAGCCAAACAACGTAAGCTAAAAGAAAAAGCCATGTGGGCTCAGGTTCAGGTGGCAGAGAGACAGGAAGCCCAACTGATTGAACAGGCAAATGGCATGAGCCATGTGAAACAAAAACCCAATATTGGAAAGGGAAAAGGACAGATTAGTCTAGAAGAAGCCAAAAAGAAGTGGCCATGTCATAACTGCGGAAAGGTAGGGCATTGGAAATCCGAGTGTAAATTACCCCCAAGTGCTAATGGCGATAATGAATCATTAAATCCACAGGTGCAGAATGAGGTGAGTTGTCAACCACAGCGACAGCAGCAGGTTGTTGCCCAACGGTGTCAGGTGCCAAAACCACCTTTTCCACAGAGCATAAACCCAAAGAGATACAGTAATGAGACAGGATTCTACACCGAGGAACAGGTAACTAAGCTGCCGTGCGCTAGTGCTGTTTCGCAGTATTGGCTACAACACGATGAGAGTGAATCAGAAGAGAGTTATTGACGGTGCCAAGGAGAGGAAGAAGAGTGCGTACTTGGCGCAACTCTGGAAGTAGACCAGACAGGCCCTTTTGTGGACGGAAAGATAAATGATGAAAACATTACTTTCCTAGTAGATACTGGTGCTACTCGCTCAACTGTTAGATCAGCTGACGTTAAAAATCTTCCTCTCTCGGATAACACAATCCAAGTAGTTGGAGTCTCAAACAGACAGATTTAAACGTATTTAACTGAACCAGTTAAGGTTAAAATAGGGAAATTTTCCGACATGCACCGCTTTGTTGTATGCGACACCAGCCCTGTAAATTTGTTAGGGAGGGATTTGTTGTGTAAGATGAACTGTACGATCTTCTGTACTCCTGATGGCATAGCTTTTATGACTCTTGACGAGGATGCACTGTACAAAATGACCATGGCCAATATGGAACCTGAGATTACTGAGGCATTTGCTGTATTTGACCCAGAAGAATTGCCTCAGGAATTAAAGAAAACAGTGAAAACGGAGGTATGGGATTTCACTGGAGAAGACATGGGACTAATGAGAAATGTAGATCCCGTAAAAATTGACACCCGAGATAATTGCAGGAGTTACTCCTATAATAGACAAAATGATTAACCAAGGTATTTTGAGAGAAATGAGCAGCCCATGTAATTCACCGATTATGGGTTTGAAAAAGCCTAACAGAACTTTTAGGATAGTACAAGACCTGAAAAAAGTGAATAAAATTGTTGTGTCATGTTGTCCCATCGTACCAAAACCTTCTGTGATTCTATACCAGATTCCTCATAATGCAGAATGGTACACAGTCATTAATCTGTGTCATGCTTTCTTTTCCATCCCATTGCACCCTGACAGCCAACAGATTTTTGCATTCCGGTTTGGTGAACGTACTTTGGCATGGTGCCGAATCCCACAGGGTATACAGAAAGTCCATCGATATTCAATCAGATTCTGAAGAAGTCCCTAGAAGATTTAAAAATGCCCCAAAATTCAGTACTAGTCCAATATATCGATGACATACTGGTGGCATCAAGAACTCGAGAGGCCTGTGTAGTGGATACTGTTACGTTGCTGAATCATTTAGCAGATGGAGGACTTAAGGTATCCCCATCAAAATTACAGTTTTGCCAAAAAGAAGTACAGTATTTAGGCCATAAAATTGAAAAAGGGCTGAGAAAGGTGACTGCAGATAGGATCAGAATAATCAAAGGAATGAGAGTCCCAATGACTCAAAGAGAGGTGAGAGGTGAGAATGTTTCTTGGAATGGTTGGGTATTGCCGTCAGTGGATCAGCAACTTTTCACTGATTGCAAAACCTCTGGTGCGATTGACAAAGAGTGGTGTGAAAGACCCCCTCGAATTGAACAAGGAGGAATTGAAGGCTTTCAAACAATTAAGAGACGGTTTGTGTGATGCCCCAGCTCTTGGCATGCCTGACTATGAAAAAGAGTTTGAGCTCTATTGCAGCGAGAGGAATGGGTGTGCACTTTCTGTACTGGTACAGAAATTTGGAAAATTGAGGCGACCAATTGCATATTTTTGGGCTATACCAGATCCTGTAGCTGTGGCATTGTCAGGAATCAGACTAATGTAGTATCTGTAGTTCAGTGTAAACTGCGAAAATCGAAGAGGCAGCGAACTTTTGTGAAGCCTCAAATGGTGAATCTTTACTGGAACTTATAGTGTTACTGTGGGCATTTGGACCTTTCAAGATGGCCGCTGCTCTTTCCTTGAATTGCTGCGCATCTGTGACAGGACGTTACAAGACGGTTGAGCATGCGGTAACCTGCGCACTTCAATCGTGATATTCTGTGAGGAGTTTCGTTTTGTTTGCCCTCTTCCCTTTAGCGAGTGGAAGGCGGACTTTCTGCACCCTAGAAGGGTTCATTCCCTTTCCGGCGGATTTCTCTTGTTTTCTAGTGAGATCTTGCAGTGTTAGTCTTGGAGCCGAAATTACCGCTTGCCGTCAATGTCTTGTCTGAGCGGTTACGGTTATCTGAAGCCAACACAAGTCTGCAGCGGCTCTCCAAGTAGCTCTCTAAGTTCAATCCCTCAGCACAAGTTGGTAGCAGTCTTCCTGTGAGGTTGCAGTAAGAACTTTCCTGTGGAGTTCCAGATGCCAAGTCGATAACAACAACTCGAGTCAGTAAGAGAGTGTTAGCGCTCTGGACCAGTTATCCTTTCCTTCCTAGGCGACCTTCCCTTTTCCTTTCCGTCCTTCTTTCCCTTTCCCTGTTCCTTTTGCGCGTTTACCTTTTGCCTACTGGAGAAGCGGAACTATCAACACTTACGTGAGGCAAAGCAAGAAACAGCTTTTGACAATCGGCTCTACAGAAATTCAAGAGAGTTTCCCATGCTACTAATGTATATATCTTGCACCATGTGAAGAGTGAAAACTGAGTTTATCAATTCGTAAATTGTTGACTAAGACTGGTAATTATCTTAAAAGTTAGCAAGTATTTACCATATTCAGAAGAGAAGCAAGCCTACAGGAGTACTAGGTAGGAGTTAGTTATGATATTTAATGTCACTAGAAAAAGAGTAGAGTAGGATGTTGTTATAACCTTTTTTGTTCACATCTGTGCATTAGGTGTTCCTCGCCAGGGGTTGCCAGTGGAGGATTGAAAACTTCCATGAGACGATTCTGTAAAGAGAAGGCAGTTGCACCATCCTGAGGCAGTCTCTTCTTTTCCCACTTCCCCTTTCCCCCGTGCTAGTGCCGTTACTCAGTGACTGGTGACTGTACTGGTGCAGGGACATTGGGATCTGTCTTCCGTTGCTGCTTCCGTGGAAATTAAGGTACTCTTTGACAGGCATTACCTGATTGTTTAAAAGCAGTAGCAGCTACCTGTAAGAGCTTGGAACAGAGTGAGGGAATTGTGATGGGATATCCTGTGATGTGGCAATCCTTTGAACTAGGAGTCGCACTCAGTTTATGACGCATAGTCGTCTAACTAAGTATGAGAAGGTCATTTTAGGTGCAACAAATGTGAGCCTTGTGAGATGTCTAAATGTGAACCCATCAACATTGTTGCCTGATGCTGAGAATGTGGAAGTAAGGAATGATGTGGATCATGATTGTCTGGAAGTTCTTGACTTTTGCACTAAACCACGCCCTGATAAAAGATGTATCTCTGAAAGAAAGTGCCTATGTAATGTTTGTGTATGGGTCATGTTTTAGAACAGACGAGGGCATTCTGAGTGCAGCATATGCGGTATGTACTGTAGCGGCTGTACTGGAAGCGTCTTGTCTGAAAGGAGTGAGATCGGCCCAGGTTGCTGAATTGTTTGCATTAACAAGAGCGTGCAATTTGGGAAAGAATTTGAGAGTCATTGTGATTACCGATAGTCAGTATGGCTTTGGTGTGGTGCATGACTTTGGGCAGTTATGGTCCCAAAGCGGGTTTTTGACATCAAATGGAACCCCTATAAGGAATGCTGAAGTGGTTGGGAAATTGCTTGAGGTGATACAGCTGCCTAAGCAATTGGCAGACGTAAAATGTGCTGCCCATTCAAAGACCGCGGACTATGTGTCGGCGGGGAACGAGTTTGCAAATGACATGGCGCAATATTGTGCGTGCAACCAGAATTCGGTTGATCGAGGCAGGGAAAAAGAAATGAATTCATGTCTCTTACTTTTTAATAACACTGTGAATATGTGGGAGGAAATGAGACAGTTACATGAAGAGGCAGGAGATGAGGAAAGAAAACAGTGGATAAAATCAGGATGCGCACCCCGAGAAACAGACCACGTTTGGGTTTATAGGGATGGAAGACCAGTCATGCCTGATAGCATGGTCTCTTCCATGGCACGGATGTATCATGGACAGGCACATGTAGGAAGGGATGCTATGATTAGGCTTTTCAAACAGACATGGTATAATGCCAAATTTAGGCTTGTAGCTGACAGTCTGTGTCAGATGCCTTATATGTCAGCAATACAATCCTGGAAGAAAAACAGTGGTGAGCCTAGGAACGATAGGACGGGAAGGAGGGCCTTTCACCAGAATGCAGATTGACTTCATTGAAATGCCCCCCTGCAATAGGCTGAGGTATGTTCTAGTAGTAGTTTGCTTATTTTCACGTTGGGTGGAAGCGTACCCGACTAGAAGGAGTGATGGAATTACAGTAGCAAAACTCCTATTGAGAGAATTCATTCCCAGATTTGGTTTTCCAGTCACGATCGAATCGGATAGAGGGAAACATTTTCATAATGAATTCATGAAACTGATTTGTGAAAAATTGAATGTACAGCAAAAACTGCATTGTGCCTATCGCCTAGAGGCTTCTGGAGTGGTAGAACAAGTGAATGGCACCATTAAAAATAGATTGGAGAAAATGTGTTTGGCCACAGGTTTAAAATGGCCTGATGTCTTGCCTCTAGTGCTCATGACTATTAGATCTATCCCAGATAGGAATACTGGACTGAGTCTCCACGAAATTGTAATGGGGAGGGCAATGAGACATGTTTTCGTTCTTGTCAACAAACTACTGCCTATATCTGATGACTTAGTGTTGGCTTATTGCAAGGGGTTGGCTGACTCCGTTCATTCTGTGTTTCATCAGGTTGGATCGGATGCAACCACTCTTGAAAAGAAGCCAACTCATGATCTAAGTCCAGGAGACTGGGTAAGGATTAAAGTGCATAGAAGAAGAAATTGTCTGCTCGCACGGTGGGGAAAACCACGTCAAGTGATCTTGAACACGACGACAGCTGTGAAATGTGCCAGAGAGAAGAATTGGATTCATGCGAGTCATACTTTGCGAATCCCTAATCCAGCGAATAACCATGAAGAGGAATACTTGGAAGAATCTGATACCAGTTCCGAGTCGGATTCAGAAGAAGCAAGAACAAGACCAACTCCTGGAAGGGGGGAGTTGGAATCAAGTCCAGTTATAGCACCAGAGAACTTTCCCTTAAGAAGGAGATTGGAGATTTCTGACACTAGCTTAGAGTCAAGTACGGAACAAGTGCAAGTACATGAGAATGTAAAGGAAAACATTGAGGAAACTGTCAAGGAAATCCTTGATAAAGAAGCTCCGCATATAAGTACGAGAGAAATTCCACCTGAAGTCACAGAAGTAGATGGTGAGGTACTAGATACAGAGAGTAAGGGTAAGATTGTTGCGGAAGACCCCCGAGGAGGTGTAGGGAATCCACACATCCAGGTAGAAGAAGGGACAGTTAGTCAACAGGAAGATTGTTTGGAAGATACACGAGGAGGGACAGAATTAGATAAGGAGCAGGAAGTTGTGGAAAGAAAAACTACCGAAAATAAGGGTCAAGGTGGAACCGAATCTGAAGACAGTGAAGAAGAAGTACAAGAAGGCTGAGTCCTGAGGAAAAGAGCATGGAAAACTGAAAGAAGTGAAAAGGGAAGTAAGTTGAAAAGGCCAGCGAAGGAGGAAGTTTGGCCAAACAAGGTAAAGAGATTAAGGTATCGATTGACACGAGTAAAGTCATCTAGAGCAGAACAAGTGAATGAGGTTTCTAGCCAAGAGAAATCAAAAGACATTGATCAGACACCTTTGGAAAAGGGAAAACGGACTAAGAAACCCAACCAGAAGTATAAGTCACCAGAATGGAAATACGTGGCACTTCCTGAAGTACAAGAGGAAGCAGACAGCCAAGGAAGTCTAGATGTGACTATACCAGAAGTGGTTGAGGAAGACGAAGATTCGGAAATCCTGAGAATTATCTTGTCCGACATCGGAGAAGAGACGGATGTTCAGGAAATTCTGAACCAAGACTGTGAGAATAAAGGGAAGAATGATCAAATGCCAGATTGAAGGAACTGAGGTGTTCCGGAGAAAAATTGAAATACTGAATAAGACACATATCCGAAAGGAATAAAGTAGGCGCTCAGAGCCTTGGGTTTAGACAAAACTAGTTGTGAGTAAACGAGGCTAAGTCAAAAGACACTAATCATTTCCGAAATGGCAAACACAGAAGGTAGAAAATATATATGTGTGTTCCTTCGAAGATGGTGCAAGGTGTGTTGTTGTTGTACAGGATTACTAATGCTTCTGTGGAATGTATTAGCTTTAATAGTCTCATTTAAAGTAACATTCGAAACGATAGAGGGTCATAGTGAGAATAAGACTAAAATAGAAAATATTCATGATACTCATCCAACTAGAGTGAAAGATAGAACTGATTTACATAATGTTAGGTCCATAACTGATTTTTCTAACAACGTTTTCTCGAAATTATTATATGAATACATAAAAACTATGGATGTGAGAGATTGTTACGTTTGCATGCAGTTACCTGCATCAGTGTCTGAAGGTGTTACGTACCACCACCTTCCTGTGACATATGGAATAACATGTAGTGTATTAGCAAGTTTGTTTTATAAAGCAGGGAAACTAGAATATTATTTTTCTGATGTAGATAAAACATTTTCAGAAGTACCTGTAGTTCCTGAATTAAATAAGATAAAATCTGGTAAAGTTTTAGGTGAATATTTCTTAGAAACTAGAGAATTAACTTTAGAATCAGTATTTAGAAATAATCTCACTTGTAGTCTGAATAGGGAAGAAAAGACCTTTTTGGATATGGTGGAAGAGAGGAGAATCAAGATGCAAAGAAAGATACCTGAGGGAGAGGGAGAAAAGTCGGTCTGGGATGTTGAAAGAGAAAAACATTTGAAAGGAGAAACAAGTCCGGCTATGGCTTTAGATTGGCCTTAGAAAGGAAAATTGTGCATTAGAAGAAATGAAACTGTGTATGATAACTATTTTATAGGTGCGAGTGAATGCCATGATACGTATAGAATCATGGGAGGATGAGGATTTAAAGGAGGAAATGATCCGGTATTCCCTGGATTATATTTTATCTGTGGGAACAAAGCTTATTATCGACTACCGGACCATTGGTATGGCACATGTTACCTAGGCCTGGTCTTCCCAAAAATATTTCATGTGGGAAGGGGAAAAGATGATGCGCATGAGATAAGTAGACAACTAACACGTAGAAGGAGGAAAGTTGGTCAGAAATTGTAGGGGATATTTTTGGAGCACTGATACCAGCCGTTGGAATATCTCTGAATGCACACAAAATTAGAAAATTGTCTACAGTAGTGGATCGCTTATCGACAAACACTGCTGGAGGGTTCTTACTGGTAAATACCGAAATGGTTGCCATGAGAGCCATGATTATGCAGAATCGATATTATTTTGGCAAAAGAGGGAGGAGTCTGTGGGATGCTGAAAGTGCAACATTGTTGTACTTATATTCCTGACGAAAGTCAAGATTTAAAGACATATATTAAGAATATAACTGACTTGCACGAGGAGATTGTTCCATTGGAGGTTGAAAGTGTTTGGGAAAGAATTGGGAAAGGGTTTTCTACTATTAAGAACTTCTTAATTAAGTTAGGAAGTACATTTATAGGCAAGATTCTAATTCCAATAACTTGTATGGTAATGTTAGTATTAATTCTGAGGTTAGGATGTGTGTGTATAAAAAGAAGAAAATTACAAAATAAAATAAAAAGAGATGTAGTTGAGAAAAGAGAGAAAGAAAGAAAGGAAAGAGAAATAGGGGACATAGAACTGAAAGAATGGGAAGAAAGTATATATAAGAAAACAAGAGAGGATGAGACGGGGGAAACTATAATGTGATGTAATAAACTTAAGAGAGCTGAATTCATTTCCGAAATTTTTTATCAAAATTTAGTGGAATTTATGGTGATATTAAAAATCATCAAAGGGGGGATTGATGGAGCAGTTAATAAAAAATGTGGTATACCTTCTCTATTTTTCATGAACATACTAATGACGTAATCAGTTTATATATTAATCTGTATTAACTGTGTGCTGTGATTTATTAACCAACAAAGTGCACCTTTGTTAAACACGAATTACACGCGGGACTAATTGCTATTTGCATGGCAGAATAACTTTAATGACTAACTGTGGTACGCCTATTAACAATAGAAGGTGTGGTGATAGAAAATGTCATGATTTATGTTGCTTTTGGTGACGTTTGCGTTCCTGTTGGGACCAAATGGTGAGTATTATTGCTTTAAATGTTGCCATAAGCTAGGAAAATACTAATAAATAATGGGATTAGTGTGGGTTTAGACATTAGAATCTTCATTTCTGTATATTAATTATGTTTTATGTTTGTTTTGCTTAAGTTGGCATTCGGGCCTACCAAGCCATGACATTCAAAATGGAGTTCGGAAGTGGCCATTGTCTTGTGAGCGCGATGTCTACTGCGCAGACTCGGATGGCTCCGAAGATCTCCAGGCATCCTCAATTCAGAGCACAGTGTTCTTTGTCAAGGATAGGAACGTGGAGGACTGCCAGATTTCAGTCAGTGTAAATGACCCGAAGGAACAATAGCCACCTATAACGGAGAGCCAAAATGTTGATACATCGGACATTTTCACATGAGAACTGTATGAGCTAAGAGAATGGCATGACAAATCTTATGAGAACCCCGGTTTATGAGAAATAGAGAATTAGTTTGTAACTTTAAGGGGTTCAACCAATCCCAAAACGTTCCCAATTCAGTAAATGTTACACGTTTCCCCAAATTTGTTGTAAAAGGATAGTAGAATAGGGAGGAGTTAGTTGCGTCCCGGAGGAGTTAGTGCGTTCCAGAGGGTGTCCTGAATTTTGCTTGCACGACTGATTGGTCCGTTGGATATCTTTGGGACTGTGTCGTGCTGAGCGAAGGAACTTTTCAGACTTATTGAGTTTTGGCCTGGGTTCGATTGGGACGATTTTTCAAAAGGATTTGGGTTATTCAGAGCCAACTGAATTAGAAAAGACCCCGATAGCAAGAATAGGTAAATATAAATGTCATGCTAAATTGTGTTGAATAAGTCAATTTGAACCTTGTTGACCTAAATGCTAATTATGCAACTGAAAACAAGCAATTAGATAAACTAAACATTGATTAACAAAGAATGATTTTGTGGTTCTTTGAGTAGGACACTAAATAAGAATTCTGAAGCTTTAATGTGTTTTAGCTGGTTCTAGATCACCATCAACCAGTCCAATTAATTGGTCCGTCGACCAAGTGGTGGAGAGCCTTGATGTTAAGGTTAGGATCCTATAGGTAATGATGTAAAAATGTATATATTGTAACAAGTTTTTCCTTCCCTATAGGTAATAAGGTACCCCCCCACATGTCCAGCGGATTCCTCATCCTTCTGCATGCGGATTAGAGTGAGAAGTGTGAGTGTTGGTGTTATGGGCCCCACCAATGAATGTGTGTGTGTATGAATAAGTGTGGATGACGGATCTGTGACGCAGGGAGGATATGAAAATGTGCCCCCCTTTTCCGCTGGAGCAAATGCACCATACGTTCCGCCGCAGGGAGGTCAGTTAGTCACCGCAACAGGGATCCGGTAATTTGACAAACACGTGGCAACAGCAACCACAGATAGGGACCGGGGCTACAACCTCGGCAGGGAGGAGTAACTGTCTGGGAAGGTAATGCCGTCACACAAACGCAGCCCAAATGTGCAGTAAGATAAAACCCCCAGAGTAAATACCACCCATTCACCCACAAACCAAAAATGTATTGTACCCAAACTAAAGGAAGGACCAATGAGACAACGTTGGGCATACAAACTTTTACTTGCATGTGGGCATTCAGGGCTGCTGTATGTGTTCTGTCTACAGAGTATTCTCACTAAAGTTTGCCATTAAACGCACCTACAGGAGGCAAGGCCTCACTCTGCTGCTGATTCCCAGGGTGGGGTTGGGGGGCCACATGCCAGGGGGAGGACAGTCTGACGAGGGGGTGGGGTGGCTCCCAGACAAAGTACTTAAAAACAGGCACTCTGCTCCTTGCATCCAAACTACCTAATCAAAATGTCCCCATTCTCTGGCATCTGGCCCGGGACCCATGTTTCCTTCGTGGTGTGCAGCTGCAACAGTGTCTCCCAAAAATTAGAAGCCTCCGGCCAGATGGAGGGCCCCATTCACTTCTAAATTGAAGCTGTATTCAAGTGACGGGAGTCAAGATTCCTGTCGGCCTGGGACAATGAAGACCCCATAACCTTCACAGCACACGCACAAGAACCAATGAGTAGCAGGTGCTCGCATGGTGTCAAGTTAATCAGGAGGTTTGCCGGGTTAGCCAGAAGTCCTAGAATTGTGAGGCAGTCCCTGTCCAGTCACCATCCCTAGGCAAAGTTCCCGGATGTCATGATCCTGGCGGTGTTTTTTTCTGTTCTTCAGCTTTTTAAAATCTCCAAAGTCTGGTCACTGTGACATGCCTCTCCTAAGTAGCGAGAGAAGCATGCCCGCTAGTTGGAAGTCCCTAGCTACAAACTGTGAACTGCAGATCCAAGTGCATGGAAAAGACAAGGTCTGAGGGATAGTCAACGCAGAATGTGCGTAACTCGATATCAGGCCTAGAAATTAACCATTGCGCCAGGCCTAACAAACACCATCCGGTGAAGGCAGTAAGACCTGACCTGACAAATCGGCATGATCAGTGGTACATGGGGCTCAGAACAACTTTCCAACCCCTTTAGATCTCAGAAAGTGCTAAACAAAACAGCAAAAGGAACCCAAAGCTAGCCTAAAAAGAAGTCTCAAGAGAAAGGGCAGAGTCAAGATATCTGGCACTGCAGGGGAAGCAACCAATAGGTAAATATGCCTACAAGGGATTTTGTTTCATAAAATTAACACACTTGGAATAATTATTTGGCAGTAAAGCTCCGACTGGTAGCTTACATAAGATTAATCTGAACGTCATTGAATAGTTATAATGAAATTAATCAATGATTATTTAACACATGGGTATCAATTTTCTCAGAACATAAACAAATTTAATGTGAACAAAGTAAGACATTATTGACCGGGCTAGCTGAACTGGTCAATAAACCACTGTTTTTGTTCAAAAGAGGCTCAAATTTAAAAGATCGTCTTGTGCATGCATATATTGCACCTGATACTCACACCATCGACAATTTGAGATAATATTAGACAACTGAGTACTGTTGTTGGACACTTCAAGTGTAGTGTGTTCTCAGCGTTTGCCAACACTAAAACTATCAAGTCATTTGAGATTAACGGCAAAAAGACACCAATAAAACACTTCTCCAATTGCAACACAAGAAATGTGGTTTATTGCATCCAATGTCCGTGTGGCCTACATTATATAGGCAAAACCACACAAACAGTGAAAAAGCGTATTCTACAACATCAATCACGTATCAGAAGTAAAGTGGATAACGCCCCCTTAGTGGAGCACTATATTCAGACTAAACACTCAGAGAAAGACATGCTCTTGTGGGTTATGGAGGTTATAAAACCAACAATCAGACAGATAAATGTAGACCAAACCCTCACCTTTAAGGAGAATCAATGGATTTGTCGAACAGATAACATAAGGAAAGGTTTGAATTCTGCGACGGAATGGCATTCACTAGCACGCATTGTTTAAACATCTGTACTAGAACAATACAAAATGCATGTTACAGTGAATTTCCATTTGACAATCAACATATGATGAAGTCTTCTTGCCTTTAATAGTTCAGATTCTACAGCAGGAGCGGAGGCGAGGATTGTGCATTTCTTTCCTCACTTTTTATTAACCAGCATGTTTAAAGACACAAGAAAAAGCATGACAAGACCACAACTCCCATGAAGCTCGGGAGTAACCATGACCACCAACAGTCCAATCATAGTAGATAATGAAGTCCATAAACAGTTGCAGCCACCGTAGACCTTCCTCTTTCTTCACTGCTGGCCCGTCAGTAAAGTCCCTTCTCTCCTTACTGTGGCTTTGGGTCTTGGCTTGATGGGCTGTGTTTTGTTCTTATTGTGACAGAATTGCATAGTTCCGCTTTGTTTGCACTGTATATTTAGCGGGTATCTTCCGATGGTGTAGCGCGTTAGGCTTCGTCCCGAGCGCGTTAGTATTTTTATACGGAGCGGGTGCACTAGGTGACACTGTTTCGTGCCTTCAACGCAGCTCTTCGTTTTCGGCGCCCGAGAAGGGCCGCTTGTGAGGCAGCTGCCGCTGAGGGATCGGAGCCTAGATCCTTCCCCCCCTCGCCTGACACCGCTTTAGCGGTAAGAGTGACGGGCTTAGCCCTATTAAAATATTTACATATTACTGGTTTCTCCGCTCGTTGGTTTTTTCGCCGGTGTGTGGCAGCTCCTGGACACCGACAAGGGGGAGGGCCCCCCTTAACTAAATTGGGGCATTTTTTTCTGGTGTCCTCACCTCCTATTACGATGCAGGCTCAGAGGGAGCATGATTACACCCCATCTTTGTCCTCTGAGGAGGACCGGCTCCCCCAGGCGCACAGACCTGCAGAGGTGGACAGGCTCCTCTCTTCGGCCATCGCCCAGGCGCTTGCCCCTTTGCAGGAAAGCTTTGACCGTCTGTCCGCCCATGTTTTCAAGGGCACTGGAATACTGGGGGACGGGGGAGCCGGGCCTAGCGGTGTGCCTACTATTCACCCGCGCAAGGCTCATAAGCATGACGCGGGGCACCTTGAGGGCTTCAGTCGTCTGGCGGAAGTCTTTTCAGAAAAGTGCACGCACGTTTCTTGATGCACCCTACCGGGAGGAGGTCTTACCCGGTGAAACCAGCAACGATGGCGCCACGGATTTCAACCCTGAGGAGGGGTTTCCCGAGATAGGGGAGGTGGAATTTGAGGATGATGGAGATTCCTTGGATGGGTACCAGGAGCACGACAGGTCTTGGCACTCTCAGTCTTCTACCTCATCAGTGGGGGAAGGGGAAGGTCCCTCAGCCGATATGTTTAATCCCCTATGCATCTACAGGCCCCGGTCCACGGAATGGGTCCCGGACAAGAAAGTAGCCGATTACGTAGCTGACAAGATTAGGCAACCACTTAATAAGGAGGTTAGGGCCTGACTTCGGTCCGAATGCCCCAGACCGTCCCTTCCCAGCGGAGTCACTCTGACCCCCGAGATTGACCCCAGATTGTGTACTTTCTTCTCAAAATATATGAAGGATCCCAAGAAGGGGATAGATAGATCGTGGTGGGCTTGCCAGGACAAGCTCTTGGATATGGTGGGAACGTTGACTAAGGTTATAGAGTTAGCAGAGAGGTCCCGAGATTCTGGGGAGCCCCTTTCTGCGGACGAGGTGGCGGGATGGGCGCAGCGCGCTCTCTGCCTTCTGGGCAATGCGAATCGCGCCCTCTCGGCCGAGCGCCGCCGTTCGCTGTTGTTGAAGATTGATCCCAAGCTGGGGAAGCTCTCTTCCTCGGAAGCGGGTTCGATAGCCCAGGGCTCCCTCTTTGGCGATCTGTTCATCAAGGAGTTAGGGAAGTTTGTGGCTTCTTTTTCGGCCCTGGACAAGGCGCAGGCTTCTATGAAGAAGATTTTTCCGGGGAAGGTTTTCGGTGGGGCCGGATGAGGCAGGGGTCGCTCCTCCGGCCGTCAATCGAGTCAAGGCACTAATAGAGCCCAAGCCAAGCGAAACAACGGATGGCAGGACGGTCGACAAGGGACCTTCTACCCCTCCCGGGGTGGCAGAGGAAAGAACAGCCGAGGCCGGGGAGGCATCCACAACAACGCCGGTGGATACAGCGGTAAGCGTTGCCTTGTTAGCCCGGTTCGGTTGGGGGGGGAGAATCTCCCTGTTCTCTCACAAGTGGGCAGAGATTACCTCAGACCCTTGGGTACTGGAAACGGTCAGAGGGTTTCACATAGAGTTCTACGGAATGCCGGTTCAAGGTGTCAGACCCCGGTCGATGGTGTTTTCTTCTCAGGACGAGTCTCTTATAGACCAAGAGGTTCAAGAACTTTTGTCCAAAGGGGAAATATGCCTTTCAGAGCTCCATCCCTCGGGTTTCTTGAGCAACATCTTCCTGGTAGAAAAGAAGGACAAGGGCTACCGACCGGTTATCAATCTCAGGGCCTTCAACAGGTGGCTAGTCTATTGCCACTTCAAAATGGAGGTGAGGCCTTCTGTTGCAGGATGATTGGTTGGTGCGTCTGGACCTCAAGGACGCCTACCTCTCGGTCCCCATTTTTCCCCCACACTGCATGTTCCTCCAGTTTCAGTGGAGAGCACAGGTTTTCGAGGTTCGAACTCTGCCATTTGGCCTGTCCTCGGCCCTGTGGTGCTTTACGAAGCTCCTCAAGCCGGTGGTGAAGCATCTCCGAAATCTGGGCATTCGGTTGATCATTTATTTATTCTGATAATGGATCAGTCCAGATCGCATCTACTCTCACACTTAGAGATCACAATTTCCCTCCTTCAGAGCTTGGGGTTTACCATCAACCGGGAAAAGTCGGACTTAGTCCAGCAGCAGAGCATGACCTTTCTGGGCTTCAGGATAGATTCCAGGACGGCGACCCTACATCTCCAATCAATCAATCAATCAAAGCCATTTATAAAGCGCACTACTCACCCGGAGGGTCTCAAGGCGCTTGGGGGGGGGGGGCGCTACTGCTCGAACAGCCAGGTCTTGAGCTTCTTCCTGAAGGAGAGGTGGTCTTGGGTCAGGCGCAGGTCGGTCGGGAGGGAGTTCCAGGACTTGGCGGCCAGGTAGGAGAAGGACCTTCCTCCTGTTGTCGCTCTTCGGATGCGGGGGACGGCGGCGAGGGCGTGGCTGGTTGATCGGAGGTGGCGTTTGGGAGCGTAGAAGTTGAGGCGGTTGTTGAGGTAGCTCGGGCCTTGGTCGTGTAGGGCTTTGTGTGCGTGGGTGAGGAGGCGGAAGGTGATTCTCTTGTTGACGGGGAGCCAGTGCAGGACTCTCAGATGTCCAGAGATGTGGCTGCTTCGGGGGATGTCGAGAATGAGTCTGGCTGAGGCGTTCTGTATCCGCTGGAGTCTCTTCTGGAGCTTGGCGGTGGTTCCGGCGTAGAGGGCGTTGCCGTAGTCCAGTCGGCTGGTGACAAGGGCCTGGGTGACCGTCTTCCTGGTCTCGGTGGGGATCCACCGGAAGATCTTCCGTAGCATGCGCAGGATGTTGAAACAGGACGAGGAGACGGCGTTGACTTGTCTGGTCATGGAGAGGGAGGAGTCCAGGATGAAGCCCAGGTTTCGTGCGTGGTCTGTCAGTTTGGGTGCGGTGCCCAGGGCGGGGGGCCACCAGGAGTCATCCCAGGCGGAGGGCGAGGAGCCCAGGATGAGGACTTCCGTCTTGTCTGAGTTCAGTTTCAGGCGGCTGGTCATCATCCACTCGGCTACGTCTTTCATCCCTTCGTGGAGGTTGGCTCTGGCGGCGGCGGGGTCGTTGGTCAGGGAGAGGATCAGCTGGGTGTCGTCTGCGTAGGAGATGATGTTGAGGTTGTGTTGGCGTGCGATGGCCGCAAGGGGGCTCATGTAGACGTTGAAGAGGGTGGGGCTGAGTGAGGATCCTTGGGGGACGCCGCAGATGACTTCGGTGGCCTCTGACTTGTACGGTGATAGGCGGACTCTCTGTGTCCTTCCGTCGAGGAAGGAGATGATCCATTCCAGTGCCTTCTCCTGGATTCCGACGTTGCTGAGGCGCTGCACTAGGGTGCGGTGGCAGACAGTGTCGAATGCCGCGGAGAGGTCTAGGAGGATGAGGGCCGCTGTTTCTCCGTTGTCCAGCAGGGCTCGGATGTCATCAGTGGCAGCGATGAGGGCGGTCTCGGTGCTGTGGTTGGCTCGGAAGCCAGACTGTGAGGGGTCGAGGGATCCATTCGTCTCGAGGAAGGCGGCCAGCTGCTTGTTGACGGTCTTCTCGATGACTTTGGCTGGAAACGGGAGGAGCGAGATGGGGCGGTAATTCTTGAGTTCGGTGGGGTCCGCTGTTGGTTTCTTTAGTAGAGCGCTGAGTTCGGCGTGCTTCCAGCTCTCAGGGAAGGTGGCGGTGTCGAAGGAGGTGTTGATGATGTCCCGCAGGTGGGGTGCGATGACAGCGTCGGCCTTGTTGAATACGTGGTGAGGGCAGGGGTCGGTCGGAGATCCGGAGTGGATAGAGTTCATCGTGCAGATGGTGTCTTCTGTGTTGATCGGGGTCCAGGTGCTGAGGGTGGTGGTGGGGGGCGTTGGTGCGGTCGTGGGGGGCGTTGTTTGTGGGATGAAGCTGTTGTGTATGTCAGCGATCTTGTTGTGGAAGTAGGAGGCGAGGGAGTTGCAGAGGTCTTGCGATGGGGTGATGTCGTTGTTTCCGGCGTTGGGGTTGGAGAGCTCTTTCACGATGTTGAAGAGTTCCTTGCAGTTGTGTGCGTTGTTGTCCAGCCGGTCCTTGAATGCAGTTTTCTTGGTGGCGTGGATTAGTTGATGGTGCTTCCGGGTGGCGAGCTTGAGGGTGGTCATGTTGTCCGGTGTTGGCTCCCTTCTCCAGGCTTTCTCGAGGGCTCGGCAGTTCTTCTTGGAGCTCTTGAGTTCGTCGGTGAACCATGGGGCCTTCTTGCTGCCGGGTCTGCTGGGCGGGGTCCTCAGTGGGGCGAGTTCGTCCGCGCAGGTGCTGATCCACTTCGTGAGGTTGTCGGCGGACTGGCTAGGGTTCGCTGAGCTGGCTGGAGGGTGCTGGCTCAGGGAAGCGGCGAGCTGGTCGGCTGTGATCTTGTTCCAGCTTCTTCGAGCATCCTGTTGCTGGTGGTGGTGGATCGTGGTTCTTCTGAAGGTGAAGTAGACGCAGCTGTGGTCCGTCCAGTGGAGTCCAGTGGCGTGGCTGAAGGTGATGTCTTTGCTGGATGAGAAGACGGCGTCGAGTGTGTGTCCGGCGAGGTGGGTGGGGGTTGACAGCAGCTGCTTGAGTCCGAGGTTGGCGAGGTTGTCAAGCAGGGTGGTGGTGTTGCGGTCGTTGTTGTTCTCCAGGTGGAAGTTGATGTCCCCCAGGAGGATGTAGTCAGCGGAGGGGAGGGCGTGCAGGCTGATGAAGTCGGCGATGTCTTCGCTGAACGGTGTGCGTGGTCCCGGGGGTCGGTAGATCAGGGTGCCTCTGAGGGTGGTCTTGGGGTCGGTGTGGATCTGGAAGTGTAGGTGTTCGGCGGTAGTCAGGGTGTCGTCGGTGTTGGTCGTGAAGCGGATGGTGTTCTTGTGGACGATGGCGATGCCTCCTCCAGTCTGGTCATCGCGATCTCTCCGGGTGATCTTGTATCCCTCTGGGATGGCGATGGCGATGTCGGGCGCTGAGGAGTCGTTCATCCAGGTTTCCGTGAGGAAGGCCACGTCTGGAGATGTGGTGTCGAGGAGGTTCCAGAGTTCGATGGCGTGTCTGTGGACGGAGCGGGTGTTGAGCAGGATGCACTTGAGGTGGTTGCTGCTGGTGTTCGGCTTGGCGGGTGCTGTTGCGGGGCAGGTCCGGATGCAGGCGAACTTGCAGGTGAGGCAGCTGAAGGGTCCGTGGGTGCGTCTCGGGGTGGCTTGGTGGCATCCCGGGGTTCGGCCGGTGTCGAGTGCGTTGATGGTGGCGGCGTCGTACGTCTGGTGGGTGGGCTGGGGTCCTCGGGGGCCAGGGGTTCGGGCGCTGGGCGCGGGCCAGGCACGGACGGGCGCAGACGGGCTTACCTTTGGCGCACCTTCGGCGCACAATCGGCGCGCCCGCTGCGCGTGCACACTGCGCGTTGGCCACTCTGCCATATGAGGAGAGTGGGGGGGCGGAGCGAGGGAGGGGCAGCTGGGAGGGGGAGCGGGGTGGCGAATGGGGAGGGCGAGCGAGGGAAGGGGGCGGGGCCGCAGGGGGGCAGCGGCGGGGAGGTGGCGGGAAACGCGGCCGGGGCTGGGCGACGGGGGGGAGCACAGGGGGCTGGGCAAAACGGCGGGAAAAAACAAAAAGGCGGCGAAGCAAGCTGGTGGCAGGGGGCACAGGAGATCCACAGACCAAGCGGATCCGGCGGTCGGGGCACAACAGAGGGCGCAGGGCACAGCTCAGGGCAGAGGTGGCACCAGGGGACGGGCTCACTCACGGGGAGTGTGCTCGGGGGTGACCTGTCCGGGGGAGCAGAAGATTGGCAAAATCAAGAAAGAGTTGAGGAAGGTCCTCAGGAGGGACAGGATCTCCTTGCGGCAGCTGGCCAGGATTGTTGGCTTGTTATCATCCTCGATTCAGGCCAATCTTTCCTGGGCCCCTGCACTACCGTGCACTACAGAGGCGGAAAGCGTCCAATCTGCGGAGGGGCCTTACCTATTCTCAGTTGATCTATCTGACTCAGGAATCCATGGTGGAGCTCCAGTGGTAGATCGACCACATGGAGGCGTGGAATGGCAGAGCGATCTTTGGGTCGCAGCCGGATCTGGTGATAGATTCGGACGCCAGCCGCCTCGGTTGGGGGGCCCGATGCGGCTCGACCTCCGTAGGGGGCAGGTGGATGGAGGAGGAACTTTCCCTTCATATCAACTGTCTGGAGCTCCTGGCGGGTTCCTTTGCTATTCGGTCCTTCACGAAGGACAAAGTGTCTTGCTATGTGCTCCTCCGGATGGACAACACGACGGTGGTGCAATACATCAACCGCTTGGGTGGCACGCGGTCCAGGGTTCTGGTGGAACTAGCCAAGGACTTCTGGCATTACTGCCTTCAACGTCAGATTTCGGTGACGGCCGAGTACCTCCAGGTAACTCAGAACTCGGTTGCGGACTGGAACTCCAGGCACTTCCGGGATGCCAGCGATTGGAGGCTGGATGCAACAGTCTTCAGATCGCTGATGGCTTCTTGGGGACCCTGCCAAGTGGATCTCGTTGCTTCCAGATTGAACGCCCAGCTTCCCAGATACTTCAGCTGGAGACTGGATCCCGGGGCGGAGGCGGTGGACGCTTTTCTCCAAGAATGGTCGTCGATGCGGGCTTACGCCTTCCCACCATTCTTGTTCATTCAGAGGGTGGCGGCACAGGTTCGTCGACAGAAGGCCTCCTTAATCCTGATAACCCCGATTTTGCGCTCTCAAGCGTGGTTCCCTTCTCTCCTAGAGCTGAGTTGGGACCTTCCGATACATCTACCGTTCTTTGACGGAGTCTTATTGGACCCCCTGGGCAATCCTCATCCCCTGTTGCTCCAGGGCCATCTTCATCTTATGGCGTGGAGGATTTCAGGTGACGCTGGTCGGACGGATCTCTTTCGCAAGATGCTGAATTCCTCATCCAGCAGGCATGGACCCCGGGGACCATCAAGAGGTACAGATCAGACTGGAGGCGATGGGTACGTTGGTGTATGGAGAAGCATTTGGATCCCGTGGGCTCCAATGTTTCGGATGTCATCAACTTCCTAACTGAGCTTTTTCGAGAAGGACTGGCTTATTGCACCATTAACTCCTTCAGATCTGCCATTTTGGCAGGCCATGTTCCGATTGACAACAATCCGGTAGGAGAACACCCCTGGGTGTGTAAGCTCCTGAAGGGCATTAGGATTTCTCTACCCTCTGAGCCTCGTTTTGAGGGCCTCTGGGTGCAATCTGGTCCTACATTTGCTGATATCCTGGCAAGACAATCCGTATCTATCTAGAAAGGAAATCTCGGCGAAACTGGCAATGCTGTTCTGCCTTATTTCATGTAAGAGGGCGTCAGATGTAAGAGCTCTGGATCTTACCGCACGGATTTTTACCTTCAACATCTCGAGGAGAACCAAAACGAGTACAAGGTCAGTAAATTATCCTGCTTTTCAAGATTCCACGAAGTTGTGCGTCGTTAGGTGCCTGAAGGCCTATGAGGATATGACATTGGAGGTACGGCATCCGGGTGAGCTGCAACTCCTGATTGCCATTAAGAAACCGTTCAAGGTGGTGTCTTCACCGACCATTGCAAGATGGGTCAGGTGGATTATGACTGAGGCTGGTATTGGCACTAGTGAATTTGGCGCACACTCTACCAGGGGAGCAATGGCTTCCAAGGCCATTCAGGTAGGGGGTAGATTGGAGGACATTATGAATGCGGCGGATTGGTCTTCAGATTCAACTTTTAAAAAGTTCTACTTTAAACCAATCCATGAGGCGGCCGCATTGGTGGTAAGTAGGCTTTGAACATGCATAATCCTCGCCTCCGCTCCTGCTGTAGAATGAGAAATTTCCTAGTTAGCACGAAGGAAAGTTTCAATTCTAATAAGGAGGCGGAGGCGAGGATTATCCCCCCGGGCATGTTTCGCTTATGCCTCCCACCCTTGGTAAGCTTTCGTAGTAGCTCTAAGAACAGCGTGGGTTCAGAGTTTTTTTCGGACCAGGGAAGTAACTTTTTAGTCTTCTCTTGTCATTGGATCTTAGTGATGTTCAATACTTTGTTGTGTATATATTTTTTCTATGTTCGTATGCTATATCATGTTATTGCATTCTCGCACAATGGTATGCTTACTGCTTATTGCTTTGACAGGATTTTACAATTGTATTGATACCATACACAGTCTGATTGATGTTGGTATGTGTTGCGGTTTCATAGTCAATCCGCAATATCTTATATATATCCTCCTAGGTTCCAACTTCAAGACGGAATAGGACCCACAGGGCTTAACTTCCTGCAGCAGAGAAAGAGGAAGGACTACGGTGGCTGCAACTGTTTATGGACTTCATTATCTACTATGATTGAACTGTTCGTGGCCATGGTTACTCCCGAGCTTCATGGGAGTTGTGGTCTTGTCATGTTTTTTCTTGTGTCTTTAAACATGCTGGTTAATAAAAAATGAGGAAAGAATTGCATAATCCTCGCCTCCGCCTCCTTATTAGAATTGAAACTTTCCTTCGTGCTAACTAGGAAATTTCTCATTACATGTCAAAGACCTCTTAGATGACAACAACTCTATAGGATGTATAGGTCCAAAAACATGAATCTTGCTCAAAGGCATTTATGTGAAAATATGTAAGCTTTGGAAAGAATATGGCCACAGGTTTGAAGTAATCATTGTTTAAAGTGTATTGTGATAAAGAGTCAAGGGGCATATCAGCAACAACCGGCGATAATTATCACTAAGCGCACTTAGCGCTAGGATAATTATCGCCGGCTAGCATGGATTTTTATCGCTGAGATAGCGTGCTATTAGCAACGCTTATCTCAAAAGCGATAAAAATCCTAGCGCTAACTGCCTAACGTGAGATTATCGCTGGAAACCCAGCAATAATCTCACGTAGAGTGGCGTTATCTTGCTGATAGGGACTCACAAATTTAGCCATGATATCCACCTTCCATAGGATATCATGGCTAAGTCAGTCCTGAAGCAGGTGTAAGGAAAGTAGCGGTTATCGCTACTTTTCCTGCTGCTATGCTTCATAGTGTGGGGCTTGATGTTAGGTCAGGAACGCCCACTTTGCATCTCATTAGAGATGCAAAGCTGGGCGTTAGGAATCCCGACGCTAAAGCAAGGTTTCACGCGTTAGCGTCACCTTGCAAATTAGGCGATAAAATTATCGCCGCTTTTCGGCTGAAAACGGCCGCAAAAGCGGCAATAATTTTTTATCGCCAGCTTGTAAATATGCCCCCAAGTCTTTTACATGTGCTGTATAGCTTAATAGAAACGTGGGTATTTAGTCAAACACAGAACTAAGGAAGGGATACCCTATTGACATTGTTATTGAGTGACTTGCACTATGTAATCTATTCTCTTTCACCACTATTGTTTTCGCTATACTTGACTTTACCGTACCGGTCCATTTACTTCTCACTTTTCTCTTTAAGCTAACACACTATCTGGTGAAATTCGCTGCTCGCGCCCTTCTAACTAGATAGCTGTTCGCAAATATATTTTCTGAAGGAAGTCCTTCCATTATAGGAAATTCTGTTCTCCATGCCTATAGAAGTGCCTTCCCAGTGTGTTTTGTGTTTTGAGTGTCTGCCATATATTGCAGTATTATACCTCTACTAGTATTTTGATCGCTTTTGTTACATGCACACATGTCACTTTCTCCTTTTGTAACGTATCGTCTGCTACCTCTTGTATTTTGTTTGCTTTTGATACATGCACTACGGCCACCACTGCCTCATGTAACGTAACTTTTGTTTTAGTGTTCTGAGTGTCGGCCATCTATTGCAATTTTTTTCTCTTTACCTCTACGTGTACTTTGTATGCTCTTGTAACCTGCACACGTCACTTTTTCCTTTTGTAACGAATCGTTTGCTACCTCTTGTATTTTGTTTGCCCTTGATACTTGCACAATTGTCACTATTGCCTCATGTAACGTACCGTTTGATTTTGTAACATGCTCACTTGTATTTTTGCTCCTTATGTATCATTACTGCTGGTATTGTGAAGCGCTCTGACACCTTCGGGTAAAGTCCGCGCTATATAAAAACGCATTAAATAAATAAAATAAATAAATAAAAAATAAAGAGAGCTGAGTTAAGCCTTCCTGTGATAACTAGCAGCCGCCAGCATGAAGGACACCATTAAAGATGGCCGCTCCATCCGCGGCCTCCGGCGGTAGTCCGTCGTTCATGTTTGCGGAGGAGACCTTTAAAGATGGCTGCTCCACTCGCGGCTTACGGGCGGTAGTCCGTCTTTCATGTCTGCGTTGGAGACCTTTAAAGATGGCCGCTCCCCCATGCCTGCTCTGCTGCCATATAAAGCGCCTTGACACCCGATCTCTCGGTTCGAGGAGGCGCTATATATACCCCTAGAGAAGGTCCCGGTGGTTCTATTCTCGCAGCAGAAGGACTCGGCGTCCATGGCTGGGACCGGCTCCTGTTGAATCTTTGCCACACACTCCAGGTCGGTGCAGTCCCCGCTTCATTTCTGATCTAACGTCGCTTTTAAAGCCGGGGTCTGTTTCACAATAAGTTTTAGCGAAAGAAAATAATAAAATGACAAATTGAATTTAGGATTTATTGTGGATGTCATTGTTCAATGGACTCCCTCCCCCTCCCCGCGCACTCTGATTTCTTTTAGTAATTCTCCTTTGATATAATCTCAAGAACTAGGGGAATTTAGGGCAGAGGATGTGGACTAACGGCTAGAGCGGTCGACGGTGAACCGGGTTCGAGTCTCGGCAACGACGCTCAACATCCTGTGATTCTGGGCAAATCATTTATTCTCCTCGTGCCTAAGAAAAACAAGCATTGGCATAGCCAATAGGTCTTGCTTTTGTGACCTTATAAGTGTTTAGTTATGCAAATGTTGCATGGCTAAACACTTATAAGGTCCCAAAGGTGAGACCTATTGGCTATGCCAATGCTTGTTTGTCTATTGTGAAGATGTATGCGGTCAGGGGTTTAAGTTGGGGTTTCGAAACGGGTCTCTATCGGGCTCGGTTTTGTGCCCTGGCGCTCCGTTTTTTTTCTGGACTGCAGTGACAGCAGGCACATCGATGAGCGCGTGCTCACTTGTGGATAAGTTATGGCATGACGTCATGCCAGGTGAGCTGGTAGGGGAAGTGAAATCCTTTAAAGGGAGTCATTTTCTCTCTGGATTTCCCTTCTCTTTTTTAAACTCAGGAGCAGCAGCATTGCCGTGTTACCAGGGCTTTAAGTGGAAGCATTTTCAATATTCTATATAACAAGCCATAGTTGCTGCTTATTTATCTTATGCAACTAACAACCATTGATAAAGCCAATAGTCCTGACTAGTAGGTATGATGTTAGTAGTTGTATGACATATCTGGATGCAATGACAGAAGCAGCAAAATACAAGTCGGGCGGAACACTAAGCTAAGCACAGATTTTTAGCTTGCGTGTTTTTAAGCCATGGCCTTAATTACATTGGCCACGCCCCTTTGAGAGACCCCCCCCCCCCCCAAAGTTTTGTTCAACCCGCTTAAAGCCCTGTATGCGGTCATTATCTTTTCTGCAGCTTAATGTCTGGAGGAGAGTAGGTAGGGGGAAATTTCATCTGAAAGCAAAACAGACAGAATCCCAGAAGAACGGGTACAGTTGGTTTATGACATTGCTACTTGGCAAAAGATCAACCAGTCGTGTGCGTCTTAGTCAATGAAATTGGCCAAAAGTCCTGTGCATATTGCAGAAAAAGCACAAACCTGACAAAAACACTCAAAGGACATTCTGCCCAGTTACAGTTGTGGCTATCGAACCCGGCTCCCCAGCTTCGAGGTCGCTCGCTCTAGGCATTAGGACAACCCAAATACACGTACCATACATGCAAAGGTGAATCAAAAAAATTAGCAAAACGCCCCGTCAAAGGACTTTTAGTGCCCAGTTTATATTGATGTAAAAAACCGGTCCCTTTCCGTTCACAGGTCCCGCTAGCGATATAGCTGAGTCGGTTAAAGATGAGATGGCGATCACGTGATCTAATCCAAGCGAGCATTAACCGACTAATTCTTCCTGATAACACCTGTTTAAGCATCCTCGTGCGCAGCCTATAGGCATCTAAACATGTCCTCGTGCACAAGTCCCTAGCGCAGAGAAACCCCACAGCCAGGAACTGACATCTCATGTTAAGTGGACATCCTGCAAAACGGTGGTAGGCAGCAGACTGCCCCCCCTCCACCCCCACCATGGGTCTGAGGGGGCGTGTTTGTATGTGTGTGGTGGGGGAGGGGGGCATTCTCGCCACGCCAACAAAAGCAACTATTATGAAGGTAAGAACAATTAACTCGGAAAGTATTATAGAGCAGGCCAATATCCACGGGAGCGAAGAATGAGCCTTTCCTCTCCCCAGAGACAACTCACCCCTTGGCTATTAAACTAGCAAGAACAGGGAGATATATCTGAGGAGCGAAGAGACAGGAATGAGCCACCTGGAGGTTTCTATTTCGTTCTGTGGGGTAACAGGAGGAGACGAGACATGAACCTGCAGCAAAGGAAGACAAATAATAAGGTATAGGTTAGGACAGATGTCTTCTATATCAAGGGTGCTTAACTTCTTATTTTAACAGGTACCCTTGTGTACTTTCTCACACTTACACAGGGAATGTATGCCAGTAAGTTTTAAATGAGCTCCGTAATCGTCTTGAACGGAATCCAGGAGCGTTAGTATACGTGGTTCATCAGGATAGTAAGTGCCCAGTTCATTAAGTGAAAGAAAAGGTATAACTGATATCCGGCGTACCCTCAATGCGATAAACAGGTTTGTGTCTCTGACTCTAATAGTAAGACGCCTTGTACAATGTCCAGAATGCACTTACTTGGGGTCAGTTAGGCAAAAAGGCAATAAAGACCAGGGCGTCTCTTCTCTCCGTATGTATACATAGAGCGTCACAGTTCGTTTCCCACAGTGCAGTGTCCAACACAAAGGATACAGTTTAGCGTGTCTAGCGCTTTTATTAACTTGTTGCTATTTTTGTCATAGCGTGCCTCAGTACTGTGGCGATGAAATCAATAAAAAATAAATACATGGCATCCAGTTACCGCAATTCCCCTCTTTCCGTTGGGAGCCGTAGCACTGCGAACGCTTCCTCACGCTCGAGAAGCAAAGCAAAACGTTGTCTCAGATTAAGGCGTGCTCACTCTATTGCCGGGAATTCAAGACAGCTGATTTCTTGAATGCTACGGCGCGTTCCAACATCCAGGGGAGAGTTTACCAAGCAGGAATACACCGCGCTTCCTCGCGCTATTACCAGGAGTTCAAACAAGCAGCCGTCCCAGCGCTACCTCGCGATACGGCAAAAAAGGATAGGGTTATCAGGAACGAACAATCAGCACGTCCTCGCGCTCGAAGAGGAAAGTTCAAAGCAGACTCTGCAATTATAAACTTGCACCAACAGCAGGGATTCCACACGGCGTCCTCTGTCAGGAGAAAGTAAGAGAACGTTCACAGGATAAGGCGCGGCCCAATTACCAGGAAGCAAAGCACCTGGGAGCAGCTCCTGCTTGCTTATATGCTGTTCAAGTCAGCTGATAGAGTCCCTGTGCAATGTGGGAAGGTACACAAGTCATCTACCCTCATAGTGCATTATGGGACATGTAGTTCAAGAGTTACAAGCGTAACCATAATCACAACAAGTCCACACCCTAACAACTGCTGCATTGGATACAGGCAATCCCTGGTATTTTACAGTCTAAAAACCTACTGGATGTCTGGGATAGGACCACTCACCTCTGCTCTGGTAATAGCCGAGACTGTCTCCCAAGAAGGCGTGGCTCTCGCATCTGTTTTGCCCCAAAAACTAATAATATCCTTTTGCACTTCTGTGAGGCAAAGCTTTATTTGTGCTACCGAGCACTTTTGAGGGGGCCCATTCCTGACCGTTCCTCAACATGTTTTTAGTGGCGCTAATTGAAAACTGTTAAATCTGAATTTGCTGGTCAAAATGCACACAGCCCAGGCACCGCTGGTCACTAAACCGGACTCCTGTCCAAGACCAGGATATGTCCCCTCAGATCTCTCCCAGGCTTCCCAGACCGGCAGCGGGTGTCTCGAGGTTACATCTGTGCATGAGACCTACAGCTCACAAGACGATCTGAGCCGTTCATCCTCCAGAGGTCGATATAATCAATAGCGTTGAATTGGGTAATAGTAATGCCCGTGGTTTACAGCACTTAGAAACTGACAAACTAGGATAACAAGTGCTGTATGTATTATAATGTGTGCATGTCGACAGAGGTTTTGAAACCAGGGTATGTGAAATCACGTGTCTAATCTCCACATCCTACTTACGGTTTCTAAAAAAACCACATCTTCCTGCCAGTCACGCAGTTTCGAAGTGCTGTGGGCACTACTAATACTAATTTCAGGTCTATGTTTATCCAGGTAATCCCGGCTCCGCCGTTTGGGCTCGTTGTGTGATCCTGTACGACAGTTCCATTATCTGTAGGTATTGGATGATCTTAGAAACCCGACTAGCCAAATGAGTTAAGTGCTATTTAAAAACGGGGCCATTCGTTGATATTTCCACACCCAGCTCAATGGCTGCTCACCACACGTAGGTATTCCTACAACCGATAGGATATTTCGATAACATTAAGAAATCTCAATTTGTTTCTTTTGACTAAAGTAAATCCAAGGAAACCTGGTAATTGTTGCCTCCTATTCGACATCCCGTAACCTTGTACCCCGCTAATTCAAACGCTTTAACGCTCCCCAAATTTCGCATCTCATGGTGTAAAGCGGGAACACAACGGAACCTTATACTATACGTAAAATTCTTGAAAAGTTAACTAAAGTCACACATTGGCGGATGGGTTGGGCAAGGGCCTACGACAAACGGGCCTTGTGTCGGATATCTTTCACTGGACTGTCCCTCCCCACTATATCCATCCAGATACATGAACTTGTGTCTTTTTTTTTTTTCTCCTCTTGCGTCATTTAAGTGTACTGCCAGCGCCCAGATGACTGGTCTCCAGGCGCAGTTTACGATATAGTAAAAAAGAGGGCCTGTCACCATTCGCAGTTCATGCTAGATTACAAATCATACAGCGCCCAGACGACCGGTCTCCAGGCGCACTTCATGCTATAAAAACAAACAAGTGCTCACCTCTGCGTTTACGCTTTAGACCATTACAAATGTGAACACAGCCACTGGGGAACTAGGATTAGAACTATATATATCTGTTGGTTAACCCTCCAAAAATATCAAAACACGCTGTGCCCAATTTCACAATTATTACTGTAAACCTTTTAGTGAGCCCCAGTTTGCATAGCCAAGGCCATGTCCTAGTGAAAACAGATTAGCTCTATCACATGTCTGTCACCACGCTGTTACCAGGCACTTTCCTGAAGTTCGCAAGTTTCACACTTTTAAATAGGTATTTTAATTACAAATTCAGTAGCCCTGTCACCACTATACATTTCAGCCTGCGTTTTTAGGTCTCGCCTGAGACAGCGCTTTAGCGCTGTTCTGGCGAGACTTATAGTAAGCACTTTTGGAAGTGCAAACGAGTGCTTTCAGGCCGCCAACTACTGTGCATGTGTGCCGGGCGCACGCACCATTTGGCAGCCTGAAAGCACTCGTCTTTCACTTTCGCCTGTCACACAGCCGCGCTTTGAAGTGTGATCGCGATTGCGATCACTTACATTTCGCGGGCGCTTTGATGTTTTCAGTGAGCCGCGCGGCCACTGAGGACATCAAAGCGCCCGTGAACACCATTTGCCACCCCCACCTCTTCAGCCAACTTACTCGCCATGTCTGCTCTGGATTCTTGTGCCTCTTTTTGAAACTCAGGAGCAGTAACATTGTCGTGGTGTCACTAGGGCTTCAAGTGGATGCTTTTTCATTCAATATTATATACAAGCCACAGTTACTGCTAATTTATCTTATGCAACTAACAACGATTGACAAAGTCAATAGTCCTAACTTGTTTAAAATGTAAATACTTCAGAGAAATGACTACTTGTTATTGCATAAACAAACGCCCCTTTTCTCAAGTTACACTTTATGCAAAATGAGTGCGTGTTGTCTGTGTGTTTTTTCTGGAAGCACCAAGGTTCCAGTCTGCAGTTCTCATGTGTGTCTGTGGGGGCCTAGGAACGGTGGGATCTATCTCCAAGACATCGCTGTTTTCATCAACGACATGAAGAGTCGTTTGAAGCATTTCAGATGAAAGGGTGAAGTCTGAACTGAAAAAATATGAATGCAAGCGTATGTAAAAATTGAGGCTTCCTGAGTGTTAGGCTACCTTCAAGATCAAGATGTATAACCTGTAGTTTCTTGCTGTCCCCTGCCTCCCACCCTCCCATCTTCTGTTCCTTCAAAGCGCTGCAGACACGTTGTGTGGTCTTAGGCTGACATTCCAGTATTTCTTTTCGCTTTCTTTATAATGTGAGCAGCTTGAGAAACTTCACTTTCAATCCAATGTTGTTTTGGTCACGTTTGTGTTGCTCCTTCAGTTTCTGTAAAGGCAACTGTAAATAGACTGAAACTTTTTTGCTTCACTTCTATATGTTTGTGCCCCCGACATCATGTGTAATAGTGCGCTCCCATTGAAGCAACTGTGAATGTTTAGAAAAGCTGCATTTTCAGTCTCAGATCCCGGTGTCGGAAGACACCCAATGCTTTTATGTCCCCCTCAGAGCTCCCCCAAACTGTAACTGGCTGGACGCTTTAGTAGTTATTTTCCAATATTTGCATTTTGCAGCACTCTGTAAAAGTATATGAAGTTGCTTGCCGCCCCATTTTAGCTGATTACTGCTCCCCCGCATCCTACAATAGTTTGCTTGAAAGCGCTGCAGACACCGTGCGGTCTTGTGCGCATATTGCTGTATTTCCTTTTCCTTCCGTAAACTACAAATGTGAGCAGCCTGAAAAGCTTTTCTTTCACTCCAAAGGGCTACAGGCACCCAGGTTCACCCCTGGTTTCCGGGTCAAATTACTGCCTCCTTGAGCTTCTGTAAAGGCAGCTAACTGTAAATAGATGGAAGCGATTCAGCTCAGCTCCTATATTCTTGTGCCCCGGACACCATGTGTAATTTTATCTCTTCCTCTGGTGCCGATATCAGACACTCAAACTGCAGCTTTTATACACATTCACAGTTGCTTTTACAGGAGCAACAGAGGCATACAAGGATGAAAGGGCTGACTTGAATGTTATAACTGGGAATGGACTGGACCATTGCCAAACACAGCATATAAGCCCACTGGACAGCGTCCAAAAAACGCTGTTGCAATTGTGAGTTAGTCAGGTATCTCATGCCTTTGCATAATAAGCATTTCCAATGCAGGAGGTCTCGCATTTGCAACAGTTTGAGCTATTGACATTGTATATGACCATGCAGTTTATTTGTGTTCAGAAAACCTACATAGTGCATGTTTACGCACCGCTTGCAAGTTTTCAAACACATAAATAAAAAGCATTGCCAATAGCTCAAACTCTCGCAACTGCGAGACCTATTGTATTTTTGTTCTTATGCCGTAGGCAAAAAGTAGTGGTTTTAATAGTGTTTTCTGTGGTTTGAAGAGTGCAAGGTAACCGCATAATAAAGGATTAAAAGATTCACACATGGAATCACAAAGTCTGCAGTTTGACGTTTTAGTGAGTGACTGCCACCTGGGGTTTACCTTTTTAGATTGCAGTCCCATAAGGCTTGCAAACATTATTGATTTATGGCATGCTTTCAGAAGTGCACAGCTAAGATAAGGTTGGGGTCTGAGTCAGTCTGGCTGAGCATTGGCATACGATTGCCCCACCACTGATAGTAACATTGATTTACTAGGTTTCCCCATATCTCTTGCCATTGACAATATTTGTTTGTTTTTTCAGCTTTGCTTTAACATTGGCTCAAGAACGCTGTAAACTGTTTAATACCGTCTGATTGATTTGAAGGGTGGCAATTGTTATTTGAAGCTGTAATGACCATGGGTTCTTGGGTGAAGGTGTTCTGGAGAACAGTTTCATGGTGTTAGGTGGGGCTTTTTTTTTACCCTGTAGTAGTTGTTTACAAAGGACGCCATGCTTGCCCATGTTTGGCCCTCCAGACCACATTCAAGCCTTATGAAGGAGCTCCGTAGATATGATGGTAGTCTGAAAACCATTTTGTATGCCTTGAGCTGATTCTTATCCATGATGTTTACTAGTTGGCCCCGGTTTGTGGCTGTACTTGATCGTTGGTAGGAGGGTAGCTGCTAGGACTCATCTTTTTGGGGCGGTAGAAGGGCTTTCCAGGGGATTGTTTCATTTGCACATGATTATTATTGATTCCGCCTTTGACACAGTGTGCATCAGGTGCTTTTTGGTACCGCCTTTGGTTGATGCACAGACACACAGGTGGTTATAGGCATCGGCTGTTCTGATTGTTAATGGACCCAAGGTCCATGTGCAATTAGTTTTTTTGGTTGAATTACAGAAGGCTAGTACTTTGGTCTTGGAGCCATTTGCCACCATTTTATTATACAGGTTGTACTTGTGCAAGGCATTGAGGGCCTTCTGTAAGCCTACTTTAGTGTGATGCAAAAGAATTACGTGATTGGCGTATTGGAGCACTGAGACCTTAATGTTTCCAATTTTGGGCAGGATAAGGCTCACTTGTTTCAGTGCTGCGCCCATGTCTGCAAAAAAGAGATTAACAGGGGGCGCAAGCACAAAACCTTGCTTAAGGTCATTATCTGTCTGGATTTTCCTTGTGACCGCTGTCGGTGTTTACTTGACCTGCACCCATGTAGAAGTGTATAGGGATATAATGGCCTGGAGAAGTTTGTTTGGTATGCCCAAATCTCTAAGCTTCCTTCATAGGCCGTTTTTCTCAATGAGGTCAAAGGTGGCTGAGTAATCCACAAAACAGACCGAGTGGGAGTTTTTTGTTGTTCGTTGCCCGGTGTATTAAATAGGAAAGGGACACAATGTTATCCAGTGTGAAAGTCTGCCCTGAAGCCCATTTGACTGAGTGGAATTATGTCATTCACTTTTGCCCACTGTTCCAGGTCTTTCAATAGAACAGAGGCGTAAGCCTGGGCTTAAATGTCCTGGAGGACAATGAGGCGGTGAGTGGATGGATCCCTTTTGTCGCCCTTCGTGTATATGGGAATTAAGATCGAACCCCTCCAGCTCTCTGGGAATTGCGTGGACGTTAGGCAGGTTTGATAGAGCAGAGTTAGTATTGCATAACACAGGTCTGAATCTTCTTTAAAGACCTGGTGTGGTGCCTGCCGCTTTGCGTTTGGCATCATGCATGGCAGCGAGGTAAAACAAGCATTTGCAATGCAGTAGTTCTCGCATTTACGCGATTTTGAGCTGTTGGTATTGTAAATGACAATGCCTTTTATTTATGTTGTAAAAACCAAACCTAAATAAAAGGCATTGTCATTTACAATGCCAATAGCTCAAACTCGTGTAAATGCGAGACCTATTGCATTGCAAATGCTTGTTGCTATAGGGCAGTTGTGCAGCGAGCCGCTCTCTCCATACAGGGGCTAAATAGCCGCATTCCTCGTTGGTCACGTGCTTTCCCTTCACTGTTGGTTGTTATCCGCTAATGAAATTTATGGCCTTTCCAGATGCTGCCGCCCTTGGTTAACCTAATATCCTGTTACTAAATGATTTCCGCCCAGCTTTTCTTTGAAATGCTTGTTGTAATTGAAAGCATTCCCCAAATAACCTTTTTCGTCACTGTTTTTGTCCAAGCTTATTAAATAGTAATACACAGTAGAGCTGTGTGCCACGGTTTACAACAGCAGTAATGAAAATGTTGTCCTGAGCGCAAAAATGAGCTTGAAGAATGCCTCAAATTTCCCTCTCAAAGTTCTTTCAACAGAAGGTGCTCGTGGTATGCTATAGGGCAGTTGTGCGGTGCGCCACTCTTCTTCATTCAGGGGCTTAATTTCACCCGGTGTTTGCCGGTATGCACATGACCAAAACATATTGAAATATGAAAAAAAATACGGCTAATATGTATGATATGCTATAGGGCATTTATGCAGCGCGCCACTCTCTCCATACAGGGGCTTAAAAGCTGCATTCCTCCTTGGTCACGTACTTTCGCTTCGCTTTTGGTTTGTCAACATTTTAGGTCTCGCCTGACCCAGCGCATGCGCTGAACTGGCGAGACTTTTTGAGAGGGCTCCAAAAAATGCTACCAGGCCAGCCTAGAGCTACAGTGCATGTGCGCGGGCGCGCACGCCACGCTTGACCGCAATTACTTTCGCGGCTGCTTTGATGTTTGAGCGCGATCACTTTCGCGCCCGCTTGGCATAGCCAATAGGTCTCGCTTTTGGGACCTTATAAGTATTTAGTTATGCAACTGTTGCATGGCTAAACACTTATAAGGTTCCAAAGGCGAGATCTATTGGCTATGCCAATGCTTGTTTGAAGCTGAGGTAGGAGGGGTTGCAACGTAGATCTTTGGGGAGTGAGTTCCAGATAGTGGGAGCATTTCTGGACTGGGTAGCTTTCTTGTTTACCAAGGGCGGTACTAGCACACAATTATTTGTGCTCCTCATTTCTCTAGAGCAGCCCGCTTTGTGGAGTGTCTGAGAGATACAATGGGGTGTGATGATGCACGGCTTTATGCGTAATGCAAGCTTTCTTGTCTGTGGATCTGCCTTCGATGGGAAGCCATTTGAGTTCTTTGAGGATGGGGAGATGTGGTTGAACCGCTTACAGTCAGAAATAAGTCTTGCCGCGAGGTTAAGGACAGATTTGATTGGGGTAAGTGGGCTTTCGGTGTTCCAGAGAGAATGTCATTACCGTAATCCAATCTAGAAAATACTAGTGATTGAACAACTAATTTAAAGTCATCAGCAGGAATGAAGGGTTTACTTTTCTTGAGGTGGAGAAGAGTGAAGAGAGCACCTTTGGCCGCATTTTTTATGTGGGGAGAAAGGCTGAGGTTGTGGTCAATACTTATTCCAAGGGATTTAACGGAGTTAGAAGTGGACAAAGAGCAGTTGAGAGCTTTAAGGTCAGAGATCCAGAGTTGGATGGGGAGCTGGTTGTATTTAGGAGCGAAGAGAATGACTTCAGGTTTTTTAGGGTTGAGTTTAAGGTGATTGTGCTGGAACCAGTGTTGAATCTTAGTCGGGGCATCATTGAGGTGCAGAATGTCAGCTCGGGATTTGATTTTGTAGTGAAGCTGGGTATCGTCAGCATAGAGGTGGTAGTTGATACCGGATTGCTTGAGAATGAGGGTGAGGGGTTCCATGAAGAGGTTAAATAGAGAGAGAGAGAATAGAACCTTGGGTAACACCCCGGAAGACAGGAATAGGTTTAGAGAGACAACTGCTGATTTTAATTTGTTGGGTTCTATGCTGAAAGGAGGTGAACCATTTTAGGACTAGACCATTAAAGCCGAAATTATCTTTGAGCGTGTTGAGTAAGGCGGAGTGGTTAACAGTATCGCCGCAGAGAGGTCAGGAAGAATGAGAAGGGAGGCCTCCCCCTTGTCAAGGGAGTGATGGATGTCATCAACAATGTTGAGCATAGCAGTTTCAATACTGCAGACCTTTCTAAAGCCTGACTGTAATGTGTCCAAAAGACAGAAAGAGTCCATGTGCTCGTCCAGTTGGAGCAAGGCGCATTTTTCAAGAGCCTTGGATAAAGGAGGAAGAATCGAGCTGGGACGCAGATTAAGATCAGTGGGGTCGGCATTTTTGAGGATAGGAGTGATTTGGCCATGTTGGAGGGAAACAGGGACACACCCAGTGGCCAAGGAGGAGTTGATGATGTTGGGCCAATAAGGTGTAATTATAGCAGGGAGATGGTCAAAGGTATGAGAGGAGGCTTTAAGCGTGGTGATGACTTGACGCTCTGTAACAGGGGTAAAGCTAAGCCAAGATGCATTATTTTTTAGCTGTGGGCTGGTGAGGAAATGTTCAGGAGGGGCGTCTGCAGGCGGGAGATGAACAGGGTCAGGCAGGGAAATGGGTGTAAACGGAGACTTGGATGGGAGGTCAAAGAGGGATGATGAGCAGTGTGGTGGGAGGGATAAGGCGAAGGATTGATCAATCTTGGTGATTTTTTTCAGAAAAAAGTTAGCAATTTCTTCACATCTTTCGATGGAGGCCAACAATTTGGGGGGGGGGGCGAGGGGGCAGAAGCAGTTTGATTTTTGATAATGCTGAAAAGTTCCCTGGGTCGCTTTTTGACCTCCATCGACAAGATGGACCCCACCTCACTCGCCCCATACCCCCTCCTCTCATCGCACCTTCCAGGCCCCTGGGAATGATTGCTCACTCCACAAGTCCTCTTCAGTCTAACATCATGAACACCCCTCACTGCCCGCCACTGGGGTTCCCTCCACGTCCTCTTCCTATTCCTCTCTCCCTGTCAAATGTGGAACATACCACACTCTCCCCCGACGACCTTGCCTCGTTTCCCTCCACGCTCTTAGCTCAATCGCTCCTTAACATTGAACTCCACCTCTCTATCCTAACGTTAGAACTTTCATCCCTCAGGAAAGACTTGTTTGCGCTCCGAGAAACTAATCTTGCCAACCATACCTTTTTCCTGAGGCTCCGTACAAACGAACACTGCATCCCCTCAACAAGGGAATACTACACCTCTGTAGACCAACCGGTCGACCTCCCGGTAACAGTTCTTATACCATTCCAAGCCCTGATTAGCTGCATTTATCATCAGCTCTTATATTCAGAGTATCGTATAACATCGTAGACCCAGCGCTTAAGCCTTGACATATTCAAGGCATCATATGGATACCTCCCCCGTCACAGCAGCAGATGTAATAAACCTGGAACATGGCCACATAGGTATTATGCTGTAAATAAAGTGCATAGCAAATCTCTGGATGCACCCAGCTCTCCTCCTGCCCCGTCTTATATCTGCCCATGAAACGTGCAGGGACCCATAACCGTATTTAACACAGTTGGGTAAATCATTTACAAAAGCAAAAACATAATCAAAACACAGGCTTGGCAGCTTCCGTTCGACCATAGCGGCAGATATTGTAGAGAGGGCTTAAGCCATATATTAAAACACTCAAAGATTCCCTTCCCCCTGTCGTAACATAGACACGTATTTATTAAAGTAAAAAATTAATAGGGTGCAAAGTGACAGGGTGCAAAGTGCAACCAGTTCACCCTCCTGAACACAGAAGCAAAGAGCATGTAGGATCTTTGGGCCACCTCACCCGGGATAGAGGGTGCAGAATTCCTCTCTCTCAAGCATCATGCAGCCCCTAGCAGCCCTTCTTCAGGAGCCCACTGTGCCCAACTGCGCCAGGCTGTTGGCACCCTTCCTGAATTAAGGCGGACTGAGACCCTGTTTGGAGAGGTCCTTTACCCTAATCAAACCTTTAAAATTGCCAAGAAACTGCACCAGCTGAATCATCAACTTGATGTTTCGGGGGTTTAAAGACCCCATGAGGTCACATGGTACGAGGTCAAATGCCGCCTTGAAATCCACAAAGCACATGTGCAGTGGCGTGTTAGTCTCTTCGCGATGAGACCCACAGCCATCGGATTGGATTGGATCCCTGGCTTCTCTGTGAAGCCCGTCTGATTCAAGGGCAGTCTTCAGCTTCTAATGCCCACTCAGACAGGCCTTGTGACAACAGGGTTGAGGTATTTTAGGTCCACATCTGTCAAGGCCCTACTTGTGCACTCATTGTCCTCAGTTCACTCACAGGAGCAGAATGATCCGAGTTCCAAATACCCCCTGCAGACCTCCTCACGAGTCCTCTAGTTACAAGCTCTTGCATGAACCCCGCAGGGGGAAAAGGGAAGGGGACAGAGAAGAGACTGCCTTACTTCTGGGTTCACTTCTGCACCGCTAGGCACCCACCGTTGCTTCTTCTGGAGTAACACTTATATGCGAACTGCAATTAAATAACATCAAATTAATAAGCTTCTCTAACTTATTCTTTTACACTATTTTACTCTCTTATTCAATGCATTCGCTTATACCACGTGTGTTAAGGCTTAGCCTCTCTTCTATGAGTCTTTTTGTACCTTGAACTTAAAACTACAGAGGTATCCGGGACCATGCTCTAAATTGAAATTATCAGACAGTCTCCAAATATTTCTTATAACTAAAACTTTATCTTTTTTCTTTCAGGTACTTGCGGTTAGAAAGACTGGATTCTACTCCTTGATGTAGACCTCCGTGAGGTGAACAGGTGAGTGGAACTTATTCACTATGAACAAGTTTCTCCAATATTTACACTCTGCTCCTATTTAATAACTATATTAATATCCTGTCTAACTACTCGTTGCACATGAGACGCTAGCTACCCTAAAACTGAATTTACAAATGAACTTGACTGACTAAGAAAATTCCTGAGCTCTCCTCTCTCAAACTGTTGTTGAAGTGCGCGGCTTCGAATGCTGCCAACGCACTTCACTGCTGAGTGGCTGTCCACGTGCCTTCAAAGGCTGTGACCGGCAACTTCTGAGTCTTTAACGTGTGTCTGCAGTGATCACTCCGATCACTGCAGGGGGTGCGTTCAAATCAGGACAAAGCATAGCCCAATCTGCATCCCCCAATCCGACTGTGTTAGATTACCACCACACAGTGTGCCGCACGGGCAGTCAGACGCGGAGCCTTGACAGTACTCCTATGCAAGGCCACGCCTCCTGGCTTGTGTTTGTGAGGATACTGATGATGGAAGGCTCGTATTAATCTAGGAGCATCAACGTCTGATCTCTCCTCCCAAGATCTTTCCTCTGGTCCATAGCTTTTCCAATCGATCAAATGTCTTTCCTCTAACCATTTTTTAATCTAGAATCTTTTTAACCTCATATATTCTTCCTTACCTTCAATCAACAATGGTTTTGGAGGTTGTGATTCCTTAAAATATGATGCCTTTTTTAACAGACACATGAAAGACTGGATGTATTTTGACCTGCGAAGGGAGTTTTAACCTGTTAGTCACTGGATTTATTTTCTGATCTACTGAGTATAGACCTACAAAACGGGGCTGAAATTTTCTACTTCCTCTGAGCCTCAGATTCTTAGTACTCAACCTCACCTTATCTCCCGCCTGCAAATTTGCCCCTGATCTCCTCTTAGTCGCACTTAATCTGTAACGTTCTTTCGCTAGAGCCAAATTTCTAGTTGCTGATTCTTGAACTTTTGTTAGATGTTGAACTAGATCTTGTACGGCAGGCACCGCCACCTCTTGAAATGCTACAGAAAAGTTCGGGTGCCGCCCATATTTGAAACAGAAAGGGGAAAACCCTGTGGAAGCATTTTTAGCATTGTTGTGTGCGAACTCAGCTGCCCAAAGGAGATCTGGCCAATCACCTTCCTGATCTAACAAACAACCATCAGTATTTTTCTAATTCCGGATTGGTTCTCTCCGTCTGAACATCAGTTTGTGGGTGAAAACTCGTGGAATATGTAGTTTCTATGCTTAGCTTTCTAGTAAAGGCCTTCCAATAATGGGACAAGAATTGAGATCCTTGATCAGTAATCCGAATCTTAGGTATTCCATGAATCTTAATAAAATGCTGATTGAACTGCATGGCTAACTGTTTGGCATTTGGGTTACCCTTTAAGGCGACAAAGTGAGTGATCTTAGAGAAAGCATTCACCTTTACTAATATTGAACTGTATCCCTGACTGGAGGGCAAATCCACTATCGAATCCATGGTGACAGCGTGCCATGGGTGAGGAGGAGTGGTTAAGGGTTGTAACAGCCCCTGAGGGGCTAGCCGATCCGACTTTCCTTGTGCACAAGTCTTGCATCCTCCTACATATTGTTGTACATCTTTTGTCATGCCAGGCCACCAAAATTGTCTCATAAGTAATTCTTCTTTATGAGGAATTCCAGGATGATGGGGCAAGGGACTGTCATGGCCAGTGACAGCAGTGGGGCATATAGATACGACAGCTGCACCCTTTGTGCAAGCATCCTCCAAGCCCATGCAGTGCATTGCATGGGGTTAATTTCAGTCCTAGGGCCTCCCAAACAAGATCATGAGTCTACGTCAGCAGGAAATTCAGCTCGATCTCCCTAGTACCAGCAGGCCGCGGAAACACCACTGACATTGCCCAGTTAATACCGAGGCCCGAATGCCACTCAAATTTCACATATTCCCATAGCAATTCTGGTAAAAAGTAGCAGAGTCACTGACATATAAAAGCATATCGTCGGCATACAAGGAGACCATAAGTGGTCTCTGCCGAAAACTTAATGCCGCCGCTGCATGCCTTTGTCTAAGTTTACAGGCCAGCGGCTCTAGCGCAAGCTAGAAAAGCATTGGCAACAGGGGGCATCCCTGCCGCATGCCTCTGCCTATGGGGAACGCCGAAGACACCCAGCCATTGACACGTACATGAGCGACTGGTTCCGTGTATAGCACTCTAATCCATTGAAGAAAAAACGGGGGAAGGCCCATTCTAGTTAAAACCGTGAACATGAAACCCCACTGGAGGGAGTCAAAAGCTTTTGCTGCGTCGAGCAGCACTGCCACCACCTGAAAGTCTGGGTCGAAATAATGCAACGCAGAGAACATGGTACGCAGGTTGTGTCCTAGAGCGTGCAGACATAAAGCCCGACTGGTCTGGCAAGACCAGAAGAGGGACCAGCGGTTGAAGCCTAGTGGCAATCATCTTTGCCAGGATCTTGGTGTCTATCAATGATTGAGAGATGTCTATAGGATTCTCAATGATTGGCGGGCTTATCTGGTTTCAACAAGGTTACCAGCATGGCCTCTTTATGGGTAGGCGGAAGTCTCCCCTCCTCGTAAGCCTCCGCAAAAACAGCTAGGAGCAAGGTCTTCCGCATAGGCTTTATAAAGTTCACTGGGGAGCCCGTCCATACCTGCTGCCTTACAGGTAGGTAATGACATAATAGCTAACTTAACGTCCTCAACATGAAAGGGCTGCATTACATATTCCCGTTGTGCATTTGAAAGCCACCCCAATGCAACGTCTTCAAGATAGGAATCTATCTTCGCAGTCGATGGGGCATCCCTAGCCGCATAGAGTGCGGTGTAAAACTTCAAAACTATATTGCTACTCTTACACACAGCCTTAGCTACAGCCAAAATGTGTATACTACGGCAATGGAAGTCACCTCAACCACCATCACAAGAAATATGGATTGTGGCCATGATTCAAACAGCTTCCTACGAACGTATTCTATACAACATACAGGATCAATCTGATCTTTCTTCGAGTATGGTCACCTTTTCTAGCTTTAAATACCGATGCTAATATTAATGACCCATCTATGCAGTAATTTAATTCTTATCCCTTTTCATTCTCATTTATCATTCATTATTGGTGGTTAATAAATCTTAATACATATTGTGTCTGCCTATTATTTGTTGTTGTTTTTAATAGCTACTCACCAGAACACTTGCATACAATTCTGTATCTTTTAATATATATATTTATACATCAAGTGAAATTATTATCCCTTATATTCATCTTTTCTCTATTCTTATTGGTTTTCTAGAGTGTCTTCTTTTCTCAGGAACATATTTATATAGCTTTATATAGCATTATGTCTTATATTTGTGTACATTTTCATTTATCGTTTTCTTTTGTGATCCCTTCTTTACCTTCCCTTTCTCTCTCCCCCCCCCCCCCCCCCCCTTCCGTAATTCCATCTTTTATGGCCTCAATATAAAGTCAAATATTTGTTTTTGCATGGATCTGTTTATGTATTTATTAAATTATATAATATGATTAATTATTCAGAAAGTTTTATTATATGCTTATATATAACAATTTTCTTAATCATTTATTGTATGATAATGCAAACAGTTATTATACTATATGTATTCTTTTGTAAATTCCAATAAAAAATTGAAACACAAAAAAAAACTATATTGCTAATTTCGGGAGTTGAGTAGTGTCCAACCCCATTCTCATCTAAGAGTTCCTAAATACACTCTTGACTGCGCGGTGCTGCTAGTTTCTGCGCCAAGAAACGGCTTGGGTAACCCTCTCCCCGTAGTAGCGGGCAGTACTGCGTCTGGAGCGGTGCATCGCTTCCTGATCAACCGTTTCATTATGATCGGTGACAAGGTCTCTTATCTCGGCTAACGTTTGCGGGGAGGGACTTCTCTCATATTCACGCTCCAGTGTAGAGAAATCAGAGCCCAGTTTATGTATTCTGTGTCGAAGATCTCGTAACGCTCCAGATTGTGCCCCTATGCCAGGGGTCTTCAAACTGTGGGGCGCGACCCCCAGGGGGGCCGTGGAGTGATGCAAAGGGGGTCGCACCTTCCCAGTCACACTTCTGCCCAGGCCCAAGATCTTCAGCCCTCCCCCCCCCCCCCGTCCTGTGTCTCAGCCCGGGCTGCTGCAGTGAAACTTGAGCTGCTGGGGGCTCAGCTGGGCAGTGTCTGGATTCCTATCTCCGGCACCCCCGTGTTTTTTCACAGGTCTTTAAAGACCATTTAACATACCTTTGTAAACTGGTTACAGAGGCTTAGGTTTTTTTGCTGGTTCCAGTACCCCCTGGGTCCCCACTGTGCCTATTCCTTACATTTGGATTTTACATTCACTGCCGTAGTGTGAGAATGCATTTCATGGAAAGGAATACAAAGTTGGCTTCCTGGGGGCGCCGTGTGTGAAAGTTTATTGTGCTTTTGAGCACCTGCTGCAGCGTTTCTTTCCCCCGGCAATTACCAGGCCTTACATAAATGTCAAGATAACTTGTGTGATTAATTATCTTCCTGGAGAGAGATCAGAATGTTGTATAGTTGAGGTTTTGACTTAGGTGAAGTTAGTGCAGAGGGTTAATATGCCTGCTGCAAAGAACGTGTACCAAGTAGATTACAGAGTGCGTATGATGTGAAGAGATCAGCAGGTTACTGCTATCAAAAGAGACATCCTTTTGTTACTTGCAATTTATAACTTAAAGTCCTAATAGAGAATAGTGAGCTATTAACTTTCATCCTAGAACAGCATGCACACTACAAAGAATACCTTATTAGACCATTGATTAATGTTGCAAAAAGGGTTAATTTGGCTAGAAATCAATTCTTATTATTAAAGGAAACTCCCAAACTATGCTGTTTCTTTTTCGACTCTGAGTTTGTGCTTCTCCACACCAAGCACTCTTGAACTATACTGCCTACCAGTATGGATGACATGTGACTCCTATACTTTTAGTCCTTTGGCTTATGTAACATTTCCTATACACTGATTTACACACTTATGATTGTCTCTGTGTAATGTGTGTGTGATGCAAAGTGCTCGGACACCCTACACTGGTATGAGTGGCACTATATAACTAATTCAATGCATCTGAGAGTGTGGGGTTATGGAGACTTGGTCACTGTTAAAGGGTGCTAGTGAGAGAATCCGTGGTGGGGGTGGTCATTGGGGGGGCACCAACCAACATTGTCGCACAGGGCACCACCAGCCCTAAAGCCGGCCCTGGGAAGTATGCACAGATAAGCGCTGAAAATACCTCTTTAGGTGACTGCTTTTTTTTGTACCGACTGGGCCATCAAAATAATCTGCTGGTAACCCTAACCATAGGACTGGAAGTTTGTTGCAGGATCAGCACATTATTTATTTCCTTCACCCTCGATCCCCGATTAATGCCGCAATAGTTTAACTTAGATCTTAAAGTCTACGCCCCGTCAATAACATGCTGAGTTACTTCATGGGTCTGGGAATGCACCCTGCATTCAGACAACTCATTCCTCATTCTCGCCCTTTATTGTCACGCTCACCCTGCACTCACACTGATCACCATGCACTTGCACCATTCACCCGCTCACCCTGCACTCACAGTGATCTCAATGCACTCACACTGATCACCATGCACTTGCACCATTCACCTGCTCACCCTGCACTCACAGCGATCACAATGCACTCACACTGATCACCATGCACTTGCACCATTCACCCGCTCACCTTGCACTCAGTGATCACAATGCACTCACACTGATCACCATGCACTTGCACCATTCACCCGCTCACCTTGCACTCACAGCGATCACAATGCACTCACACTGATCACCATGCACTTGCACCATTCACCCGCTCACCCTGCACTCACAGTGATCACAATGCACTCACACTGATCACCATGCACTTGCACCATTCACCCGCTCACCCTGCACTCACAGCGATCACCCTGCACTCACAGCGATCACCCTGCACTCACAGCGATCACCCTGCACTCACAGCGATCACAATGCACTCACAGCGATCACAATGCACTCACAGCGATCACAATGCACTCACAGTGATCACAATGCACTCACACTGATCACCATGCACTTGCACCATTCACCTGCTCACCCTGCACTCACAGTGATCACTCTGCACTCAAAATGCACTTGTCCTGCTCACACTATACCTCAACCTGCAGTCACACGAGTACACTACTCATCCTGCACTCGTGACACTTCACTCACCTGTCCCCCTCACTACTCAATATGCAACTCACTCAAACAAGCCCATCAGTAATCATACATTCATTCATCCTATTCTGAACTTGCATCCGCACCCAAAATGAGAGAGGACAGCAAGGGAGTGAGAGAATTTGATTGAAGAGGTCAGGGATGAGGAGAAATGTGAATTGCCGAAGAGAAGTGTGGACACGCAAGAAGTGAGTGTGATCCAAAGGTGAGGGCTTCTGTTAGAACAAAGGGGAGATGTGAAAGAGGAATGGGGGGACTGGAGAGGTGTAAGATACAAATAGACAAAAATTGAATGGAGAGACGAGGTGAATGAGAAGTGCAGATGGGCACGGGAGGTGACAGGGCCAGAGAGGCCATGAGATAAATGTGAGAGACTGTTAGAGATGAGGGCAGTGAAAGGACAGAATGGCAAGAGGTGATTAAAGGTGAAGTGAGAGGTTGAATGGGGAGAGTTCAGAAGTTGTAAAAAGGGGTGAAAGAAAATGACCTGCAAAGTGAGAGAGGGATCCGGGGTTAGGAGAGGAGAGAGGGATGGAAGGGAGGGGGTGAGAGGAAAGCTGCATGGGTAAACGGCTTAACTCTACACAAAACCGCCAGGGTTTTAAGGGGCCCCTGCTTCTTCCGGTCAGGGCCAGGTGAGCTTCTAATGTGGCAGCACGTATTGCTGCAGAGTGGAAGGCCCTTCACAAAGGTTGACTTGAAATCTTTCTGATGATAATTGCTGTATTTTGGTTATAAATGGGTACTGATTGGGTGAAATCTTTCCTCAGCGTTACTGTGTGTAACAAATATCAAAATAATGAAGCAATGCTATCCCAAAATACGCGGCATCACATAACCTCATTTACATTTTCATCCCACGCAATTTAGTCAACAGGTTTAGACATTTTTGTCAGGAGGGGGTCCTTACGCCTCAAAATGTTGACAGGGGGGGTCTCGGCATCCAAAAGTTTGAAGACCTCTGCCCTATGCAAACCCCACGGGTAGTCAGTCACCTTGAACGCCTCCCACAGCACTCTGGCGCTCTCTACCGAATCCCCATTTTCTCAATTTTTTTTACTAATCTTCTGCCCAATAGTGTGTCTAAAAACCGGGTCCGTTAACCCAGTAGGCTGAAGTCTCCATGTAAAGGGTGGCCGCTCGCACGTGGGTATCTGCAGTTCAAGAACCACGGGGAGTGGTCAAAGTGTACGAGCCATGTGCCCGACCCTCGCTGTCCAGGTACAGACTACCTCTGAAACAAGCCAGAAATCTGTGGGACCAGGTCCCATGTACAGAGGAGACAAACGTGCTTTCACGGCCTCACAGAAGTTGGAGTCGCCAGACATCATGTAGTTGGCCAGCATCCAATATCCCTAATAGTGTCTCCGCTGCCTGCTTAAGCCTCCCTGTCCCACTACTGACCCTATCTAAGGTTATATCTAGACAAACATTAAAATCACCACCCCAAATTATCTCAGCCGAAGGAAACTCAGAAATTCGGCGCCAGACCTCCGCAAAAAAGGTCGGATCGTCGGTGTGCCCCATACACATTAACCAACAGCACACTCATGCCACCCAGTTGCCCATGCACAATCGCTACTCCCCCATGCTCATCCGTGTCAGTCTTAATCGTAGTGAAGGGGACCCCATTTTAGGTCGAGCCTAGAGCAGCGCATGCGCTGCTGGCTTGACTTTTAGTAAGGAGATTTTCAAAGTGCTACCAGAGGCTTTTGTGGCCTCAAGCTTGCGTGCGCGTGCCTGCGTGCAGCCGCCATGTGGGTTTCTGTCAAGGCTCATTAAGCCTTGTGCCTCAGCTGACAACATAGCCAAAGGTAATTTATCATCCCCCCACCTTCTTTCACAGTGCAGCGTCCATGGGCGAAGCGCTTTCACTTTTACATCTCTGAAGCACAGGATTCACGGAGGGTGCGCTTCAAGCATAGTTAATAAAATGTAGTTAACTGTCACTGCCTGGGAGAGATTCATACTCCTGCCTTATTTTTACTGCTGCTTCTGTTGTGTTTCTCAGGAACGAGTTACGGCTGTACACTGATCAGGTTCAAAGCGTTCCGTGCTTATCCCCCTTCCCCCTCTCTGTCCTGACACTTATTATCAGGTTCAAAGCATTCAAGCATTGGCATAGCCAATAGGTCTCACTTTAGGGACCTTTTAAGTGTTTAGCCATGCAACAGTTGATGGTGTTGCACCAAGGATATTGTGCTGCATAACTAAATACTTAGAAGGTCCCCGAAGCGAGACCTATTGGCTATGCCAATGCTTGTTTAACAAGGGTCATCACACCCCTAGAGTAGGTGGAATACGAAGGCCCAACTCTCTCACCTGCCCACCACGTGCCCACGATTTGCGCTGATTTTGTAGTGTGGTGCATCTCTTGGAGTAAGGCTAATTACACCTCCAGTCTATCCAAGTGTGCCAAAACAGATAGTATCTTTTTAGGAGTGTTGAGTCAACGTACATTCCAAGTGAGGAACTTAACCATACCACTCATACTGTCCACACAGCACTGTATGAATACCAGCGCTATATAGCATGTCATGCATATCTGAAGCATCGTAACCTATCTTTACAACAAATGCACAAAATAAATACATCAGCCTGCCCCTCCTAATCTCCCATACCCATCCCCCCCACCCACTTCAGCATCCCAAACTTGCCAAAACCATCCCAATTCAATGAAACCCACTGTAACGAAAACAAAGATTTGCATTTGGGGTACACCCATTTGGGGGGCGCAGGGTGCTACTAGCCTCCCAACTAGTAGGAGGTGGCCGAGCAGGTCTAGTACCTGTGCCAGTGTCCAATCCAATCTGCAACAGCGCGCACTATAACCTGAGCATACTGTCATCCGGAAGTGGGAGCCACCCCACCGATAAACAACCACCCTTACAGAATCGTACACATATTACATCCCTGAGTGAGCATTAAAATAATAAAATCAGGAACGCCTCTTTGTATCAATCCTCCTCCATGCGTTTCACTCGTTTAGCATGCTCGAGGGCTAGGGTTAGAGGAGATTTTTGAGTCACCATCCGGCCTTATGTAAGAATTTTTTTGCTCTACATAATTACCTTCTGGCAGACTGCACAGCCACCGTGAAATCAGGGAAAAAGGCCAGTGTTGCTCTGGTGTTCGATAGTCCCTTTGTCTCTGGCTAATCGCAAAATGGTGTCACGATCTCTGTAATTTAAGAGTCTCGCTATGATGGGACGAGGAGAGGTGCCCGGAACAGGTCTCGCCGCAAAAGAGCGATTAGCCCGCTCGACGAACATGTGGGATAGGTGCTCAGTACCAAAGATATCTTTAATAAGGTTCTCCATGTAAGTCTCCATCTTCCCCACATTGGTGGATTCCGGCAGCCCCATGAGCCTGATATTGTTGAGCCGGGATCCTGCTTCTAAATAGTCATTCTTGGCTTGGATGATGGACAACACCGTCTCCATGTTGAGCGCCCTGCCAGAAACTTCACTCAACCCATCCTCCGTTGCAGAGACATGTTCAACTTCCCCGATACGGACATTCTGTTTTTTGAATTGCGCTGACAAATGATCTAGATGAAGGTTCACAGCCGCCATCGTGCCCTCGATAGATTGAAGACTGCGCGGCATTACCAATAAAGTAGCTTCCAGTGTGGGGGGGTTATCTCTGTGAGCGTCTGCGTCCGAGGCAGCCTTCTGTGAGGATTTAGAAGGTTTTCGAGTCTCAAACGTGAGGTGGGGCTGTTTTTTGTCCATTCTCCCCATGGCAGACACAAGTGGTTGCACCCTGTGTTGGTTAGGCAAGACACAGACGTAGAGAAGCGTGCACTGGACAGCCCTGCAAATTATAGCAGGAGGTCCCCCACAAATAAGGAATCTCTCGGCACGTGAAAAGTAGGGAGGGTACACCACATATAAGCACCAGAGAGAGAGAGGGCCCACAACGGGCCAGAGGCACCCAAAGGTTACCACGAAGCAGCACTCCGTCCCAAAGCCGCACAGCGCCAGCGGCGCATATAAGGGGAACACCAATATTGCACACCAGGGGAACAGCGTAGAGCCCAGGCCCAATGAGCAAGTCCATGCAGTCCACACAGGCAATACGGCAGCCAAATCCGTCAGCTTGCTATTTGGAAAAGAGCGAGCTCGTCGTAATCTCCCTCGCCAGGGACAACAGCCTGGTGCAGGCAATCAAAGGTGATATGGGCTCTGCTCTCCAGCTGCAGCAGAAGGCCCAGCAGCGGCATTAGCGATGTGACAGCAGTTGGCAGTGTGGTGGCCCAACTCCACGCGGTGTGCAGAGCCAGCAGCCTCGCCGCGCGCACATCCCCGCTGGCCCCCACCGCAGCTCGCAGAGCACGGTGCCAACCCATGGCCCCCAACCGCCACCGCAGCTCCGGGCCTCAGACGCCGCACCCCACTCACCACCTCCAGCACCGGGAACGGCACGATCGGCAGCTAGTCGCTTTCAGCAGGTCCAATGTGCAGGTGACTTGGGCGGTCGCTTCCCTCCACTCCGATCCACAATCCGGATTCTCACTGCCAGGGCCAGTAGAAGCATGCTCGCCTCCACCTCAATCCTGTCTTGCCGTCTGTGTGCAGGAGGCCGAGGCGAGATGCAGCTCACTCTGTAGGGCTCCAGCAGATGCACTGCGTCTCAGAAGCATTCGGCGGGTGCCATTTTGCAATAGCTCGCCGAGCAGTTGGCGGGTCCATGTTTTCAGCGCTGCGGCCGTCGATAGTTCCGCTAATTCCACCCCAGCACTTGCAGAAGGGCAACACCACTGCCCAGTTCAGTTTGGTAAAGCAGATGCTGCAATTTCAGGCAGGTAAGGGGCAGATTGTGGCTCTGCCGGGCAGAGCAATACTAGGGGGCGGCCATCTTGCTGTACGCCCTCTAGCGCCCCCCTGAAAGACATCCTTGATGGCCGATAATTCTTTTTCCGTAATAGTGTAATTGATTTCCACCGGAAGTAGTTTCCTAGAGCAATATGTGATTGGATGCAACTGTCCGGTATCTTTATGACATTCTGACAAGACTCCTCCGATAGCTTGCTCTGAAGCATAAGTTTCTACGTAAAAAGGGTTGACTTGGATCAGCATGTAACAAAACTAGTGCTGAGGTGAAACTTTCCTTTAAAGACTGAAAGGATTCTTCTGCCCCAGTAGTCTGTTGGAAAGGAGTTCCCCTTTTTTAAAGTCTGGTGAGTGGTATGACCTTCTGAGAAAAATCCTTAATGAACCTCCTGTAGAATTTGGCAAGGAGGCCATTCAAGTACTGCTTCAATCTTTTTCTTGTCCATCGTCGGACCCTGTGGAGCGATGATGAATCCTAAGAAATCCACTGATCTTACTCCAAAGGCACATTTCTCTAACTTTGCGTACACACTGTTTTGTCTTAGACACGGATTCTTTTGACCTGTGACTGATGCTCCTCTTCGGTAGATGAATAAATCAAAATATCGTACATTTTTTACAGTTGCACATTGATCAATAAATTACTTTAACACGCTGTTGATAAAGTATTGGAATGCCACTGGGGTGTTGCAGAGACCATATGGCACTACCTGATATTCAAATAATCCATATTTGTTTATGATGGCTGTTTTCCACTCGTCTCTTTCACGCACTCTGATAAGGTGGTACACACCCCGCAAATCTACACCCCGCAAATCTAATTTCGTAAAATATCTGCAACTTTTAGTTGATCCAGAAAAACTGAAATCAAAGGTAAGGGATAACTATTCTTAGTAGTTATTCTATTCAGTGCACGATAGTCAATACAACTCCTAAATTCAACATCTTTCTTGGTAATGAGAGTGGAGAAAAGACTGGAGACTGAGGGTCGGATGAAACATTTTCTCAAATTTTTTGAAAATAGTCCTTCAAATACTGATTTTCCTTTTAAGTGAGAGCGTAAATTCTGCTGCACGGTAGATTAACTCCTGGCTCCAGATCAATTTTACAATCATAACACCGATTACGCTGTAGATTTTTTGACTGTTTCATTGAACAGATCGGCGAATTCTTGATATTCTTCCAGGAGTTTTGCAGTTTGAACTGTACACAACATTAGCTTGTTCTCGCACAACCGGGAGGCCGGACTCTTTCTTGTGTTCCACCTTTTCATGATAGCAATGTTCGGAGTCTAACACCACAGTTCTCTCACTCCAATTTGTCTGGTTATGTTCTGTTAACCATGGTAGTCTCAAAAGGAGTTGGATTTGGGGGTGGGGGGGGGGGTGTGTATCGATAAGATTAAATTGTACTTCTTCACGATGACCCTCTGAAGGAATTAATTTGAAAGGCTCAGTGTGGCTCACAATTGGTCCTGACGATAAATTTGTTCCATCAACTGCCCTTACTTCTAACCTTCCGAATTGATTCTAAGCCCACCATGGAGGCAAATTTAATGTCGCAAAAATTCCCGGTGGGCCCAGAATCCAACATCCAGTTGTGAGAAGTTGGCCTGGTATATGCTGTCTGCTAATTAAAGTGGGCACCTTGCACCAGTCCAAACGACCCTTATTGATGAATAGGTCAAAGACAACCTTTAAAGAAAGCTATCCTAGTGGTAGCTGTGGAGAGAAGCCTTCAGGCTAAGTCTCGAAGGAATGTAAAGCAGCTTTTTACCAGTCTATAACCTCCCTGAATGACCAAATTAAAGGAGAACCACACCAGGTATATATTTAAAATATATGTATTTATTACTAAACACTCTCTACTAACCTCTTTATGAGATTAAAGAACAAAGCACACAATATTAAATCACTAGAATGACAGTAAATGGCACAATACACAGTGGGCTCCAGGGGGATGTGAGAGTGCCATCTTTCTTGCATGGTATGCCCCCACTTTTTGCTAAATTGCTGAATGTACTTTGACTGAGTGTACCCTGGACTCCTGCCAATCAGGGGCCCAGGGCCTATGTTCCTTCACTAAAACACACAAACTCCAAATTGGCAAACCCTGGCCACATGTCAGCCCCTGGTAAATGGTACCCTAGGTACCCAGGGCCTTGTGACCTGGGAAGGCCTCTAAGGGCTGCATCACTCATTGTGCCACCCTTAGAGGCCCTGTACACTTACACACACACACTGCCTTTGCAGGCTGAGTGTCTGGGTGCAGGACAAAACGAAGAGTCGACATGGCACACATCTGTGTGCCATGCCCATCCCCTACACTGCCAAGGCATATATCAGCCACCCCTCTGGCTGGGTGCCTTATGCCCATGGTGTGGGTGCAGGAGCCCTGTGCCCCTACAGTACCCAGGTCCATTCCTGGGCACTGTAAGTGCAGTGCTGCCATTTAAGAGTACATGGTGCTGAGAGCTCGTCAAACACGAGCTCCACAGCACCATAATGGCAACACTGAAGACTGGGAAGTTTAGTATCAAACTTCTCAGCACATTGAACCCACACTGATGCCAGTGTGGGATTTAATGTACCAAGCACCCCAGAGGGCATCTTAGAGATGCCCCCTTACAACTAACCTACAATCCACGTCTGCTCTGAGGCTGCCCAGGCTGCCACACAGCAGACACGTTGCTGGACCCCTGGGTGGGAGAGCCCCTGCTCTCCCGGGCCTGCAACAATGCACATCCTGGGTGAGGTGATAAATCTCCTCCCCCAGGATGAGCAAAGGGAAGCTTCAAAGGAATGCCGCCTCTGGGAGTTTCCCCAGGCCACTGCAACCCCTCATTCTGGCGGGAAGCTCGGCTGGAAACCCCATACAAGGACAGGGGATGTGCCAGCCTGCCCACCCCACCCCTCAGGTGGGGGAGGCGAGGTGAAGCACATCTCCGGGCTCTCGCCATCTTGAAGATGGGAAGCCCTACCCAATCAGGATTAGGCTACTGCCCCCCTCCCACAGGAGAGGCAGGATAGGGGGTGTACCCACCCCAGGACAAGGACCCATTGGTCCCTGGCCTTCACCTACCTGTAACGCCCCTAAATCTAGCATTTAGGGGCACCCTGAACCTTCCTTCCCCAGATTCCAGATTCAAAAACTACAAGAAGAGCAAGAAGAACAAAGACCTGCCCTGCAGCTGCTAAAAAGAGAGGAAGGCATCAACTGCTTTGGCCCCAGCCCTACCGGCCTGTCGACCCTCAAACCTGCTCCAGCGCGGCATCTCTCGTGGCCAGCAACCTCACCAACCCCGGAGGACCTGGCTACCTTTTGGCTCTAAGCCCCTGGGACTCCCATGAGTAGAGGCTCTACTCAAGAAACCTATTTTTAACCCCTGGCAGCAGCCCGGAACCGCGAACCCAGCACACTCTGCACCAGCCAAGCCTGGCCAGTGCCGGAGTGGACAAAGACCCCGAGGACGACCCTACGGCGACTGTGACCCAGAGTCCGCCACCCAAGGACCCCCCTTGACACTCCTGAAGAAGCCTGCAGCATCAGAACAAGGTGCCCCCCCAACCGCGATCAACCGAGGGCAAGATTTCCCGACACCAAAAGGCAACCCTGCACGCGGCGCCCTGCGGCCCCCTGTGCCCAATCCCGGGGTACCCACCTAACCTCCAACTACCCAACTTACCTCTCGAAATGGTGGTGGCACCTGAAGCATCCTCGTCCCCGAGCTTGCAGCCTTTTTCCCAACCGGAGTATTCCCATTGAAATCCATTGAGCGCCCGACGGCTCAAAAGCACCCTGCACCCAGCCGCCCGAGTGGCCCTGGCAGTGCAACCTCTACACTAGCCTACTTGCCCTGAGTGAGTGACCAGGAGCCCAGCTCCCACAGCCGCGTGGCCTGCTAGTCAGCAGCCACCAGTCCAGGCCCCCATATTCCTCATAGGCTAACATTGGGTCTAACTCTCTCTGCACCTGGCTGCCCTAGAGCCGCTGAGGGTGAACTAACTGTGCCTATCTGACCTGGGGGGACCCCTGAGTCTATGCCCAGAACCTCAACTTTGCCAGGCGAGAACTTACCTGAAAACCTCTTACTCTATTTTCTACATAGGGTAACATTGACTGGCTTTTTCTTGAAATTTCGTCTAAGTGTGGACTTTTCAAAACTTAAAATATTCACTAAAAATCAGCCGAGTGACAAACTCCCCTATTCTCGGGTGAGCTCACAGTGCTGGATCTTGGTGCCCAGCACTGGCTCGGAAGAATACTCACATCTGTACTTACCCAGTAACCCAATTTTCTCCCATAGGAAACCATTGACTGCTTTTCTGTGAAATTTCTTTTGTGTCGATTTCTGCAATCTTTAAATATTCTAAAATCGTACAATTTCTGCAAACTTAATTACTTACCTGTTTTTGATAAAGACCCCAGTACTGAGTCCAGGTACCCAGTACTGGATTACAAAAGTAACGATAAAGTACTCTACCTACAATTTGAATTTCTTGCCATAGAGAATCATTGAATGTTTTCTTTGAAATATTTTCTAAGTGTCAACTTTTGAAATAGCTAAAAATTACTGTAATGATTTTTACACAATAAAGTCGACTTTCACCACTTGATTCTGAATACTGACCCAGGACTGAATCTAGGATCCAGTCCTGGATTTACAAAAGTAATCTAAAAAGTAATCTATTACAAATAACCTGAATTTACCATTGAGCTCAATGCATTGTTGTGTTTAGGAAATAGAATTGTCCATTGCAACCAACTGTGACTGTTTACACAAATCAACTGCTTATTGCAAAAGTATTTATATTCAACCTCTCATTCTGAGAAAGTATATTTTTATTCCATTTGTGGTTCTAAAAATAAAACAAGCATATATTTTTTTATATAAACTATTGGCCTAGAGTTCAGTTATTGAGTGTGTGAGACCATTTGCTGACTGAGTGTGTACAATAAATGCTTTACACTGTCCTCTGGTACTGCCTTACTGCTCGACCAAGCTACCACTTTTGAGAGTAAGGTTATACCTAACTTTAACCTATATCAGCCCCTGGGGGACTGTGGACTCTGTACACCCTGTACCTATTAGGGAACAGTGTATACAGAGTCACTTTCTCACAGGGGAGACCAAACCATATACTAAGAGTGGTATAACAACAACGACTTGACTAGACACAGTGCCTAGAGCACTTAGAATCGCTGGGACCCCAAGGAACCACCCAAGGTAGTGACACGGGGCCCACGGGGTCGTGTGCAGTGTAAGAACACAGCCGCGAGCTCTGTACAACTCTATGGGAAAGTCGCGGTTGGAATTTTAAAGATTAAGGACACTTGGGAGAAGACTGTAAAGCAAACCCTTTCAAACATGGAAGGTTCTATGGCCAGCACCCATGTGAGCACCGGAGTACTCTTGTTACGTAACCCAGGGAAGCCGGGTGCATAGGTATTAAATGGTGTCGGTAATCTTCGTCGTTTTCAATGGCGTGATGCTGAAAAGTGCTGCTGCTTTGAAGCGGAAAAGTGTCCAGTGAGATCCAAGCCTGGATCGGAGATGAGAAGAATCTGAAAGCAGAGGGGACAGAGTCTGGGTCACTTCACAGTAACTAGGGGCTCGGTAGACGAATGCCCACCGATGTCTGGTTCTTCAGGTGAGAAGAGGTGAAGCTTGACTCTGCAGCCATGGGGACTAGGAGACGTCGAGGAAGACCAAAGTCCGCAGGCGAGCTGTCCCACGAAAGATGTCGAGTGCTAGGGGGTCAGTGTCCGGATTGAACACCAACAAGCCTTGGCAACTGCAACCCACTCGGTCAGAGAAAATATGCTTGTGAGGACCAACCAGGTCCTGGTGACTCCCCAGGCGATGGAGTCAGAGCATGTCTGGAGCAACCAGGAAAGCCCACTGAAAGTTAAAGTTGCCTTCACAGGGACCCACATGCCAACAGGCCAGGAATCGCGAAGGGACCTAGAGAAGAATCTCAAAATACCAGGTCACGGAGCACTCGTGGAGTGTAGGCCGGTAATCTTCAGTGGAAACACTGCTCATGGTCAGGACTACAAGTAGCCCAAAGCATAGACTCTGAGAGCGCCGAAAAGCATATGTTGCTGCAAATGGACACATTGTCCAGGGGTACAGGTTGCACTGTCCCCATGAGGGCTGAGGGTCTCCATGCAACCATTTTAAAGTTAGCGTTTACCACAAGGTTATAATGCACTTACAAGTATATGGTTGGCTGCATCACAACCCGGAAATAAGTTCTGAAGGCTGCAGAGGGGCTCTGCTCATGCATGGGCTCCCTCTCACATAAAACCCAGCACCCTGCCATCAGGATTGATAAGCCCTACCATAGGGGTGACTGACGAGTTTATATGTGCAGTGATATAACCTTACACAGGTTGCAGTAGCAGACCTGTGGTGTCAGATTGAGAGGTCTCTCAGGGGTGGCACAATACATGCTGCAGCCCCTTGGAGGCCTCTGGGGTACCTATGCCCTAGGTACATAGTATACCATATACTAGGGACTTATAAGGGTACCCCAGAATCCAATCTGGAGTGTACCTAAAGTACATGCAATCAATTTAGGGAGAAAACAGATAAACTGGGGTCCTGATTAGAAGGATCCCAGTCAGACTAGTCGCAAACCAGGAAAAAAGTGGCGATAACCATGCAGTGAGATTCCACCTTCCTACAACGGTGACTCCTAGAAGGGTCTTTTCTCTAAACTTCAAGGGCGTAGTTGAGACCAGATGAGGAGCTGAAGACTAACTTATTTGCAACTTGATGACCTTTTGGAGTGGTTTCCTCATACGCATCCAGTAGTCCAACTCCTCCTACTGGTGGTGCTGTGAGTTTTCCTTCGTGTAGAGTTTTGGTATTTTTGGGCAACTTTTAACAAAATGCCCACTTATACCACAATAGATGATTTTGTCCTTTTTTCCTTCTCTTACTTGGAAAGTTGGCCCCTAATTTTACCAATTTGCATTGGTTCAACTCCCGATTCTTTCTCCAACGTTTTCGTGAAGTCTGTTCGTCTTAGATCAAATCTAGGAATACTTGGGCAAAATTCTCTTTTCTCTCCCTTTCTCTGAGTGGCGATAATCGATTTGCAGGGCTAGATCTATCAAAGCGGACTCCTCAGTGGGGCGATTGGGGATTTGTGCCAAGGCGTCCTCCAGCTCATTCTTCAAACCTCTATAGAATAAAGCTGCTCTCTTGCATTCGGGCCACTCAATCTCTACCACTGATTTATTGAATTGCTCTAAATGTCAGCAGTTCACAATTTCCATGTCTTAATTCCAGCAATTTGTCTATTGCCTGAGCAACCTTTGATCTAAGATTCTCAAATAATTTTTTGAACTCGTCATAATCATACAGTTTTGGCTCATCTTGTGTGACCAACTGCATCGACCATGAAGCTGCATCTCCACTGAAATAGAGGATAAAAGCAATACGAGACCGTGCATCTGGAAAGACGGGTGGACGGCACATGAAATGTAATGAACATTGATTGAAGAAGATCTGAGCCTTTTGGGGATCTCCACTAAAATGTTCTGGTGGAGCTAGTGGAATGACTGGGGCCAAGGAATGCACTACTTGTGTGGTGCCACCTGGATTCAGGACTGCACTGGTACTTGTCGTAGCTGAACCAGAAGGGGGAATTGTAGCCCCAGAACCCCCACTCTGTAGTGTAGTTCCTATTTCCCTAATAGACTCTGCGTATTGGAATAATATACCCTATAGTTTTGGCATAGGACTGAGGTCAGTATGCCCCTATCAAGTATATTAAACTTAATTACTTTGTGTGCCAGCTAACTCTGAGGCCACTAGAAACTCCTTTTAAACAAGGGAGTAGTTTCTGGCAACCGCAATAGCATGACAACTTTGTTTCTCTTTAGAATCGGAACACACTCAGTCGTGGAAACCACAGATAAAAGTTTCACTCGGCTAATCGTGAATGCTTAGTTTCTTCAGAGTTGCACAGAAAGAATAGACGGGTGTTTCAATAAAAGGATTTATTGAACAGTCTTATTTCTCGTGTAGGAGATATGAGCAGTTACAATCGTAAGACAGTATGCGAGATATATTATGTACAGCGTGAGCAGTATAAATGAATAATACTGCACTAGCATTATCTTTTAGCTATGACACATGTATTCATATACATAAATAACATAAGCTAAAAATGCGAGTGCTCATAAGATGCTTCTCTAACTAGTTCTACCCCAGTGTACCTAACCTAGGTGTAGTACAAGGTAAGAAGTAGGTGATGTAGTCTATAGTATGGTATGCTATAGTCTGTATGCTAAGTTTGTATAATCAGAAATTCAAAGGGTGGGGGGGGGGGAGTGAAGAGGAAAAAGGTAGAATCGTCGTCCTCTTAATATTGTTATTCAACATAAAGATTCTACCATTTATTACATCGACATATACGTGCATATGTGTGCTATTCTGATTTGAGCTGTTAATCATACATAAATGATGGTGTCCTAAAGATCTAAGCACCTTCTCTTATTTCAGGAAGGGAAATATTACAAAAACTGTAAAATACACCTCACATACTGAAACCGGATTCAGTGTCCTGCTTCATCATTGGGGTCTTCCCGCCGCTCTATGGGAATTAAGAGAAGGTGCTTAGATCTTTTTATGACCCCATCATTTACGTATGATTAACAGCTCAAATCAGAATAGCGCACCTATATGCACGTATATATCCATGTAATAAATGGTAGAATCTTTATGTTGAATGCTAAGTTTGTATGCCAGGAGTCCCTCTAGGTTCTAGTCCGCTCCATACCTTGAGAATGAGAGAGGTGGGAATCTCTTTTCGGGTCTCGAACTCTAACACCCTGCGAAGGGAGTCGGAACACTGGAAGCTGGATTCTCTGCAAGCAGGGATGACAGCGTCTTTTGTCAGTGCGTCCGGCTGGGACACGGGCTCCTCTAAAGTCGAGGTCTCCTCTGACTTGCCTGGGCATGGGAAGGTATATTCATACGTGGTAGGTGTCTTGGAATGTTAGCATTGACGTAAAGTCGGGCTGAGGAAGACGTCCGGAATGAACCCTTAAGGAATAGTGGTTCATGCATAATAAATGAGTTCTTGGAGAAATCAACAATCCTGTGCTAGCGGAACTCCCAAGAGCTTAAGGGTCTGGTTTCTAAGAACTCGTTGTGACGTTGGGGTGGACGGATGTAGGTGACCATGCCTGTATTTGGATAGCATGGCTAATGCCTAAATAAGGACTGGGATCTTATGCCTATATAAGGGCAATGTGAATTGTGCCTATATAAGGACATGTTTCGGGAAACTGTATACGGACACCTAAAGCGGAATATAACACCCACTCCACCTTCGAATGAACGATGGTACTAAATGCTAAACATTAAATGCTAAACCTTAAACTGAGTACCACATGTTGTCAAACATTTGTGAAAGCATACTAAAAAACATTTGTGAAAGCATACTAAAGTTTAAAAAAACTTTTGCTAAACATGTAATGCAAAGGTATTGTACATTTTAAAGCAGTTTTTCATTCTAAGCCGATATCGGAAATAAATGCAATATGAATGAATAGAAATGTATACATATGACGAATGGTTGACAATTATTAAACCCAAAGCCATTTCATAACATGGTACTAAATGAAATAGTGGTAAATAAGGCGACAATGTGTCCCTGGAAGTGTTCAAAGAAGTCCGTTCTATATGAATAGTTCTACTGTAAGCAGATTGAATTGCCATGTATTTTCAAATTTAGAAAAAAAAGTAAATTTTAGGAAGAGTTCCAAGTCTTGTTCTTTTTAGAAAATATGGAAGCCAAATTCATAGCTTACCCTGTACACTGAGCCCTATCAATGTCAGTGTATGGGTCTGCTGAAAACATGAAATCATCTACTCCTGTAGACAAAATATTGTCTACCGATGTCGGTGACAGTTAGAACACCTCGTTTAGAAGGTTAACTGCACAGAGATGTAAAGCATCTCCTTCAGCATGGGATACCGCAGCAATGTTCACGTCCGTTGTTACCTGTGTGCATGTTGATCCATCTCGTACCTCAGCAGCAGGAAGCGTCTGTGATCTCAACGAAGGCCGTCATCATGATTGGTAGCCTCTGGATACAACACAGAGCATGGGCCGTAATCTGGTCCAGCAGAGTATCGATACCCTTTGGCATGACTGATGGGAGTGTTAGACAAATGTCTAGCACGCATTCTTCACCGCAAAGCAGGCAGCGTAGAACAGGTAAGATGCAATCTTGCCAGATTGGTCTAAATGACAGAAACCATGTTGTATTAAGTTCCCGTAGACTAAGAATGCTCAAAAGTTGCAATATGCGCTCACGGCACTTCCGCTCTAGGAGAGCTTTCTCCAAGTTACTGGGAGTGACGCCAGTGGATAGACTTGCCATGGCGTAGTAGGAATAAAAACAGGATTCCTGCAACGAGTGCTAGAATTAAAGGCAGACCACCAAACACCGAATGCACGAAGTTTGGAATGATTCCGAAGACCGCCTGAAAAGGTGTTAACAGTCCTGAACATACGGTCTTAAATAAATGTACAATCCCGCTCGTATCAGACATGTTTAAGATACGTCACATCATTTCTACAAAATGTATAGGGCAGTTTGTACGTATTCGAGCTTGGATCTCAGCCGAAGTCCTTGCAATTTGTAGATCATAGGTTTCTTTGGCCGAGGTCAAAGGCATGGTCAGTTGCAAAAGCATGGCTTTCATTCTGCTTAAAGTATCAAAACGTATAAAAGAAACATTCAATGAAGGCCACAGAGGCGACTCCCTGACTGTGTCTATTTGGGGGAACAATACTTGCAAACAACAAGTAACCCTGGAGCTAACCGTTACCAGATATGGGATTCCTGGCCACATGCCACAGCAACTTTGATCATTCAACATGAGGTAAGACCGGTTTGCCACAGAACCATTACAAGCCCCGTGTGAAGAAATGTCCTGACATAAGTGGCACAGTGTCATTCAAAAACATTATTTGCTGTGGGATGATACAGGCTCTAAACACAGCTTCTATCCCCTGCACTTGCCAATCTTTAGAACCCCAGACAGATTTTGTGTTGGTCTTTCCAAAAGTCAAACCTTGTCTAGACAGTTGGGCAATAAAGGCTGCAGAATAAATCTGTTTTGTATTAGTTAACACATTTTTCTGTCCTGATGTGTTTGCATTTCTATAGAAAAATGTTTCTGGATCAGATGTATTGTACCCTGAAAAAGATGGAAACTTATTTGTAAACGTTTTTCAGCTATTACTACAGTTTCTTGCTTCACGATGGGAAGATTTGTGTGGTTTAAAAGTAAGTTCACATTTTTACTTTCAGTGTCCAAACGAATGTATCTGCCATTCACAAGCACGCCAAGTCATTACCAAAGCTAGCCCAAGCAGAAAGAAAAATATTCCAGAAATAATCCATATTTCAATCCATGGTGAAACCAGATAAGTCTCTTTCAGAAAATGAAAAGTCTTGTACTTGTTGTTTGAAAGTTTTTTTGGGCTCGCGTCGTTTCAGGCTCACTTGGAGCCTCAAAACTTATCAAAGTTAATGAAGTAGCCAGAAGCAGTCGGTCAATTGTTGGAATTGCATCAGGATTCGTTGAAATCGCTGGAACCAGTTGATCACGTGTTACGTTAGTGTAGACGGGTGTATCTGGACGAACTGTTACTTGTATTTCAAGAGGGATGAGTTCCATAGCATTGATGCTTAGTCCTTCATTTGTTACTGCTGAATTCTCGATGGTTTTGAGTCTTTCAGTCTGAACCTCTTGGATAGTGAGAGGAGGGAGTCTGCTACTAGGTCGGAGTCCACGAGGCCTACTATTGAGTATTGCCCACATAGTGTGGTTTGATTGACAAATCTTTTCTCCTTTTTTCCAGCAAGGGGCCGCAGGAGTACTGTTCTTGTTACGTGGATCGCTAGGACAGGTACTGATTGTCTGTAAGAAGGCCCAAATTCCTTCTTGTCGGCAACCTTCTCTGACTAGATCCCCAACTTTTGGGATCCAGACAGGCCGTGCTGGGACTGCCGTTTTTTCCACAGTGGTGGTTGGCTTCAGGAACACGTTGCTTTGTTTCGATCTTAGTTCATTTAGATCCACCCAAACCTAATACTCTAGCTGTTAGACTGCTTTATGTCCCGGTTTTTCCTTTCCACAACAGAATTTCCCTCCGGATGAAACCGAGAGGAGTACCGCAATGCTACGCCCAAACTGGCCATGGCTTCTTTGTAAGCCCTAGAGCTAAACGCAGGGCCCTGGTCAGAATGTAATGTGCCGATAAAGACTCGCAAATCTTTTATAATAGTTCGAGCGTCAGCTGAGCGCTGAGGCCACATCCATAAGAACCTTGAGCATAAATCTACTGTGACCATTATATATTTATAGTTACCGTCCCTTTGCAAGGGACCACAGTGGTCCAGATAAACACAAGCTAATGTCTGAAAGTAACAGGGGTGTCTGCACAGGATGTTTCACTGTGGAGACTTTCATCTGTTCGCAGATTTCACATTCCAAAACAGTTTTTTGTCTGTTTCCTAATGCCAGGCCACCAATATCTTTGTTTTAGTAAAGATACTGTTGCAGAAACACCCGCATGGGCAGAGGCTATCCCTTTATGTGCTGCTAGGATCAGTCCTATTCCCTGTTCCGTGTTTGGAATTACCCTATCCCGCACTCCAGGGATTCGAGCAAAAGGAACGTTGTTTGCATCAATTACATAAGAGTAGTTGAGTGGAAATTTCTTTGGTAACGCTGCACCATTGCCTTTGCTTGAAGCATTGACAGCCAACAATATCTCAGTTTGTTCTAATTTTTGAACGAGTGATCGCAGCTACGGAAGCAGTCTGAACAGCTTTGTGGCTTCATCAGCCTATGATTTCCCTGCAACGTGAACGCCATCACGTTGATGACTCAGAATGTGTATCACGTGAGCTTTTGGTAGTTTGTTTCTCAACTGAACTACTTGTTCCCAAAGCGTTTTATGCCCTTATTGTGCCACCTTTTGCATCTTTGAATCCGTTTTGAAGCCAATTTTGTAAATATTCATTATATGACTGAACACAGTAAAAGGAATCGCACACTATAGCCAGTTTGAATGCTTGTAGTTCAGCTCGCTCAGCTGTACAATCTCCTAGAGATTGAGTTTAAGTGACCATTCGGAAGATACCATCGCGCATGCGACATTTAACAATTGCGCACGCTTCATTGTAAGCTTGCTTACTCCCTGTAGCGGGTTGTGCTGATCCGTCAGTATAAATGATAAATTCGTACTTATCAAGAGGCAGAATTTCAGTGGGCAGAGGACATTCATGTTCATATTGCAGGAATGCTTCGGTTTTTAAATCCGGATCAAAAACCTATTCAACATCTGTTGCAGCCGGAGAATTAACCCATTGTATCTATCTAGAATGTAAAGCTTTTGCATTTAGAATGCTCACTTTTGTAACCGCCTCTAAGGCTGGTACTGGAGTCACGACCATGCATTTCCCCTGAGCTAGAGCTTTACTACAGCGGTTTGAACTGCTGTCAGTAGTTATTCTGTTGCAGTGACAAGCATTTCTGCTTGTGTATACTAATGTGATATGTATGCTATTGGTACTCTTTCACCCTCAAATGTTAGAAAGGTTAATCCGCATTGACCCAAAATTATTCGGATCACTAGATTCCATTTATTTTCGCGTGTTTGTACGTGACTTGTTGCTAACATGTTAGCTTGGAGTGAACGCAGGATGTCTGTGTTCCTGTGTCCAATGTTTTGTTGGAAAATCAGGTTTGAATAATTCGTAGAGGTTTTACCCTTTCTGTGTAATTTAGAATGTAAGTTCTTCCAAAATTTAGGAAACCCAAGATGGATTGTACATTTTTCCGCGTCTTTGGAGGTTCGGGCAGGTCACACTTTTCTAAAGTTAGCTGTCAGGCTTTTGCTTTCTCTTGAAAGCTCATATCCTAGGAAAAGGACATTAAGATGGGCAATTCTGGATTATTTTTAAAGTTTAATTTATAGCCCTCCGAGGCGAAGGCCAGTGTAATGGTACTCACCCTGTTCAAGTGCCTATCTAGGTCCTCGTCGGTCAGATAGTCATCGAAATATGACAATGCCTCGTCGTCATAAATTTGTAGTAACTGTTTCTCTTGCTGAGAATAACACTGTGATGTTTTTGAACCCTTGTGGGAGTTGACAAAATTGACTCTGGATCCCCATTATTGAGAACTCTGTTAAGTACCTGCTTTCAGGTGCAATGTTTTGACAAAAGAAACCATTTAAAATGTCCAATGTGATTTTATATTTTTTACGCACAATGTTATTCATTAATGCTGTACTATGTGCATTTTGCACTGCAAATGTCTTAGAACAATTGTTCAGGTGTCTGTAATACAAGACTAGACGATATGTATTGTCTGGTTTGGACAGGGAAAAAGGATTGTTCATTGAGGAGGTGCATGTTTCAATCACCCCTTGGTATTCAAGTTGATCTAAGATCTCTCTGACCTGTTTTTTTAGCTTCTTGCTTTATTGGGTACTGCCTTAGTGCAGTAGGCTTTTTTTATTCATTTTTATTTTTTTTACCTCTATTTTACCTCTTTTGTGGTGAGGGGAGTCCTCATCCCACCCTACATGATTTTTGTATAATGCTGGGGCCTGAGCAACTGCCCATTTCCTGTAATGTTTTTGTGATGTTTTAGGGCGCCTTTAAACCAGAGATTATGCTCTTGGTATGTGAGTGGAATTTCAATATCCTCAAAAGGAATATATTCCTCAGGTGGTTCATCTTCTTTAAAGAGGTGAAATACTTATGTTGCTGGATTTGATTCTGTGAATATAATCCATAAATAAAATACCTCCATCTGAAAGGATTCGTGTGCTTCTATCACAAACTGCTCTACCACCTCTTGGTGTTAGGCCGTGTTTTATAAGTTTTAGAGTGATAGATCTCCTTAAGTTTGGAGGGATGTTTATAACACCCTCATCGGTTTCATTTAAACCTGTAAAATTAAAAGCTGTTACGACTTGGTCAGCCGCAGCTACACCGTGCTCGGTGTTAGTATCCCCGTTCTGGGACATTGTTTTTCAAGGAAACAAAGATAAGGTGCACAATATTTTGGAACCCTGTTATCCTTTAACGTTGAACAAACAAAACAGCTAATGTATAGGATTTTTGTCCTATTCAGCTTTGGCGGATACTTAACCCTACCCACTCCAGACGTCTTATGGAGTATATGAATAGGGGTCTCTGAGAAAAACACGACTGAGTTACTCAGTATCTAGCGTTAAAGTAGTGCCTTACCAAACGTTGGGCGCCATGTAGTGTAGTTCCTGTTTCCCCTAATAAGCTCTGCGCATTGGAATAATATTCCCTATAGTTTTGGCATAGGACTGAGGTCAGTATGCCCCTCTCAAGTATATTAAACTTAATTACTTTGTGCCAGCTAACTCAGAGGCCACTAGAAACTCCTTGTAAACAAGAAGGGAGTAGTTTCTGGTAATCGCATAAACATGACCGCTTTGTTTCCCCTTAGAATCGGAACACTCTCAGAATCGTGGAAACCACAGATGACCGTTTCACTCAGCTAATCGTGCATGCTTAGTTTCTGCAGAGTTACACAGAGAATAGACTGGCGTTTCAATAAAAGGATTTATTGAACAGTCTTGTTTTTCGTGTAAAAGATATGAGCTGTTAGTCGTAAGACAGTATGCGAGATGTATTATGTACAGCGTGAGCAGTAGAAAGAGATAATACTGCGCTAGCATTCTTTTAGCTATGACATATATATTCATATACATAAATAACATAAGCTAAAAATGTGAGTGCTCATAAGATGCTTCTCTAACTAGTTCTACCCCAGTGTACCTAACTTAAGTGTAGTACAAGGTAAGAAGTAGGTGATGTATTCTAAAGTATGGTATGCTATAGTCTGTATGCTAAGTTTGTATGCCAAGAGTCCCTCTAGGTCACAGGTCTTCAAACTGTGGGGCGCGCCCCCCCTGGGGGGGGGGGGCGTGGATGGGTTCCCAGGGGGGTGCAAAGGCCTCTGTAAGCACATGTAAATGAAGATGCCTGGAAGTAAAGCGATGTTTACTGCATTTCCAGGCTGTCTTCATTTTCTCCGAAGCCCTCGGAGTGCCGTGGGGCCAGAGGTCAGTGGGTGTGCTGCTGGGGGCTCGGCTGGGCCGTGTCTGGAGTTTTATTAAGACACCAGCAGGCCCAAGTTTTTCACAGGTCTTTAAAGACCATATACATACCTTTGGAAACTGGTTACAGAGGCTTCGTTTTTTTTTCTTTCTTCAGTACCCCCTGGGCCCACACTCTGCCTTTTCCTTACATTTGTATTGTAAATGTACTGCTGTAGTGTAGAAAAAATGCCAGCCATGTATGTTTAAAGAGCCTGCAAAGACCTTGCTTTGACACTAAATAGGGTCTTAAATAAATAAGTACGTGTTCATTTGTAATTTGACTTTCTGTCTGTTCCTTTTATTTTCAGGCATGAATCATTCAGGCAGCCCCTGAACGCATTTAAAAGTGCTTTATATTTGCTCTTCGAAGTATGCACAGATAAGTGCTGAAAATAGGGCTTTAGGTGACTGTTTATTTTTGTACCGTCTGCAACATCAAAATAATGAGCTGGCAATCCTAATCACAAGACTGGAAGTTTGCTGCAGGATCAGCACATTCTTTATTTCCTTCACCCTCGTTTCCCTGATTAATTCCATAATAGCAGTAGTTTAACTTGTATCTGAAACCCTACGCCCCGTCAATAACATGCTGATTAACTTCAAGTGTCTGGGAATTCACCCTGCATTCAGATAACTCACTCCTCATTCTCACCCTTCACTTTCACCCTCACCCAGCACTCACCGCGCATAGTTATGGTTTTCCCGCATTTGCCACATAATCTATCATCTGCTGCATAGTTTGCAGATTAAAAAATGCAGCAACACCTGTTACCTCACAGTGGAAGGCCCTTTCTAAAGGTTGACTGGTCACCTTTCTGTTGCTTATTGCTATATGTGGGTGTTAATGTGGTACTTATGAGGGGCAATAAAGGCCAGGACAATGTCAACCAGTGTAAGAATAGCAAAATAGTGCAGTAATGCTATCACAAAATGGGCAGCATAATTCACCTTTGCTTGCTGCAGAATTTTGTCAACCAAGCTGAATAATTTGGCCTTCTCCTGCCGCATAATTCCAATGGCCCTGTTTCTAGTGCTAGGAGGTCCCAACCTGTGGCAGAAAGCACTGTGAATATGTAAGTCATTATTTTAAAACAGTATTTACATACTCTAAGCTATGCCGCTGCAAAATGATGCAGTGATTGAGATAAAACAAGTTCTTACGAAACATACTTTTTAGTAATAAGTAATCAAACTGTATCTAATGCAGACATTTTTGTAAGTGTCTCCACTATTCCAGATCCCAGCTGATAACTCCTTTACATTACATCTTAAAAAGAATAGATCTTTGCCACCATAAAGCTTTAAGCAGATCCACTGGAATTATTCAGCAGAAGAGGACCACATTATGCGGAAGGTTTGATTAAATTATGCAGCAAGAAAAGGTAAATTATGCAGCACAATGCGCCACATTTTGTGGTTAGCATTACTTCATTATTTTGTCATTTTAACTCACGGTAACGCTGTCAGGGGAAATATGGGTCTCCAGTCAATCTTTGCAAAGGGCCTTCCACTGCTCTGGAACACTTTGTCACGCTTTAAGTAACTTTTGTTCTGTTTGAGCTAGAATCAAGATTTTTGTTGTTGAAATCTGCAGATTATGTCGCAAATGCAGTACACTGATAATTATGTGGAAAACGCTGCTACAGAAACTCCTAATTCCATGGTTTTTTAAAACTTTCTGCACCACCACCCACACTTCAATTTCAGGCAGAGGCATCTCAAAGTCAGTATTAACCATTCAGGGGCAGTTTTTTTGTGAAAGCTAAGTACATGGGGTGGCAGGTAGAAGGCCAGCAGGATTGCATTCAGATGCAAAGCCCTAATCCTCTCGATCCTTGGGGTCTCACAGTAATGGTCTAGGAGACAGAGGAAAGGAGCGAGATTCATAGATATTGTCAAAGAGAAGGCCCAGAATAGGGAGCACTGTATGCGGACTCATTTTTATGTTTACAAATGGCCAGAGACCGCTTCTTCAGAGATACCCCAAAGAAGGGGACAATATAAGTGTTTTTGTTTTTTTAAAGGGACATTCATTAGTGAAGCTGGTACTGCTGCCAAGTGTGTAAGTGGCCACTGCTGGTTATCATAAAGGAGCAGATGCAGCAGGACTGGGGCCCAGGGATTTCGGAGGCCCACTGCATCACAATTATGACTGTCTACCTTTAAAAAAAGGGGCATCAGAGCTTATTGTCCTTTCAAGCATTAGGACAGAGGTGATGATCCGTACTGGAGGGGAGGAGGTAAAAAAGGAAAAGGAGATAACTGCAGTCCTGAGTAGCAGGCTATGATTAGTGCAGCAGGTATAGTTGCATTCGGGTCAGAGTGTGAGGGGCTCACAACTCCCTAATTATGTGGAGTAGTTTGTTTGGGATATCTGTTTCTGTTTGATGCTTTTGCTGTTTTATAAGTCTCATATTTGGTGCAATTCATAAGCTACAGAAAAAATATTTCTAAAATCTCCTCATAAGCCCCGCTCCCTTTCACGCAGCCATGTCCCTCCTGCTCCCCCAATCCTTGTCATAAAGTTTTGGAGGGGGGCCGACCTCAAAACATTTTGCTTAGATGGGGCTCAGAGCTAAAGTTTGAAGACCTCTGCTCTAGGTTCTAGTCTGCTCCATACCTTGAGAATGAGAGGTGGGAATCTTTCTGGGTCTCGAACTTTAACACCCCGCGAACTGGAAGCTGGATTCTCTGCGAGCAGGGATGACAGCGTCTCTTGTCAGTGCGTCAGGCCGGGACACGGGCTCCTCTAAAGTCGAGGTCTCCTTATGCCTATATAAGGGCAATGCGAATTGTGCCTATATAAGGACATGTTTGGGGAAAATCTATATACGGACACCTAAAGCGGAATACAACAACTCTTCAACTTGACCGCCAATTCCAAGGTTTTTCTCCTAGAGGCTTCCATTTCAGTCTTCAGGGCCTTATTTTCCTTTCTAACCACCATTAACTCTTGCTGTATTACTTCTAGAATCTTCCCCCGACTCTTCAAATCATAACCTTCTGCCATTCTACTCTGAGTTCACTACATGGGCACTTCACACTGTCAAGGCCCTACTTTTATACTCCCTATCCTCAGTACACTCACAGGAGCAGAATGATGCGAGTTCCAAATTCCCCCTGCAGGTCTCCACACGAGTCCTCGAGATACAAGCTCTCACATGAACCCCGCAGGTGGAAAGGGGAAGGGGACAGAAGAGACTGCCTTGCTTCTGGGTTCAATTCTGCACCGCTGGGCACCCACTTCTATGCGAACTGCAATTAAATAACATCAAATTAATAAGCTTCTCTAACTTATACTTTTACACTATTTTACTCTTATTCAATGCATTCGTTTATCCTGCTTTTGTTAAGGTTTAGCCTCTCTTCTAACTACAGAGGTATCCGGGACCATGCTCTAAACATTAGACAGTATCCAAATATTTCTTATAACTAAAACTTTATTTTTTCTTTCAGGTACTTGCGGTTATGAAGACTGGATTCTACTCCTTGATGCAGACCTCCGTGAGGTGAACAGGTGAGTGGAACTGATTCACTATGAACAAGTTTCTCCAATATTTACAGTCTACTCCTATTTAATAAATATATTAATATCCTATCTAACTACTCACCGCACACGAGACGCTAGCTATCCTAAAACTGAATCTACAAATGAACTGGGCTTCACTAACCCCTGACTAAGAAAATTCCTTCGCTCTCCTTCGCTCTCAAACTGTTGGTGAAGTGCATGGCTTCGAATGCTGCCAACGCACTTCTCTGCTGAGCAGCAGTCCTCTCGCCTTTAAAGGCTGCCGACTAGACTGGCAACTTCTAAGTCTTTAACACGCGCCCGCAGTGCTCTCTCAGATCACTGCAGGGGGCGCGTTCAAATCGGGACAAAGCCTAGCTCAAACTGCGTTCCCCGATCCAACTGATAGATTACGGCCACATAGTGTGCCGTACGTGCAGTAGGACGGGGAGCCTTGACAACATCTAACAGCACTATCAAGCAATAACTGCTTGGAGATGAAGCTATCCTGCCTTTGAAAATGGGGTGAATGATTGAATCTCGACAACTTTTTGGTGTGCTCCTGGAGGCCAATATGGTGTTAAACATTAAAGCCAAGACATTTGCCCACATTTGTATATTTTGTGTTTGGAGGGTTCGAGGGGTACCATTGGGCCAGGTTCAGAGCTGGAGTGGGAGTAATCTATAATTTTGATTATGGATTAAGTCGAGTATTCCAGTGGATCATCGGCAGCGAGGATATCGCTTGCCATATGGCATTACTGTGAGGGGGGCACTGAGGAGATTGAGCTGTCTGAACAGCCTGAAAAATGTGACTTCAGATACTCCACCCAGTAATCCTCACTTATGCTCGCATTATTTGATGCCCTTTGTCGATCTTGTTGATTAGCTTCCAAAACGTTTCGGAGTCATTTTGCTTTGAAGAGTGTAGGCGCTTGGTCCATAAAGCTTCATGCCTGCTTCTCTTGAGAGACCAGAACTCTTTTAAGCCTTCTCATATTGTAGAGTCTTTAGCAGAGCAGCATTCTGCGGGAAACACAGCAGTTGCCGGAGAGATCTAGTAATCTGGAATCTCATAATGCGAGTCGCCTTGGCACACAGTGACCGTGTTAAAATTGACACTTGTACATTTGTGTGACTTATTTGCCAGTATTTTGCCACCAGACACTCCGAGGCATTTCCAGGCCTTGACTGGGTTTGACTCACTAGTTGTAGTTGCTTCAAAAATCTCTACTATGTCAGCCGCCAGGTTGTGGACATTATCTGTATTCCACTTAAGACGTAGTTGATGATCAACCTCAACACGGTGATCAATTTTAAAGTCAATAGCTTGACTGCATACATTAAGGCTTGTCATGAAACCGTTCTGTTCGAGGACCTAGTTCATGTTTGGTAGGGATCTCTCCCAGGAGGCGGCCATTCAGGACTCTTAGTCCAACTGATTCACAGGCTCCCAGGAGTTTTTCACGATCTTATCTTGCCACCTGTAGAGTGGTTAACTTTGGTTTGGCATGGCACCAAGCACATCATCGTCATCCACGTCTGGGTGCTGGAAAAGGTTTAGGTTAAAGCCACCGGTGATTAGCAGCTTAGCTGCTGTACAGTCCCTTTTCAACTCCAACCGCAGCTTGTCCAATGCCATATTTGTTCTCTTGGGTTAATGTAGATCTTGACTAAAATCAGGATCTACCGTACGCCGCGACCAGCCATACAAAGGTAGGACCAGTAGCCATGGCTCCTAAAAACCCATTAGTGACCTTGATGGTTATAAACAGCTGGAGCGCCTTTTGCTCTCCGAAAGGTGCTGCTTTTCTGTGTGAACCTGCTACATCCTACACACCCTATTAGTGGTATGCTGGAGTGTGCCCACGTCTCTTGGACCACTATTGTATCAAAATTGTTCAGATATTTTAACTTGGATGCATCCTCATTTCTCAAAAAAAGTCCTTTCGTGTTCCAGGAGCATATGGTTAAATGACCCTGCTCAGTTGCGCGTATCGTGGAATGCTTCTCTTTTCAATTCGTGGGATGTCCGACTGTCAAGGCTGGTGAACAACAACTCCCGCCATCCATTTCTCTTTACTTGATCACAGATCTTCTGCAAGCTGTGGATGTTTGGTCCACCGATCCTTGGATCGTCAACCTGACTGAGACAAACAAAGTAAACAAGGATGACAAAAAGCAAGAGATGGGAGAGAGATTCTGAGGAATATATATTTGTAAATGATTTGTTGATTGAGACCGCCAGCATATAATGAGGCTAGTGTGGAAATGTACATGGTAGAGAAAGGTGCGTAAGGTAAGATGAAGCAGGACCTAGCTCAGTTACCCCAGTTTCTTCAGTTGAGCAAACAAAAGGAATTGATATTTTAAGACGAACCATTTAATTAGAAGAAATTATAAACTGTACAATTGGCTCAAAGATGACAATGTTGTATAATGAAGAATTAAACTATTTGAATTTGGAAACGGCAAAACGTGCATGAGATACTTATGAAAAACTAGAGACTTTAGCTAAAGAAAATAATGTGAATTAAGCAGTATGAGGGATGATAGGATTTTGATAAAATACTAAATTTTAGTTCTTGAGTTACAGAAATATTGGGAAAAAACTTAATGATACAAAATATTGTGATGCAGAAATATTGATTTAAAAAAACTTTTATAATACAAGTGTAAAACCAGTTTTATTGTATTTCTTTTATTGCATATTAATTTTGTTTGTATAATTGGTAATATTTGTAAATAGTTTGTAATTTTAAGTTATTTGTATTTTGTTAATTGCTAATAGAAATGCATAGTGTCGTAGCGTGTTGGTAGGGATATATAGTGTATATTAATTAAGTATAAATAACTAACAATTGTTAATCTACTATTAAAATAATGTAAATTGTGTAATAATTATATTTCATAGTTGTATATTAGGTGCAGGCTACTGGGTTTCGAGGGGTATAGGGCGGGAAGTTACGTAATAATTACTCATTACGTTATTAGATATTCCATTAATTTTTAACTATCTACATCATGTAGTTATATTTGTAAAGTTCTGTTAGGTGCAGGCTGCTGGGTTTGTAGGGGTATAGGTTGGGAAGTTAATTAAATAAATACTAATTATTCATTTAATGCATTATTAATTATTTTATTGATTATTAGCCCAGACACACTCAGGTTGTAGTATGCTCTACAAATCCAAATTTAATTTAAATAATTGTTAATTGTGTTATGCTTATGTAAGTTATGTGTTGGTTGATAGGTTTCTGGTTGTAAAGGGTAGGAAGTGATAAATAACAATATTTGCAATTGATAATCAGTTATTCAATTGTTTAATTATGTAAATTGTTTAATTGTTTTTTGTACTTTTATCTATACCAATTTTATTTGGGGTTATTCAAATGTTATGTGTTTTGAAGTGAAGTGCTTTCCTTACTGTTGCACAGACTGGAGTGTGAATGGTAAATTTAATCCCTCGATAATCGAACACTTTACATACTATTGAACAGACTGGAGTGGGAATAATAGATCTCACCCCACCTAAACTCCTTCGCTTTTGTTACTGTTGTACAAACTGGAGTGGAAATAGTAAATGTAACCCTTCATAAATCCAATGCGTTCCCTACTGTTGCACAGGCTGGAGCGGGAATAGTAAATGTATTACCTCCATAGTCCCAACACGTTCTTATTTTTTTTTTGTTTCCCACAATGGAGGGGGAATAGTAAATTTAACCCCTCTGAAGTCCAATGATTTCCCTACTGTTGCACTGACTGCAGTGGGAATAGTATATCCTATTATTCCCAGACTTCAATACTTTTCTTAATATTGTTTAAATATATGTATTAACCCCTTGCATGCTTGGGACGTTCCCCAGCCATCATGCGTCACAGGGGTGTGCGGAGGACGGCCGGGGGCCGCCCGAATCCCGCCCACCTTTTCAATCACCCGCACAGCGTGAAAATTCGTGCTGCATGCAAGGGGTTAGTATTTGTTAATTTGTGTAGGAGAGTAGGATCTGCTTCACATGGGCACTCCCACTTTTTGCTGGTGTTTCACTGTTTTTCGACCTTAGTCTGGCTGTGGCCCTGCTAATCAGGACCACAGCCTAGCTGCTTCCTCTCTAAAATGGTTTGCATGTAAATTAGGTACATATCTAATTGGATTCTGGAATGCCTTATAAGTCCCTAGTATATGGTATACTATGTACCTAGGGTATAGGTACCTCAAAGGCCTACCAGGGGCTGCAGCATGTATTATGCCATCCCTGGGAAGCATTCCAAAATGGCACCATGGGTCTGCTACTGCAACCTGGGTAAAGGTGTGCTTGCACCCCTTACAGTGGTATAGGCTACTTATCACTATCCTTACACACCCATCCCCCGGGGCTAATTAGAAACTAAGCATGGGTGTCCATGTTTCGTTTTCTTTTTCCGAGGAGGGATGCGCGGATCCTACACGCATCCCGCGATTTAAATTTTTATATATATATTATCCACTGGCAGTCGCCAGTAGATAGTTATAGTTAGGACCGAGTTTCCATAGGAAATCTGAAAATTCTGTTTTGAATAACTTTGGCGCCGGTTGATGAATCCTCGCGAAATTTTCAAAACTAATGGGGCGCTCCGCTCAGCTCGTCAAGCGGGGGCTGAGAAAAAAGGGGGGTCCCAAAACATGTTTTCCCCATGCATTTTCCCATAGGACCTTTAGTCGAAGGTACAGCCCGAACGGCTGAACAGAATTACTTGAAATTTGGCAAAGAGATAGTCCTCAGGTCAGGCATGTGCCTTTTGCATATATGGAGTCAATCTATTCAGTAGTTCCTGAGAAAATTGCAGTTAAAAGTACATAAATATATATAGGCGCGCACCGTGCACGCACGGTGCCGTGCACAAGCGTAATTCTGATTGGTTGTTAGATGTCAGTCAACATTCAAATCGGTCGAAATCAGGAAGTGTCGGACGCCATTTTGTGTGTCGCCCTGAAACAGAAGTGGAAAACGTGAAAAGGGGGCAGGGTAGAGTTCCTGACCCCCTAGCCTTTGTCAGGGGGTCCCTGAAGGACCCCGAAGGGTGGAAAAAAAACATTTAATTTTTGTTCCAAAAATCGTGTGGTGTGCGCACGGTAAAAGACCCTTAAAAAAAACATTTAAAACGGTTTATAATTTTATAGAAGATATTAACTATGCTGTTCAACTTTATCCAAATAAAAAAAAAAAAAGCAGAGCCATTCCATATTACAGGATACAGTCAATCTATAACTATATACATAGGTAGTTTATTGTAAAATAAATATATTAAAAAAACTAAAATAGAATGTCTGGGAGCCGACTGATTACAATGTGACGCAGACGCAATGGGTGACTCTGGGCTATATGTTTGCGAAGCGTGACATTGCACAATTGTGGGGCTCCCAGAGGCCATCCACGGTCTCCGAGTGGAAAGAACACATGGACTGGTGTATGTTCAGAGAGAAAACGGTGTATGTTGTGAGAGGCAAGCCTGGGAAGTGGATTAAGATGTGGGGTCCCTGGAACTCCTATCGTGGAGGTATATGCGCCCCGCCTCAGATGCGTGAGATAGATGCCGCTCTGTCTCCCTAGCCCGCGCATTCCGGTATGCTCCTGTGGCGCGCGAATTTGGTTTCTTCGGCCTTGCCCCCCCCCCCCCTCTGTCTACCCGGGTTGGATTACTCCCTCGATACGAGGGGCACATGCTACTGCTATTAATTTCCTCTGCCTTGTGTGTTTGCTGTTTTTTGTATCCTAAAAATATGAAACCTTTCTTATTTATGGACTGCGGTTGCGGCCGACTGCGATGATTAACTCTCCAGTGATCCCTTTTTTGTTGCTTCATCGATGTGAATGTTCAGCTGTGCCTAGGGTTACACTGCATTTTAGCGGCCGGCCTGTTGGTTGTAGGCCCATACTTGTATTTCTCTAAAATTTTAATAAAGGTTTTTAAAAAAATAAAAAATAAACTAAAATACATACATAAATTGGCATTTAAAAAACCTTACAAATTCACTAAAAAACCCATAGGTTTCACACACGTTATAGTTGGGAACTAGCATTTAAAAAACCTTACAAATTCACTAAAAAACCCATAGGTTTCACACACGTTATAGTTGGGAATTAGCATTTAAAAAACCTTGCAAATTCACTTAAAAAACCATAGGTTTCACACAAGTTATAGTTGGGAATTAGCATTTAAAAAACCTTGCAAATTCACTTAAACCATAGGTTTCACACATGTTAGTTAGCTGGACATTTCACTCGTAAAAAACCATTGAAGTCCCCACGTTCTAGTTAGTTCAGGTAACTATAACTCACGCGACCGCAATCCACTGCTGATGACGTCACATATTACATCACTGATGAAATCATCCAGTGAATGTGTCTTTCTGTAAAATAAATGTTTTCTATATGTGTATATATATAAAGGTTAATGGAAGAATAAACGGGTAAATAAGTGTCTAAATGGATGTGTTTTTTTTTGTAAAATTAATTGTATAACTGACTTAACAGTATCTTGGTGAATACAGTGATGTAATATGTGACGTCATCAGCAGTGGATTGCGGTCGCGTGAGTTATAGTTACCTGAACTAACTATAACGTGGGAATTTCAATGGTTTTTTACGAGTGAAATGTCCAGCTAACTATAACATGTGTGAAACCTATGGTTTTTTTTAACTGAATTTGCAAGGTTTTTTAAATGCTAATTCCTAACTATAACGTGTGTGAAACCCATGTTTTTTTTAGTGTGTCTGTGTGTGTATATGTGTGTGTGTATGTATATATATATATATATATATATATATATATATATGTATGTATGTGTGTATATATATATATTCAATGAAAAAACCATAGGTTTCACACATGTTATAGTTAGCTGGACATTTCACTCGTGAAAAACCAATGAAATTCCCCCGTTATAGTTAGTTCAGCTAACTATAACTCGCGCACCCGCAATCCACTGCTGATGACGTCACATATTACATCACTCATGACATGGTCAGTGACATCACTCATGACATCACTGATGACATCTCAAATGACATCACTGATGACATCATCTAGTGTATGTGTGTTTTTCTTCAAATGAAATATGTTTTATATATGTATATCTCAAGGTCGATGGAAGAATAAATGGGTATATAAATGTCTAAATGGATGATTTTTTTATGAAAAATTGATTGTGACTGATTCAGTGTATCATAGTGAATACATGGCTTTGTGAGTAATGTTTAAGTCTGTAAATATCTGTATCAGTCTCTCACTTTGTGTATAGGTGGCTGCATGAGTTGGTGAGTAGCTACATGGGTGTCTATATAGGTTATTAGTTGGTTTTTTGAGTATCAGTCTGAGTGTCTGCATGGTTCGGTGGGGGGTATTACGTAGTGCATAGGTGCATGAATGAGTGACTCACTGTTTGTATGTGTTGAAGACAGCATGTGTGCAGGACTGTATGGGTGGACGAGTGTGTGTATGGGTGTGTTAGTGAGTGAATGACTGTGTCAATAGTGTCTCTATGAGTAACTTCATATGTTTTATAGTAGTATATGTGATTATTGGTGTTTTTAATTGAGTATATGTGAGAGTAAGAGATTGAAAGAGTTCCTGTATGAATAAGTATGTTTTTCTAGAAGTGACTGTTTAAAAGACTAAGTATGTGTAAGTTTCCGTATAAGTAAGTGTGGTGGTGTGTGTGTGTATAACTGTATATGCATATAATTGTATGTTTTAATCTTTATTAGCATGAGTGACTATGTGTGTGAGTAACTCTATGGATGAGTGACATTATGTAACAGGCTGTATAGGTGTATGAGTACATATGATGAGTGAGTACATGTATGAGTGACTGTATAGGACTGTTGGTGAATGAGTGGATTTGTATGTGGATCTTTGAATTATTGAATTGGTTGTTGTAACTGGTATTGGTATGTCCATTATTTTGAACATTGTAGTTTCTAATTTTGAATGTGTGTATCAAAGGTTATATTAGGGTGAGAGGAGGTCTGCTACTCAATCACAAGGATGATGTCATCAGTGATGTCATCAGTGATGTCATCAGTGATGTCATCAGTGATGTCATCAGTGATGTCATTTGAGATGTCATCAGTGATGTCATGAGTGATGTCACTGACCATGTCATGAGTGATGTAATATGTGACGTCATCAGCAGTGGATTGCGGGTGCGCGAGTTATAGTTAGCTGAACTAACTATAACGGGGGAATTTCATTGGTTTTTCACGAGTGAAATGTCCAGCTAACTATAACATGTGTGAAACCTTTGGTTTTTTCAGTGAATTTGCAAGGTTTTTTAAATGCTAATTCCTAACTATAACGTTTTTGAAACCTTTGTTTTTTTCAGTGAATTTGTACGGTTTTTTATATGCTAATTTTTGTATTATTTAATGATATTTATTTTTTAATAAAAATAAAATTCCTATATATTATCTGTATCTTTTTTTTTTTTTTTTTTTTGTTTTTTTTTTAAATTTCAATTAGGATAAAAAAAAATTTGATTATTAATTTTTTTATTATTTTTTGTCCACTTTTTTTTTTTTATATAAATTCTTGGGGTGCGTGCTCTGAGCGCGCTCCTAGTACTATTTCGGAAGTTTTTTATGAATTCCGTCGTACGTTATTTACGTACACAAATATACGTCATAGTGCGCGCTGGGAGCGCGCACCCAGTACGTATGTGTGCGCACGTACGCATGCGTGCATGCGTCCTACGCGGTTTACTTCCGCATACGCTAAAATTACGCGCAATAACGGTCGCGTATACGCGTGTTCAACGTATGCGCGCTAGGTACGCGCATATGACGTATGCACATGCGCTCTTACGCGTTCGCGAATACGTAATCACGAGGTGCACGCTCGGAGCTTGCCAGTGCGCGCACCTCGGGTTTATGCATAATAAAACAATATTTCTTATTGGTTATCATTACTTTCAGTTTCTAATTGTTTCAACACCACACCCAATCCCCTCATGGCAAGTCATGTGATCAAGAATCATCACTTTTGATTGGTTTGAAGTACTTTCAGTTCCAGATTCTTCCCAAACCACACCTACTCCCCTCATTATTAGTTCTGATTCCTTTGGAGAAGGAGCTATTCTGTTGAGAGACAATGGCTGAACAGCAACCAACTTCAGACAGTGACCAGGACACTCTTCAGAGGCAGAGGAACAGGAAGCAGAAAGACAGCTTTATATGGCAGTTTTTCACTTTTCCAGAAGGTCTGAAAAAGGTAAATGCACCGAAAGTTACATGTGTACTTTGTGATAAAAGTCTTATCTCGTGGGAATCCTAACAAGAAATATTCTTTTAGCATTCACACTATGTTGAGACATGTTAACAAAATGCATCCAGTAACTTTGTTGAGCTTCTGGAGAAAACCCTCCACCTGCTCAGCCGACGACAGCAGCAGCTCAGCCGAGCACATCTTCGGCAGCTCAGGGGAGCACTTCAGCTGCGATGGTGCCTTCACCTGTTTCTACACCTCTTGTTGGTCCACCTTGTTTGGCGAGGTTGTCTACACGGTGCACTGATTGCGGTTCTCTTATTTCTGTGGGGGAGACCAGTCTTGATCTCCTTCAGAGAAAATTTGATGCGCATCCGTGCACTAGGCCATAGATGTTTTTTCTTTTTTTGCGTTTTTCTCTTCCTGTTTCCCTCCATTAAGTCAAGGGCTCTTTTAAGAGCCACTTATAAACTAAACCCCCCCCAAATTTTTTTTGGAGATTATTTTTTTTGAAATTTTTTTGAGGTGCGCGCACCCTGCGCGCACCCAAGGTTTTTAAAAATTTTTTTTTTTTTTTTTAAATTAATATACAAAAAGAGGTGAAGAAATGGAACCACAGAGTCATGCCTTCATTTTGAGCACATAACACAGGCTGCCCCTTTCATGGGCTGCATTTCTTTCAGAACAACAACTTCACAAATTAAATCTCTGCCCACAATTCCTGTGCGCACACAGACTCATGCTATGTTTTTTTTAACAAAACAGTGTCCCTGAATAGTACCAAATTACTGTTACAGCCTGATACATTTCCCTTATTATTTACAGAAGCAGAAAACAGCACATTTCCTAACGGCTCCTTAAGACCATGTCCATATGTTACAGAGTGAGTGAATAAACAAGATCAATTTAAATGAGGCCTTGGTGACGTTGAATGTGTTTGCATTACACAGTGCTATCTGAAACAGCACACAGAGCTGTGTACTACACATGAGAGTGTTGGAGAAGCTGCTGCGTGTGTGCCAAGAGTGTGTTTCTGAACACTGTGGATTGTCTGTTGCTTGACAGATGAGCAAAGAGACTTCCAGAACTGCATGAAGACTGCAGGGATGTATGTAACAGTGCATGTGTGCATGCTTTTTTCAAATGTGCTGCCATTTTCCTCTCTTTTTTTTCAAAGTGATTTCTGCTAAATGCTAACCATCACAATTAAAAAGAAGCTGTCCTTTTCTTTCAACTGCAAGTCTTACTTTTCAACAGCAACACAAATTAAATCTCTGCCCACAATTCTTCTCTGCACACAGACTCATGGTTTGATGGTAGTCACAAAACAGTATTCCTCATTGTTACCAGTACACATTATCTTATGTTGAAAACATACTCCATAATATTTTACATATTCAAAACAGTTAAATATCTTGCAAAACTGAAAATGTAAATCACAACTGTAAACAAATCATAATTTTTTTTTATATATCAAAATTAACCACAAACACCCCCTCTCAAACTCATAACTCACCTTTAAAATTAGTTAGTTGTGAAAGAAATGTAGCAGTCACACAGCAGTTTATCAGACCAGAATCACTGAGCTCCACACCTCTCTCCTCTCAGCAGAACCAGTTAATGGCACAGTTTCCCTCTCTTTTTTCACACATATACATGTTAATTTTCAATCTCAGTACTTCCCACATTTTTTCAAATGAAATCACACATTTCTATTGGATGAAAACTTCAACCCCTTTCCAAATGTACCCTTCCCCCAACTTAACTTCTGCCTGCTACCATAGCAACAGGTCATAGAACACAGGTGTGAGCAGAGAGGTCAGAAGTTCAACAGACAATGTTTCATTTCCAAAGAGCAAGAGTGCTTGACTTTTCAAACCTAACAGCAAATCCAAACTAATGTTCTTTTTTCACACTTTTTTCTGAACCAATGCAATACATGCTTTTTAAAATTTAAACATACAGCCTAGTTTTTAGTGTAGAATGGTTTGAAACAGCCAATGAGTTCTTTTTATAAAAAAAGTATGTGTGCCCACATTTTTCAACTGTCTTTCATTTCTTTTTGCCTTTCTACTGAAAGACACCTCCTGAGTGCATCCAGATCTCCTTTGAAGATGCTCACAGTGTGGATTGTAGGACACAGCTATGTCTTCTGGAGTGAAAAATTTGCAGAAAAAAGAGGTATGGTGAGAGACCTTGCTTTGCCAAATGTAGACATTAAATGGATTGGTCAGAGAGGGTTAAAGTGGCACCAATTAATGCCTTTGGTGAAAACCTTTCTACATCTCCCACAGCCTAACCTTATTATTGTGCACTGTGGTGGAAATGACCTAGGTACTTTAACTGGGGTAGGTCTGGAAATGCTTATTAAGGACACCTTTGTGCAATTGATGACGCTTTTTCCACAAACTGCCTTCGTATATTCTAACATATGCCAAAGGCAAAAGTGGAACTGGTCCAACCAATTTTGTTCGCAGATTGACAAAGCAAGGAAGCACGTCAACAAATCTATTTCTGCTTTCCTCAGACTATGGTATGGGTTCTATGTACCACAACAACTTACGTTACAACAGGCAAGACATTTATAGAGGAGATGGTGTACACTTCACTGATGAAGGCAACAGAGTCTTCCTCTTGAACTTTAGACTCTGCATCGGTACTTACTTGTAGGTACCAAAAAACAAACCATAAACACAAGGGCTCTTTTTAGAGCCACCTTATATCTAAACACTTAAATGCGATTTTTTTTTTTGTTGTTGATTTTTTTAATAAAGTTTTTTTTCGGGTGCGCGCTGGGTGCGCGCACTCTGCGATATATTTTAACAAAATATAAATCTTTTTTTTTGCCCTACAAGGTCCTACTGTGACCCCCTTACAATGCCTACTGGGTCAATTTCTCCCCACTCTGCCCCCTTTTCAAGTTCTCCCCCTTTGTTTATCACCCCCTCTTTATGCGATAGACAAAATGGCGGCCGCCGCTTCCTGATTTCCACCGATTCGAATGTTTACGAATATCTAACAACCAATCAGAATTGCGCTCGCGCACGGCAAGGTGCGCGCACGCTGCGCGCTTACAGATATATATATTGATTTAAATACTATTTTCTCAGGAAATACTGAACCGATTTACACCAGACCTGCAAAAGGCACTTCATGGACCTTATGGCTACCTCTCTGCCAAATTTCACATAATTCTGTTCAGCCGTTCGGGCTGTAGCTGTGTCTAAAGGTCCTATGGAAAAATGCATGGGGAAAACGTGTTTTGGGACCCCCCTTTTTTCTCGGCCCCCGCTTGCCGAATCACCCCGAGACTTTCAGGGTAGGAGCGGAGCGTAGCGCCCCACCTATTTTGAAAATTTTGCGAGGATTCGTGGACCGGCGCCAAAGTTATTCAAAATAGAATGTTGCGGATTTCCTATGGAAACGTGGTCCTAACTATAACTACCTACTGGCGACCGGAGGACATATTATGCGCTTCGTTGTGAAAGGTAATCGAATAAATGTTCCAATTGCGCAATATGCCATGCTCAAATGGTGCACCTACGGGCACCTTTTGCACACGGGGGAGGGAAAGTGTGGATACTTTTTTTTTATAATTAATTTTTACCATACGCGTACTGTAAGCGTAATCGGCGTTTTTAAAAAAAAAAAATTAAAATTGAATTTTTGGCCTTGGGGGTTCTTTTGGGACACCTTGAACAAGGCTAGGTGGTTGGGAGCTGTCTAACCTGCCCCTTTACATGTTTTCACACTTTGTTTTTCCTCCCCCCCCCCCCCTCAGAGTGCGAGAGAGAAAATGGCGGCCGCCGCTTCCTGGTTTCGACCGATTCGAATGTTTACTAAGATCTAACAGCCAATCAGAATCGCGCACGGCACCGTACGCGTACGGTAAGCTTACCGTAAGCGCACGGTAAGCGCACCGTAAGCTGCCACAGATATATATTGATTTAAATGCTATTTTCTCAGGAACTACTGAACAGATTTACACCAGACCTACAAAAGGCACTTCCTTGAACTGTAGACTACCTCTCTGCCAAATTTCAAGTAACTCTGTTCAGCCGTTCGGGCTGTAGCTGTGCCTAAAGGTCCTATGGAAAAATGCATGGGAAAAACGCGTTTTGGGACCCCCCTTTTTTCTCAGCCCCCGCTTGACGAATCCCCCCGAGACTTTCAGGGTAGGAGCGGAGCGCCCCATTCGTTTTGAAAATTACGCGAGGATTCGTCGACCGGCGCCAAAGTTATTCCAAATAGAATGTTGCGGTTTTCCTATGGAAACATGGTCCTAACTATAACTACCTACTGGCGACCGCCAGTAGGTAATATATATATATATATTCACAAAAAAAACCATAGGTTTCAGGCACGTTATAGTTAGGAATTAGCATTTAAAAAACCTCAGAAATTCACTGAAAAAACCATAGGTTTCAGGGGTGTTATAGTTAGCTGGACTTTTCACTTGTACAAAACCATTGAAATTCCCCCGTTATAGTTAGTTCAGCTAACTATAACTCGCGCGCCCGCAATGCACTGCTGATGACGTCACATATTACATCACTCATGACATGGTCAGTGACATCACTCATGACATCACTGATGATATCTCAAATGACATCACTGATGACATCACTGATGACATCATCCAGTGAATGTGTGTTTTTCTGAAAATTAAATATGTTTTATATATGTATATCTCAAGGTCGATGGAAGAATAAATGGGTATATAAGTGTCTAAATGGATGATTTGTTTTTGAAAAATTGATTGTGTAACTGACTGATTAAGTGTATCATAGTGAATACATGGCTTAGTGAGTAATGTTTAAATATGTAAATATCTGTATCAGTCTCTCACTTTGTGCATAAGTGGCTGCATGGGTTGGTGAGTAGCTACATGGGTGTCTATATAGGTTATTAGTTGGTTTTTTGAGTATCAGTCTGAGTGTCTGCATGGTTCGGTGGGGGGTATTACGTAGTGCATAGGTGCATGAATGAGTGACTCACTGTTTGTATGTGTTGAACACAGCATGTGTGCAGGACTGTATGGGTGGATGAGTGTGTGTATGGGTGTGTTAGTGAGTGAATGACTGTCTCAATAGTGTCTTTATGAGTAACTACATATGTTTTAAACTAGTATATGTGACTATTGGTGTATATATGTAGGTATATGTGAGAGTGAGAGATTGAAAGAGTTCCTGTATGAATAAGTATGTGTTTCTATAAGTGATTGTTTAAAAGACTAAGTATGTGTAAGTTTCCGTAGAAGTAAGTATGGTGGTGTGTGTATAACTGTATATGCAAGTAAATGTATGTTTGATTCTTTATTAGCATGAGTGACTATGTGTGTGAGTAACTCTATGGATGAGTGGCATTGTGTAACAGGATGTATAGGTGTATGAGTACATATGATGAGTGAGTACATGTATGAGTGACTGTATAGGACTGTTGGTGAATGAGTGGATGTGTATGTGGATCTTAGAATTACTGAAGAGGTTGTTGTAACTGGTATTGGTATGTCCATTGTTTTGAAAATTTTAGTCTCTATTTTTGAATGTGTGTATCAAAGGTTATATTAGGGTGAGAGGAGGTCTGCCACTCTATCACAAGGATGATGTCATCAGTGATGTCATCAGTGATGTCATTTGAGATGTCATCAGTGATGTCATGAGTGATGTCACTGACCATGTCATGAGTGATGTAATATGTGACGTCATCAGCAGTGCATTGCGGGCGCGCGAGTTATAGTTAGCTGAACTAACTATAACGGGGGAATTTCAATGGTTTTGTACAAGTGAAAAGTCCAGCTAACTATAACACCCCTGAAACCTATGGTTTTTTCAGTGAATTTCTGAGGTTTTTTAAATGCTAATTCCTAACTATAACGTGCTTGAAACCTATGGTTTTTTTTGTGAATTTCAAAGGTTTTTTAAATGCTAATTTCTAACTATGCCTACAGAGATAGGACATGTGAAGAAAGAAGAAAAAATGCACAGAAAGAAACAAAAGAAGTGCAGAAAGAAGCAACAGAAGTCCTCAAATACGAAGATAAGTGCAGGAAGAAGGATAACGTGCAGAAAGAACAAAAAGAAGAGCAGAAAGAAGCCTTGTTGCAAAATCATCCTGTACCCTCAACTTTTTCAGACGGATACTGGTGGTAACTGAGTCTGACTAACCAGTCCTAGAGCCAGTGCTATGTTAAAAGACACTTAGAATACAGTGAAAACACCTACATACACTAGGGAACATTATGCGTTGGGGTCCCCCTGTGATTAGCATGACCTCCTCTGTAAGCCCCTAGTGTATAATAGGGCATGGGGATTAAAACTACCTCTTAAAACAGGCCACAGGGCGTTTTTGCACACGTTAACTCAGGCCCCGTCCCCTCCCTTCACCACTGTGTAAACACGCCCTGTGTCCATTTTTAGTTGGGAGATTAAGTTCATTTGAATCCTGAGGGTCCCTAGGGTCCAACTAGCCCACTAGGTACCTCCAGTAAGTGCCACAGAGCTGCGTTGCAGAGAGGTGTAAAAAGTGGCACGGCCTGGACCACCTCTCTGCAATGCAGCTCAGTGGCGCTTACTGGAAGCACTTGGTGGGCTAGTTAGCCCCCAGGGGCCCTCAGTATTGAAGGGAAATTATATCCCCAATTTAAAACGTGCCATAGTGCGTGTTTGCACACGTCACCTCAGGCCCCGTCCCCTCCCTTCACCACTGTGTAAACGCGCCCTGTGGCTGTTCTAAGTTGAGAGATTAAGTCCCCCTGAATCCTAAGGGTCCCTAGGGTCAAACTAGACCACTAGGTACCTCCAGTAAGCGCCACAGAGCTGCGTTGCAGAGAGGTGTAAAAAGGGGCTTGGCCTCAGAACACCTGGCTGCAGCGCAGCTCCCTGGCGCATACTGGAGATGCCTGTTGGGGGCGCGTTTGCAGAGTGCTGCACGGAGGGGGCATGGCCTCCGGCACGATGCCAGTCTTTTATTTATTTTAGTTTTTTAAGAAGGGGGGCTGTTTGGTTCCCCTTCTTATTCTAATTTATTGGCCCTGATGACCCCATCCCCCAGGGCCTGTCTCCTAATTATATTTTTTTGACCCCAATCCCCAGGGCCGGCCACTGTTTTGTATTATTTTTAAAAAATATATATTTATAGACACACCTAGGACATGCTGGACAAACCGTACGTACCTATCACCATGACGATTTGCGTGATATTCATTAAAAGGCGACTATGCATGCAATGAATCCACGTGGAATGTATTTACACCACTAGTGAAGCTCTGACATGTCTGATGCCCTACCGTGCCTAATCCTGGTAGACACCCTTGTCGTTTATTTATACAAACATGGGTAGCTATTGACGGGCACATTTAATACACATGCACACCAAGCCATTCAAAGGGGATTCGACAAATTCGACCAAAACGATGCAAGAAACCCCCCTCACGGTTAATAAAACACACATCCACTGCCGGATGTGTAATACTTTTTATTTTACTCTCTGGAAAGGGGACGAACATCACTTGAGAGTCACAGCGTGCTCCTGACAGAGCCCAATGCTGTGTTACACCCACCATTGCCTGCCGAGTGCCACACACCTCTGTGTTGTATTCCACTAGCTAGTGCATATGCTATGACACTCTCTAGCCCATGTGCACTGTAACACCACCCCGTGAATATGTCATGCCATACTTGTCTTCGCACGGGTTATATTGCCCCATCTAACATGCCTTTCTCGATGCCTATGTTATAACGCACAGTGCTATGCCATACATATTACAATCTGGGATCCATATCTTTGTCACAGTGCATATGCAACGTTACACTCCCCAGCACATATTTTATATTACAACTTTAGAGACTAGTTAGGTTACACAACACTGCCCTGTGCATATTAATGCTCCAAGGCGCATATCGCATAGCACGCGCTAGTGCCTGTGCTATCTCGCGCTCTCCAATGAATCTGTCATTGCGCACAATGTATTGCATATTATATTTCACGCCCGGTTCATCTTATATCACACTTTTTGGTGCATAGTTTATACCATACACTATATCTAGTTTTCATTTTCAATCGTGCTCTCAGGACTATGTTCTATATAACACTGTGTTCACCTACCCTTTTCACGGGCATTACATTTTGCGATAGGGGGTGGAGGGTCAGGGGGTGTTTCTGCCAAGTGAGCCCGGAGTCACAGTCACAAACGTCCTCTTCTTCCTGAATAAAAGTGAGATTATGCTGCATACTTGTTCATATTTTAAGTAGTTCGCACAGACACAATGTTTTAAAAACGATAAAGTTCCTAATACCCGCCTTCTCTGAACAGTTAGCTTGCTGCCCCATCCCCTTCCTCCCTATCCTCTGTTGTGTGAATCCATGGACTAGCCTCCTCCCTCCTGCCATGCATGGTCTGATGTGCTGCCACTGCCCTCAATTTAGTATGATGTACCAGTCCACTCCTCCTGCCCTCCATTGCCCAATTCTATGCCCCATCATTGACCTCCTGCTTAAACTCTGTGCTTAGCTTGCTGCCCCTATTCTCCTTCCCCCTGCCCTCCGATGTCTTTGTGCATGCCCCTGCTCCATCCTTTTTGCCCACCATGTTCCATGGACCTGCCACTCCTATCTACTCTGAGTGTTCTGTTGAGCTGCCACTCCCCTCCCACCTGCCTAGCATTGTCAGATGACTGTAACCTGTCCCTGCCACCTCCACCCTGCCTGTCCACATGCCATGCCCCTATCCTCTTCCTCCTGTCCTACATGGTCCATTGTACTGCCACACCCTTCTGCCCTCCCTGGTCTGTTGTGCTGCAACTGCTCCTCCTGCCTGCCCCGTGTGGTCTGTTGTGAGGTCCCTTCCCCTGAACTTTCTTGTCTGTGCACAGGTCCTGACCCTTCCTTCTATCCTCCATCGTCCTTTGTGCATGCCCCTCCACCCTCCTTCTTGCCCATCATAGCCATTGTGCTGCCACTAACCCTCCCACTTGCCATGCATGGTCTTCTGTGCTGCCATGGCCCCTCCCACCTTGCCTGTGTGGTCAGTTAGCTGCCCCTGACCCCCTCCCACCTTCCCTCCATGGTCTGTGTGTATGCCATCACAGTCTCACTGTTGCTCTTCATGGTGTGTCTTGCTTCTAGTGCCCATCCTGCCTGACCTCCATGGCTATCTTGCTGCTCCTGCCCTGCTCCCTTGCCCCCAGCCCTACTCCCTCCCTCCTGGCTTGTCTGTTCCATTGTAATGCCCCTGATCCGTCCCTCCTGCCCTTTATGGTCTGTTATACTGCAGCTTTCTCTCCTGTCTGTCCATTATGGTCAGCTAGCTACCATTGCCTCTTGCCGCTCTGTTCTCTGTTGTCCATGTGCATGGTCCTGTCCCCTCCCTCTTGCTTTCTATGGATTGTTGTGCTGCACTCCCGTCCTGCATGCCCTGTGTGGTGTATTGTGCTGCTGCAAACCCTGATGCCTGCCCTGCAGGGTCAGTTTGGTGCACCTCTCCATGTCCCTCCTGTCCTCTGTTATCCAAGTCCATGTCCCTATCCCATTTCCTTCCATGATCCAATGTACCATACTTGCGAACATTTTGAACTTGGTAAGAGGGAGATTTTGAAAAAAAACTGGGGTATTGATTTTCCCCTTTGAGTTACATTGAAAAAGAGGATATTGTAGACAGGAGACAGATCAAATAAAGCCCATTTGAGCTTAAAAACGTTGGACGTTTCCTGGCTGAATCGGGTCTGTTGGCATGTATGGTTGTACTACCATTGCCTCTTCCTTCTGCCCACAATGGTCTATTACATTGCCACAGCCTTGAAGGAGGGTAGATTTTGTATCACAGGGGGCCCCTGGCCCGTTCTGTCCACACCTGAAGTATGAGACCCTTGTCCTTGCCCTGCCAGCTGCATTTGTAGGCCGTATTAAATTGACCAGCGGGTCCTGTGTTGCTATATAATTATCCTGAGACATCCTTACCACTCAGCCAGCATAAAACCCCTGTGTAGGCCCTTCTGTTCAATATGTAGGCCTCTTTGTTAAATTGACCATAGCTCTGCAATTTTAGTGTATAGCAGTCTGAAGGCAGGTCTGCGAGGCCTTCTGATCCAAACTAGTAGCCCCCACCCTACCCGAGTGCTCCGTGCTCGGTATCAAAGTTCAACATCCCCCTGAAGCTGTCGACATACAGTAGGCTGCATCCTGGACTGGTACTTGCTTCCTGGGCAGGTTTCCCGCTTTTAAGGAAGTGGCAACCGCAGAGCGTCAAGTTAGGAGAACTGAGGAGATTTTATACATGAATATATTGAATTCCCGTACAATACCCATTATTTTCTGCTTGCTCTATGGAACTTACGATAAGCGATTGGCCTGAGAGACTGACCTTTTCACCCAGTCCATTGTCAGCATTAAGTGGGTAAATGACGAAATGTCTGGTAAAATCTGCAGACGAAGCTTTTGGGTAGCATACGTAGGTAGATGTAGCGTGCAAAGGAGCCCACAAAATGATATAAAAAGGGAGCACCCACAGATATCGACGGACTACCTCGCCGTCTGTATGTAGGTTAACAGGCAGTGCAGGTTTTCCCCAAGAGCTGGGAGCTCTTGTCTTCCTTTGCTTAAAATGTCTTGCTCTGCTTTGCTTGAAGTATCTTATTCTATTTTACCTATATGAAATGTCATGTTATGTTTAACCATTGTTCTCTTTACTTTTGCATTTAAAAGATTTTGTATTGTAATTGCAGGAATGCTTGCTCTAAGAGTAAACGTGAGTGTTCCTAGGTAACATTTTCCTTGGTGTAACTTGTTTCTCATGATGCATTTATAGATGTGTTTTCTCTCTCTCTCTGTCAGTACATTAATTGAGATACAGAGAATATTATGACAGCTGTATGATTATCTGGATTCTGTATTTTGTACTTTATGTCTCTATTCTGCGGTTTCTTTGAAGTTGCATCTTCTCATTAAACTGCCATTGTATTCTGCCTCCAATTCCATGTCTCATATGTCTGTTTTCTTCATTTTTGGAGCAAGCGTTCCTAGACACCCCGGCTCAAATTAAGGTGCCCCTTTTGTCCCTGACTCACTCTCCTGCTCAGTTCTGTGGTGGCTCCCGGGGATCTGGGGACCGCCCCTAGCTTCCTTGACCCGTAATAGATCTTCCCTCCAACAGCCTCTCTTGCAAGTCCTGTATTGTTGGTTTGTTGCCCCTGCCCCCCTTTCCACTGCCCTCCATAGTCTGTTGTGCTTCCACGGCCCTTCCTGCCTGCTCAGTGTGGTTAAATTGTTGCCTTTGCACCCTCCTACCTGCCTTCAATTTTCAGAGTCCGTGCCCCTGGCCTCTGCCTCTCAACAGTATCCTAATGAACAACTAGATTGCTAACATTCTATATTTATTACAAAAGTGTGGAACGCCTGACATCATCTTGATGTAATCAAAACTGTAATACCTAGAGCATTTCCTTTAGAAATTACATATATGAGAGGGTCTTATTGGCATCAAAATTATGGTTAGTGCTCTAAAAGACTAAAATAAGGACATATTTTCTGAGTTTTCAAATAGCGACAAAGCACTTTTAAATTATTTGTTATCTTTATGTTTTTTTATCCAGTTGACAACTTGATTAAATGTTGCACTTAGGGGAGAGGATGTGGTGTTACTTCCAGAACTGCAGACTTTGCAACTGGGGAACCAGGTTGAAGTTTCTGCTTCAGCTCGACATTCTGTGATTCTGGTCAAATCACTTAGTCTCCCCATGTCTACAACCAAAATGAATTTGTTCTTGTGTGATGTAACCAATGCTCATGTAAAGCACTCCAATACCTGACAAGTCTGCACTATGTAACACTGCAAAAACACAAAATAATAAGTGTTTTGCACACTTCTGTCATTGGGCTATATTTGGGCTACATCTGGGTGATTTTGGGCTACATTTGGGCTCTTTTGTCTCCGGTGGCCATCTTGGGAGATTTATTTGTTATGAAGTTTCCTAATTTCTTCATGTACTGCAGTCTCCTCAGTAGGAAATGCTTTCAGTTTTTCACTTTGATTCCATCATGAAGGTATTCAGATATGTCACACATTTGCCATAAATTCTGAATGTTAGCACTCTAGTTGCTCATTAGATCACTGTAGTAAAACTACTGCACCATGGAAGTCTGCTCCTGGTATTAAAAGTGCATGTTTCAGTCTGCATGTCAGAATTTTTCAATGAAATAGAAGAGGATTTGAGAAGTCACTCAAAATGTGCCCTCATTTTCTTTCTTCAGCATTAATCATAATTTCTATGGCAAAATGAACCTCCTCATTGTGTTCCTTTTTAAATTAAATGTTTTAAGTGTTACCAGTTTATTCCAATCAAGATGGCTTCAGGTGTGCCTTACTTTTGTCATAATGAAGACAGTAAGCGCTCTAGTTGTTTTTAAGAACATTCTGGGACATTCTGTCATTGGGCTATACTTGGGCTACATCTGGGTGATATTTGGGCTACATTTGGGCTCTTTTGTCTCTGGTGGCCATCTTGGGAGACTTATTTGTTATGAAGTTTCCTAATTTCCTCATTTACTGCAGTCTCCTCAGTAGGAAATACTTTCAGTTTTTTACTTTGATTCCATCAAGAAGGCATTCAGATGTGTCACACATTTGCCATAAATTCAGAATGTTAGCACTCTTTTTGCTCATTAGATCACTGTAGTAAAGCTACTGCTCACCAGGGAAAACTGCTGCTGGTATTGAAAGTGCATGTTTCAGTCTGCATGTCAGAATTTTTTAATGAAATAGAAGAGGATTTGAGAAGTCACTCAAAATGTGCCCTAATTTTTCTTTCTGCAGCACTAATCATACTTTTTATGGAAAAATGAACCCCCTCATTTTGTTCCTTTTTAAATTAAATGTTTTAAGAGTTACCACTTTAATCCAAGCAAGATGGCTTCAGGTGTGCCATACGTTTATCATAAGTAGGACTGTTAGCGCTCTAGTAGTTCTTTGGAACACTCTGGGAAGCTGCAGTAGAACACAAAGGAATCAACTGACAGTCTCTGCCCTTGTTGGATGTACATGTTTTACTGAGAATGTCAGACTTCATTCTCACATGACTGAGAAAGATAATGTGAATTTACAGAAAATAAGCTCTCAGTTTAGCCTATAGATCACCTTCCAAACCTCTGTGGTAAAAGCATGAGAAAATATTTTTCTCTCAATCATGATATCCCAGCAGAAGGCTTTTTCACATGGTGAAATCACCTTAGCACATACCACAATTCCTAAAATGAGTATGGTACCATCAACAAATGATTTATAATGTAACTAAAGTCTTAAAACCTTCTATTAACTGCAATGCTTTTTAATGAGGTGCTATCATGTATATTGGTCCCAAGATGGCTGCCAACACTTCTTGGATGAAGTGCTGACAGCCAATCAGATCTCAGGATGAGATGTGTGGTTAGGCTCCGCCCACATATATATATGCTTTTAAATGCTATTTTCTCAGGAAATACTGAACAGATTTACACCAGACCTGCAAAAGGCACTTCCTTGACCTTATGGCTACCTCTCTGCCAAATTTCAAGTAATTCTGTTCAGCCGTTCGGGCTGTAGCTGTGTCTAAAGGTCCTATGGAAAAATGCATGGGGAAAACGCGTTTTGGGACCCCCCTTTTTTCTCGGCCCCTGCTTGACGAATCCCCCCGAGACTTTCAGGGTAGGAGCGGAGCGTAGCGCCCCACCTATTTTGAAAATTTCGCGAGGATTCGTCGACCGGCGCCAAAGTTATTCCAAATAGAATGTTGCGGATTTCCTATGGAAACAGGGTCCTAACTATAACTACCTACTGGCGACCGCCAGTAGGTAATATATATATATTTCACTGAAAAAACCATAGGTTTCACACATGTTATAGTTAGCTGGACATTTTACTGATAAAAAACCAATGAAATTCCCCTGTTATAGTTAATGCAGGCAACTATAACTCACGCAACCGCAATCCTCTGCTGATGCTAATACTGTATTTAGACACTTATTTGCCCATGTCTTCTTCCATTAAATTTTAGCTATACATATATTGCAAATATTTTTTTTTCATAAAGACACATATGTCATCAGCAGAGGATTGCGGTTGCTTGAGTTATAGTTGCCTGCATTAACTATAACGGGGGAATTTCATTGGTTTTTTTATCAGTAAAATGTCCAGCTAACTATAACATGTGTGAAACCTATGGTTTTTTCAGTGAATTTGTACGGTTTTTTAAATGCTAAGTTACTTTACGCCATTCGTGGCGTGCGCGCCCACTTAACGCAGTCCGTTCCGTGCGCGCACAGTGAGCACGCGGTGCGCTTCGCGCACCGCGCGCCCACTTTACGCAGTTAGTGCCGTGCACGCAGGGTGGGCACGCGGTGCGCTACGCCCACGTTACGCTGGATGGGCCATGTACGCACGATGCGCTTCGCGCACCGTGCGCACATGGAGGACATATGCGCTTCGCTGTGAAAAGTAAGCTTTTTCATTTTCAATATCTGTCATATGCCATGCACAAATGGTGCACCTTTGGCCACCATTTGCACACGGGGTGGGGAGAGTGGATTGATTTTTTTTTTTTTTTTTTTTTTTTTTTTTTTTTTTACGCGTACGGTAAGCGTAATCGGCGATTTTTCGTAAAAAAATTAAATGGGTTTTTGCCCATGGGGGGAACTGTGGGGACCCATTAAGCAAGGCTAGGTGGTAAGGAGCTGTCTAAACAGTCCCATTACATGTTTTTGGCCTTTGTTTTTCATCACCCCTTAAGAGTGCGAGAGAGAAAATGGCGGCCGCCGCTTCCTGGTTTCGACCGATTCGAATGTTTACTAAGATCTAACAGCCAATCAGAATCGCGCTCGCGCACGTCACCGTACACGTATTGTAAGTGCACCGTAAGCGCACCGTAAGCTGGCTCAGATATATATATTGATTTAAAGGCTATTTTCTCAGAATCTACTGAACAGATTTATACCAAACCTACAAAAGGCACTTCCTTGACCTGTAGACTACCTCTCTGCCAAATTTCAAGGAACTCTGTTCAGCCGTTCGGGCTGTAGCTGTGTCTAAAGGTCCTATGGAAAAATGCATGGGAAAAACGCGTTTTGGGACCCCCCTTTTATCTCAGCCCCCGCTTGACGAATCCCCCCGAGACTTTCAGGGTAGGAGCGGAGCGTAGCGCCCCATTAGTTTTGAAAATTTCGCGAGGATTCGTCGACCGGCGCCAAAGTTATTCAAAACAGCTACCACTAGGATAGCTTTCTTTTAAAGGTTGTCTTAAACCTATCTACCATAAGAGTCGAATTGTACTGGTGCAAGGTGTCCACTTTAACTAGTGAACAGCATATACCAGGCCAACTTCCCACTATAGGTATATGAGGTTAAAACTAGATGTTATAACCGTTGTTTGGGTGAGTGAATATCTTTATGGGTGTGGTGATGAGCAAATATCTCTCAATGGTACATGTCCAACAAACTAGAAAAATAAAAGGCAGTGTATGTGACAGTTGTATATAAATAAGTATACATAAGACTCTAAGTGACTGTATGGATAACTGTATACTTGTAATAGGGATTTTATAACACACGAAGTATGAGTTACTATCTATATGAATAAATGAAGTGGTGTTTGAATAAGTGTGTAGCTGAGTAAATAAATGTAAGTATGATTCATTGTTTGCATAAATGAGTAGGATGACTGCATAAGTGAATAGGATGTGTGCTGGTGTGTAATGTCGATATAGGTGTATAAGTATATTTGATAGTGTTCTATTGATAATTGACAGCATGTATGAGTGAATCTATAGGTAAGTGATTAGATTTGTGTGTAGATCTAGGAATCACTGAGTGGGTTTTTAGAAACTTGTATTGGTGTGTCAATGGATTCAAATATGGTACTCTGTATTTTACAGTGAGTGATGAAAGGTTATACTAGTGTATGATGAGGTGCATCTGATTGTCACGTGGATGTCATCAGTGATGTCATTTGAGATGTCATCAGTGATGTCACTGACATGTCATGAATGATGGAATACGTGACATCATCAGCAGTGGATTGCGGGCGCGCGAGTTATAGTGAGTACAACTAACTATAACAGAGGAATTTCAATGGTTTTGTACGAGTAAAATGTCCAGCTAACTATAACAGCCCTGAAACCTATGGTTTTTTCAGTGAATTTCTAAGGTTTTTTAAATGCTAATTCCTAACTATAACATGTCTGAAACCTATTTTTTTTTTTTCCAGTGAATTTCGTGTTTTTTTTTAAATGAGTTTTTAAATGCAATAATAGTTTTATGTATTTTTGTTACAGATTTTCTACTGTTTATTTTTACATATTTTATTTTTTAAATTGCATTATATATTTTTTATATAAATGGAAATAAACATTTTTTTTTTTAAATATTGAAACTGAAATATTTTAATTTTTTTGTTCAATGTATAAGTGCATGGTTAGGGGACTGCATGCATAGTGGATAGGAGTTTGAAGCAGTCCATGTGCTAAGGCCTGGTTCACTGGATGAGTACTTGGTTACTGACAATGATTAGAGTACTGCAAGGAGAGTACCTGGGTGAATTTGTAAGTGGTTGGGTTTTGGTGCAGCTTTTACAAATGTTTCTGATGGGTACTGGTGGTAACTGACGGACTAACCAGTCCTAGAGCCAGTGCTTTGCTAAAAGACACTTAGAATACAGTTTAAACACCTACATACACTAGGGAACACTATGCGTTGGGTTATCCCTGTGATTGGAATGACCTCCTCCGTAAGCCCCTAGTACATAATAGGGCAGGGGGATTAAAACTACTTCTGAAAACGCGCCACAGGGCATGTTTGCACACGTCACCTCAAGCCCCATCCCCTCCCTTCACCACTGTGTAAACGCGCCCAGTGGCCGTTTTAATTTGGGAGATTAAGTCCCCTTGAATCCTGAGGGTCCCTAGGGTCCAAGTAGCTCACTAGGTACCTCCAGTAAGCGCTACTCTGCTGCACTGCAGAGGTGTAAAAAAAGGGCATGGCCTGGACCACCTCTGTGCAACGCCGCGCAGTGGCGCTTACTGGAAGCACCTGGTGGACTAGTTGGCCCCCAGGGTCCTTCAGGATTGAAGGGGAATTATTTCCCCATCTTAAAACCTGCAGCAGGGCGTGTTTGCACACGTCACCTCAGGCCCCATCTGTGAGAAAGTGCCATCTTTCTTACATGGTATGCCCCCACGTTTTGCTGAATTGCTGATGTGCTTTGACTGAGTGTGCCCTGTGCTCCTGCCAATTACGTGCCCATTGCCTGTGTTCCTTCCCTAAAACTGTATTGAAGCAGAAACCCAATTGGCATCTCTAGCCACATGTCAGCCCCTGGTAAATGGTACCCTAGGTACCCAGGGCATTGTGACCAGAGAAGACCCCTAAGGGCTGCAGCACTTTTTGTGCCACCCTTGGGGGCCCTGCACCCTGACACCCACACACTGCCTTTGCAGACTGTCCTGTGTGCCATGCCCACAAACCCACTGCCCTGGCATACATCAGTCACCCTCTAACTGAATGCTCTATGCCAGTGGTGTGGGCACAGGTGCATGAGCCCCATGCCCCTACAGTACCCATGGCCATTCCTGGGTATTAAGTGCAGTGATGCCATTAAGAGTATATGGTGCTGGGAGATTGTCATTACGAACTCCACAGCACCATAATGGCTACACTGAAGACTGACAAGTTTGATATCAAACTTCTCAGCACATTAAACCCACACTGATGCCAGTGTGAGATTTAATGTAAAATGCACTACAGAGGGCATCTTAGAGATGCCCCCTGAAACCTAACCTACAATCCACGTCTGGTCTGGGAGGCTGTCTAGGCTGCCACACAGCAGACATGTTGCTGGACCCCTGGGTGGAGAGCCCCCCTGCTCTCCTAGGCCTGCAACAATGCACATCCTGGGCGAGGTGCTAGGTCTCCTCCCCCAGGATGGGCAGGGGGTAGCTTCAAAGGCATACTGCCTTTGTGAGCTTCTCCAGAACACTTGCTGTACTTGGCAACTGGCCCCCACCAGTTCTGACCCCCACTCTGGCGGGAGACTGGTGGGAAACCCTACGTGAGGAAAGGTGTGCCAGCATGTGCCAACTCCACCCCTCAGGTGGGAGAGACGAGGTGAAGCATAACTCCAGGCCCTGGCCAGCTTGAGGATGGGGAGCCCTGCCCAATCAGATAGGCTCATGCCCCCCTCCCACAGGAGAGGAGCAGGATATGGGGTGTACTCACCCCAGGACAGGGACCTATTGGTCCCTGCCCTTCCCCTACCTGTAACTCCCATAAATTTAGTATTTAGGGGCACCCTGAACCCTCCTTCCTCAGATACCGATTTAGAAACAAGAGGGGACCAAGAAGACTACCTGCCATACAGCTGCTAACAAGAGGACAACGCCAACTGACTTGGCCCCAGCCCTACAGGCCTGTTGATCCTTGAACCTGCTCCTGCTAAATACCGGCTTCTCCTGCGGACCGCAACCTCAATAACCCCGGAGGACCTGCCTGCCTTGACCCTCTTAGAGACTGGGACTCCCACGAGCAGTGGCTCTGCTCAAACCGCAACACCCCTGGTGCCAGCCAGGAACCGTGAATCCAGCCCACTCTGCACGAGCAGCAGTGCGCCAAAAGGCGCGTTGGCAGAGTGGTGTAAAAAGGGGGCGTGGCCTCGACCACCTCTCTGCAATCCAACTCTGGGAAGCATATTGGAGGTACCTGGTGGGCTATTTGACCCCCAGGGACCCTCAGTATTCAAGGGGAATTACTTCCACAACTAATGTGCCACGGGGATGTCTGCAGACTCGTTGAGAAAGGGGGCGTGGCCTTTGTCTACCTCTCAGCAATCCCACTGCGTGGGGCTTACTGGAGGTAAGAGGTAGGCTAGTTGGCCCCTAAAGGACCCCCAGCAGCGAAGGGGACTTCAATCCCCATCCAAGAACGCGCCAGGGAGCGTGTTTTTAGAGTGGTGGGCAAAGGGGGTGTGTCTTGCTCTTCGAACTTAGCAATGCTGATGTGTGGGACTTACTGGAGGTAATAGGAGGGGTAGTTGGCCCTCAAGGATGTCCTTGGGGGCTAACTACCCCTCTTGTTACCTCCAGTAGGTCCCGCACAGTGGGATTGCTAAAACTTCTTTGGAGGCCGTGCCCCCCCCTTTCTCTACCATTCTGCAAACTCTCCTAGCAGACTACGAGATGGGGTATGAAGTACAATTTACTTCTCCGGGACTTTGGGGACCAAGAAGCCCTACTGATACCTCCTTTAAGCCCTTCGCACTGGAATTCCTGAACTGGTAGCACCCTTTCTCCACCACTCTGCAAACGCGACTACTAGTTAAAGAAGTGTTTGCAATGTAATGGGTTTCGCATCTGCGAGAATTAGATCTATTGGCGTTGTAAATGCAAAAGGTTTTTTACTAATGTTTTTGGAGTGGATGTACGTTGTGTATAGTGGAATTATGTGGTATATTGTGCAGTGAAATTATGTGGATCGAAAGTATGTGGTATTTAGTGTATAGGAATTGTGTAGAGTGGGATTATGTGTTATGGAGAGTAATTATGTGGTATGGTAGTCTTCCTCGTTTCCATAGAAGCTCAACTATGAACTCAGTGAGACAAAAAAAGAATGCATCACTGAGGAGGGCTTGTGGACCTAGTCAGAGGTCACTGGAATTATGTGACTTTTTGGCTGCAATGACTTTCGCACAGTTATACATTTTCTGCATTCGACACATAATTCATCATCTGCACCCTGAGCTGCAGATTTTAACAAAAAAAGCCTTGTTTCTTGCTGAATCGTGTCAAACGTTACCAAAAATGTAGTGACCAGTATTAAAGCTTGGTGGAAGGCCCTTTGCAAACCTAGAATGGTCACGTGTTACTTATTGCTAAATGTGGGTGTTACATTGGTACTAATGCTTCCCTTTGCGCTTCTCTTGCCTCTTTCTGCATTTCTTTTTTGCTGCACGTTTTTCTTTTTCTGCACTTCTCTTGACCTCATTCTGCGAATCTCATGTACTTTCTCGACCTCTCTTCTTTCTGCACGTCTGTTGCCTCTTTCTGCACCCCCAGTGCTTCTTTCTGCACCCCTGTTGTCTATGCACTTTTTTCCCTCTTTCTGTACCTTTCCTGCCTGTTTTTGCATCTCACTTGCCTCTTTCTGCACTTTTCTAGCACCCCTGTTGCTTCTTCCAGCAATTCTCTTGCCTTTGTGCACTTCTCTTTCCTGTTTCTGCACTTCTCGTGCCTCTTTCTGCACCCTGTTGCTTCATTCTGCACTTTCCTTGCTTCTTTCTGCACCTGTCTTGCTTCTCTCTGCACTCCTGTTGTCCCCAAATGTATTTTTTGCCTCTTTCTGCACTTTTCTTGGCTTTTTCTGCACTTCTCCCTTCTTTCTGCACCCCTCCTGCCTTTTCCTCTACCTCTCTTGCCTCTTTGTGCACCCATCCTACATTTTTCTGCAACCCTCTTGTCTCTCTATCCCTCTTCTCTTTCTGCACCTGTTTGTTCTTTGTGCACCCCTCCTGCCTCTTTGTGCACTACTCTTTCTGCACCTCCCTTGCCTCTTTCAGCACCTGTGTTGGTTCTTTCTGCACTTCTCTTGCCTCCTTCGGCACCTCTTAGTTAGAGGTAGTTTTAATCCCCCTGCCCTATTATGTACTAGGGCCATACAGGGGAGGTCAAGCCAATCACAGGAGTACCCAAACCTATAGTTAACCCTAGTGTATGTAGGTGTTTTAACTGTATTCGGAGTGTCTTTCAGCATAGCACTGGCTCCAGGCCTGGTCAGTCAGTCTGACCAGCAGTACCAGTCAGCAAAAAGTTGGGGGCACAGGATGACTTTTCAACAAGGACTCTTTCTGCTCCTCTGTTTCCTCGCGTTTCGGCATCACTGCATAGGAAGTACCGAGTGTTTAAATGCTGCTGCGCTTTCAGACGAATGAATGTCTATGTGGGAATAAGACTAAGTTGGGCTTTCCATCTACACCAGCCTCAGTATTTCCATGGCAATTTGGTGTTAAGACAGAAAAGAAAGGGAGATGAGAGAGGTAGCACACTCCCTTTGGAAAATGCGCAACTCGAGTATGTATTTGGAGCGTGGCAGCGAAAAATGCACTTTGCCTAATAATTAGTGTGCACTATAAAGTCAGAAACTGAATGGGACATTGGCCGTTTTAATCACGCTATTAAACATAAATGGAACTTGTGCCAAGCCATGCTGCAACAAAGATGGTGCATTCTGGGGCTTGTAGTCGTGTAAAGGGCCACGTGACCATTGAGACTTTGAATTAACACTCACCTGTGAAAAAGGCAGTGATGCCGAAATGCGTAGGCAGTACTGAGTGTTTAAATGCTGCTGCGCTTTCAGATGGCTAAATGTCTACATGGGAATAAGACTAAGTTGGGCTCTGTGGTTTTTTCTTTATATATATCTCCATTCAACAGTTTTTAGTCCTTGATTTGGGGGGGTGGGGGAAGGGGAAACACGTTGTAGCTGGTACTCTTGGCGAGAAAAGGACTAATTCTCACTGACCATGTTTCAACAAATGATGAATACACGGCACACGCCTCGGTAAATTTCAGCTCTTAATTTGGACAAAAGCTCTCCTCCTACAAGTTTCAAACTTCACGTTCTTGGTCACGGTAGTTTACAAAGTCCCTTGTTTATTTCCACTTTATATTCTCCGTATCCACTGTTGCCCGTTATGAAGCATTGTGATACTGGTAGTTCAGGTTTACAATTTAACTTTGTTAATCACATTCTTTAAGCATGCACAAATGTTTGTTGCAGCATTTCAAGGCAACATTTAACAATTTTATACATTATTTCCAATCTGTCTCATATTTCTGTCCCTTAATACAGTCTCCTTCCGTTTTCTGGGTGATATTGCGGGGTCCAATTGCTTATGTAAGTCATACTGAACTCCTCAATTATGAAGTCCGTACTGGTGCTTCTATTGATTATTTTTCCGACCCCGATTTGGTGAAAAATAATAATCATGTTTTCTGAGTTTGTGATATGGGCTGGCACTAATTAGCAATTATCACTAGGGCTCTCATACTGCCCTGAAAGCAACTTTAATTATGCTCACACTAGAATGGATATTTTCAAATTTGTCCCCAAATTAAAGTAGAAGAAATACCATTTTTTGCGTATAACTGACAGCCCAATGGATGAAAATAGTTGGGTCATTGTACACTCACCAATAATAACTCTAACAATATCTGATATGCCACTACTTGGGGATTTCCAGGAATTCCAGAAGGAGAATGACATTCGGAGCTCCCAAGGAGTCAATAGCAGACCAACAGCAATTACCAGCGTACTCACCGACTCCACAACCATGATCAAATCTAAAGCATTGATACCATTCAAGCCAAAATCTACATTCAATCCCATTGCACCGTGAGATTCTATTGATATTTTTAAATAACAGATAACACAAATAAAAAAACCTAAAGTATCAAGTGCACACAACGAAGCCAAGACTAAAACAAAATCACCAATACCAACAACTGATGATTAAGTTACAAATAACAACCAAATTGTAATTCGGATAAAGGTGGCAATATTGTCATCTGGCCCTAGGAAGTCTACATGCAGGAGGCCTTGTCACAACTGAGTGATAGGAATTGCACAAATAAAAAAGCAATGTCTTAACACTCCGTGCAACATCCAATGAATTCTACGCAAAATTACTAGCATGAAAAGTGCAGGCCTTATCAACATGGATGAAAATAAATTCCTCAAAAAAGAGAATCAAACATTGCCAGTGGTATATTTTATAGCAAAAATGCACAAAGGTGCAATGAAACCTCCGTGAAGATCGATAATATCTGCACAATACAGTCTGCTTGAGAATACATCGCAGTATGTTGACTTTTTCCTACAAGAACATGTACAAAAATTACCATCATATATTAAAGATACAAGTGACTTCCTTAGGAGATTGAAAGATTTTTTTCCTGGCAAAAAGACTACCTACTTATGACATTAGACGGGATGTCGCTTTATACAAGCATTAATCAAAGGGTGGGATAAGGGCACTAGAATTTTATCTTGAGAACTGACCGATCTGGTTACTACAGCACGGCAAAATGTTAACCAGTATGGTGACTTCTTGTCTGAATAACAACTTGTTTATGTTTCAAAATCTTATTTATCAACAAATACGTGGGGTTGCCATGGGAGCCAGCTTCTCCCCCCGCTATACTTGTTTACATATGGGCTGGTGGGAGGAGCTGGTTCTAATGGGAACTCATGGGACAATAATTAAGTATAATGTAATGATTTGGCTACGTTTTATAGACTACTTATTTGTGGTGTGGAAAGGCACCAAGGCAGGTGCGTTTGAATATGTCAACCATTAATAATAATGAAATCAATTTGAATTTACCCCAGTATTGGAACTTTCATAGATTCTCATGCTTTGTATCATTCCCCGTCGTCGGAATGGGAGCCTCGGTAAATAAAAAATATATCATAACCATAGAAACAAAAGAGAAAAATAGGCCTAGGCCTCATCTCATTTTGTAGTATATCACCCTCTTTGTGTAAAAGAGCCCAAACTTTTGCCAGGACCAATCAGCACAGCCTCACCCTTTGGAACCTTCCTGAGAGAGCTCAGAGCCTCCGATTTTTCTACCGCACGTTGTGCTAGGGAGTCTCCACTGAGCTCTGCTCAGTTTTTTTCTCATTGTTCTTTCAGAAGTTACTTTTGACATTTTGAGTGACAGTATGTCTGAGAAGGAGAAGAAAGCCTTATTCAGGCCATGTGCTTCTTGTGGAAAGAAGAGGCTTTTCGTGGAAGATAAGCATGACAGTTGTATTTACTGCTTATACCCGGAGCACAAGGGCCACAGACTGCAAGATTTGTCGCACTCTTTCAACCAAGACTTTGCGAGACAGAGAGGGTCGTCTGCTGACATGGTTGCAGAAACTAAAGACCAGAAAGGAGGTTGTCTCGTCAGATGAGGAAGATTCAATTTCTGGCACTTCCTCCAGAAGATCAAGGAAGAGGGGTAGGTCATCTCCCTCCATCTCTGAAGAGCCCCCTGTCAAAGCCCCTCATGGGATCTCTGAAATGTCTGAGGAGGTTGGTCCCAAGAAATCTCCTCACGAAAGTGTAAAGGAGAGGCAGGGACAGGCTGCTGGTGTGGACACAGTCTCTAGGGATAAAAAGGAGGTTTCAATATCTTCTCCTCCGTCCCAAAAGGATAAATCTGCGAGGAAACACTCTGCAGGGACTTCACAGATGGTTCCTGTGAAGAAGCAGCGTCCGTCTACGATGATTCAAGCAGGTACGTTGACGACGATTACCACTCCAAAGACAGTTTCTTTGAGTTTGTCGATGGGACCGTCGACGATATCTACTCCTGTTTCGTCGACGACAGCGTCATTCTCGTCGTCGACGACCGTTTCCATGAAGATCCTGTCGACGGCGGTTTCGACGACGACGATGCTGCTGACGACCTAGTCGACGAGACCGTCGACGGTTGTCCCGTCGACTAAAATCTCCGTCGACGAAGAATGCTTTGTCGACGGCCCTACCGTCGACGACGATTCAGACATCGTCGACGGCCGTATTGCCGACGACGATTACTCCGTCGACCAAGATTACCGTGGCGTCGACGGGTTCGTCGACTTTCGTCAACGCTAGTGGTCCCTTCGACGGCTCCGACGACGAGACCGTCGTCGATCGTCGACGAGTAACATTTCTGCATTTACGATACAGAAGTTGAAAATTACACCGGAGATAACATCTCCTAGACAAGTGACGCCTTTACCACCATCCATGCTGCTGGATGATTCGGAAGATGAGAAGGTGGATGAGCAGTTTGGTGACGCCTACAGTCCCTCGGAACTGCACATAAAGCAGCAGGACACTGATACGGAGGAGTACTATGAGCAAGCTGACCAAGAGGAACAACAATATGTTCAGCAAGAATTTCGTCCTCGGACTGTGCAACAGGATTTGATAGCTCTACCAGTTGCTCTGGTTACGGACTTGCAGTTGATGCTGCAGGATTACAGAGCGCGATTTCCGTCACGCCCTGAAGTTCAACCACTGCGCCCATCTACTTCTAGGGTCCCGCGAGGGCCGCTAGTGGATTTGACCCCCCCCCCCCCCCCCCCTCCTCCGGAGAATGTCCCACGTACTTCGCCAGTGGTAGTACCAGTAGTGGTTCCTCTAACTTCATTTACGGAGCCTGCTGAGGAGGATGCACAGGATTTGGATACGGATGGTGACGATGAGGGGCACGTGGTCCCGCTTACTGATCCAGGGGATCCGGATGTGGATCTGGATGATACGGGAATGCAAGATCCGGATGAGGCAGGGCGGGACACGAACGTGTCGCCGCCAGCAGATATTGGAGGGTTCCATAATCTAATGGAGCGTCCATCCACGAGATTTGGGCTGCCTCTCTCAGTAGAACAGTCGGACTGTTTCCTGTATGATTTCAAAGCGCAGTACAGAAAGTCCGTCAGATCGATTCCTATCATCGAACATGTATGGAATGAGGGGATCAAGGTTATGCAGAACCCGGCAACGGTCATCCCGGTTCTTCCCCGGCTGGAGAAGAAATACAAGGCCCCTGAGGGCAGTCCTGCATGTCTCCTTGGTCAACCAAAGCCGGACTCTGTGATATCTCAAGCTGCACAGAGCAAGTCCAAGAACCCTTCGACGCCTTTGACTACACCTCCGGATAAGGATGGCAGGCGGTTAGACAATGTGGGGAAGAGATTTTCCACCATGGCCAGTTTGTTGGTTCGGGCAGCAAATTCATTAGCCATTCTGGGCAGGTATGACCGCCAGATGTGGTGCGACATGGAACCGTTTGTGGACCTCTTAACAGACTCTAATCAAGAGGAGGCCAAACAAGTCCTTATGGAAGGGGAGAGATGTTCCTCGGAGATCATCGACTGTGCTATGGACATAGCCTCTACCGCTTTCAGGGCCTTGGCAGGGTCAGCGGTCTTGCGCCGTCAGGGATGGTTAAAAGCGACCTGGTTCCGTCAGGAGGTCCAAAATAAGATCCTGGACCTTCCTTTTGACGGAGAGATGCTTTTTGGTAAGCATGTGGACGAGGCTCTGCAGAGCATAAAGGACACAGACACGGCAAGGTCCTTAGGATCCTTGAATTATCGCAAGGTTCCATTTAAAGGAGCACGTGGGCGAGGGTTTTCTACTTATCGAGGAAAGCAACATCAGTATTCCTCCCAGTCAGGACAGTCTTATAAGAACCAGTACTCAAACCACCGCCAAGGACAATCGGCGTCTTTCTCTCGTCAGTCCCAGAGAGGATGTCAGAACCGTCAAGGACGAGACAATGCCAAGAGGCAATAGCGGCCTCCTGGCTCTGACTACTGTTCCTCCCCCTCCAAGAACACCGGTTGGGGGCAGGATCTCCTATTGTCTGGACAGCTGGGTCTTTATAACATCGGACCGCTGGGTTTTGAATATTGTTCAGAATGGCCATACGTTGGAATTCCAAGATTTTCCTCCAACAAGAGCTCCGGACGCCCGTCCCTCAAAGCATCTTCGACTGTTACATCTCGAAGCCCACCAACTATTCATCAAGGGGGCGATAGAACCGGTACCTCTTTCACAAAGAGGCAAGGGTTTCTATTCCAGGTTCTTCCTGGTTCGGAAGACGGAAGATACGTGGCGTCCTATACTAGACCTAAGAGAGCTCAACACCTATCTCATCAAGCTCTCCTTCAGGATGGTCACTCTCCAGGATATTCTACACCTACTGAATCTGGGCGATTATTTTTATTTTTTTTTTTTTTTTTTTTTTGCGTCCCTGGATTTAGAGGATGCGTAATTCCACGTTCAAATCCACCCAGCTCACAGGCAATATCTACGCTTCACAGTAGGCAAGAGCCATTTCCCGTTCAGGGTGCTTCCGTTTGGCCTTCGGTCTGCACCTCGGATATTCACAAAGATGCTGGCACCAGTCGCGGCGTTCCTCAGGAAGCAATCCTTGGAGGTTTTCCCATACTTAGACGACTGGCTCGTCAAAGCTCCGTCGCTCAAGGCAGCGTCTCAAGCAATATCAACATGCATTCACTTGTTCGCCCACTTGTGTCTTCAGCTCAACAGATCCAAGTCGGTGCTGATGCCTTCCAGGTCCCAAATTCCTTGGAGCTATTCTGGACACGACGCTGTGCACCGCTCGTCCTTTGGAGGAGCGTCAACGCAAGCTGATCACCTCCGCTCGTCCGGTGCTGCAGAGCAAAAAGGTGTCGGTTCGCAGGTACAAGTCCCTACTCGGATCGATATCATCCTGCATACCTTTAATACCGCATTGCAGGCTTCATATGCGTCCTCTGCAGGAGGAGTTAGACAAACAATGGCGCCAGGCAGAAGGGTCGTTCAACGACAAGGTGTGGATAACACCAGGGATACGCACGGCCTGCGAGTGGTGGCTGATAAAGAACATCGCAGTAGGGTTAACATTCAGGATCCCTCCTTCTCCTATGGTGGTGACCACAGATGCCTCCTTAGAAGGCTGGGGAGCGGTACTCCAGTGACCGCTGATTTGAAGCTCCTGGAGTCCAGCGCAAAGCCTAAACCACATCAACCTCTTAGAGCTGGTGGCTATCCGCTTAGCCTTGCTGGCGTTCCTTCCCAGTCTTCAGAATCGTGCAGTGCTGGTCCGGACAGACAACACGACAGCTATGCACTATATCAACAAGCAAGGGGG